>NC_134815.1:42623268-42695768 GCF_046742065.1 Oratosquilla oratoria | reverse complement strand
AGTGCTCCCAGTACCCAGTCCGAATCCTGCCCAGGGCCGAAATTATTTCGGTATCGCTGTGCCTCGGGTCGTTACTCTGACTCTCGTGGGCGGGGAGTTGGGTGTGTGTGTGTGTGCAAGGTCATAGCATTACCCATAGATCGGACCTACGAGCTCTGAGCTCTCTTCCAGGAGGGAAATAGCTGTCGATCACGAGTCCAACACGTGATTCAAAGACCAAAGGAATACACACACACACACACACACACACACACACACACACACACACACACACACACACACACACACACACACACACACACACACACACACACACACACACACACACACACACACACACACACACACACTAGCAATGTTCTTTTCCTGATATTGGCTTTTTCATGTCAGTCTTTCGATGAAAGAAAATGGATAACTGGAGCTAAGCTTGAGGCGGGATGGAGTTGAACAAGTGCTAGCTATCGATAATCATATCCGATTCCATAATACTCACTGCTGCACGCCATCCTCATCTCACCTCGGGCCCTCTGGGAGCTGCTTTCCTCTGTTGTTTCTGCATTGTCACGGTTGTGCATATATATATATATATATATATATATATATATATATATATATATATATATATATATATATATATATATATATATATATATATATATATCAACAAAAACCCACTGTGTTGGATAAGAAGAAATGAAATAAATAGATTCCATATATTTCGATCACGGACTGTGATCCTCTTCAGTGGAATACAGAGTAGAGGAGCAAAAGGCATGTCTTATAAACAGTAAAAGAAGGAACATGGATAGGACTCAGGTAGCGTCTAATGCTTTGCGGGGCAGGTCACCCGCCTTCACCAGAGATGGTAGTAATTTGTTGACTGCCCAGGTGGTAATGCAGTCAGGTGACCATTGTCCATATGATATATTGAAATTTGGAAATTTGTTAATCAAGGATGATTCTATTATTTTCCTTTTACAACTGCACTTTGAATTGAAGATAATTTTTGCTTCATTCCAATCTATACAATGGCCTTCCTTGTCTACGTGTTGAAAGACAGCGGAATTTTGGTGTGCATATTTGATTGAATTTCTGTGTTCTTGCATCCTGGTATGCAAATCTCTACCTGTTTGTCCCCAATATACATCATTACAATCCGAGCATGGAAGTTTATACACACCTTGATGTATTTCTTCTCTAGGTCTTTGGTGTACATTAACTACTTTCCTAGACAAATTATTGGGAAAACTAAAAACAATTTTAATGTCTTTCTGTGGTAAAAATTGCGAAATGTCATTTAAGGACCTATTATAAGGCAATTTGATACAGTTTTTTTCCCAACCGAAATTCTTACTGGAATGGGAAGTGGATCCAAAGTGACTAGTTTTGGCTTTGCTTAGGGCTCTATTCAAGAACCAATCAGGATACCCTATTCTTTTTAATTGATTCCTGATGGTTGTGATCTCCATTTCCAGATAGTGTGGACTACATAATCTAAGTGCTCTCAGGAAAAGACCTGAGGCAACACTATATTTAATTTTTATCAGGATGGTGACTGAAAAAGTGTACATAACTCCCCGTATGTGTGGGTTTTCTGTACACTGTTGAAATTTACGAATGTGTTACGACATTACTTTGTAGTTATATATATATATATATATATATATATATATATATATATATATATATATATTTCACAATCATTTCTCAATATGGTTGTTTATATACAGTATATACTCACTTGTTTTTTTACATATTTGTTTATTTTACATTTTTTTAATCATTTACTTGTTTCAATTATCTATTTATCAATGTTTATGTATATATCTATTTGTTTCTAAAGTTATTTATTTACTTAATACATATTCGTATTTATTTAAACATCTCTTTTGTCACTTTTATAAATTTCATTTATCTAATTTCTTTGGCTGTGATGCAAAGAAACTGACATACCTTTTACAATTAAACTTCAGCATGGATTTTTTTTTAATCTATTTTGTCAGCCATTAGCAGGAACCCATAGGCGCCTTGTCTCTTTCTCTTTTTCTCTTTTTCATTCTCTCCCTCCCTCTCTCTCTCTCTCTCTGTCTATCTTTCTCCATCTCTGTCTTTCTCTCTCCCCAACTCTGTCCCTTTTTTCTTTTGTGATTTTCATGTCACTCCTGAAGAAACCCAAAACACTTCGCGAAATTTTGACGTCGAGGGATCAATTTACCCATCTGGTGTCCAGTTTCCAAGTACATAATCACTCCTCCCTCTTCCTGTATGGAGTTTTGTGCAGTCGATGCATTAGGGACTCTGGTGATACCTCTACAGACCAGGGTACAAATTCTTTTACTTTTCGAAACTAATGTTCACCCCCCCCAAATATATATGTATATATATATATATATATATATATATATATATATATATATATATATATATATATATATATATATATGATCCATTGTTTCACAGCCTGCCTACTATCCTCATTAAATCCATCGTTTACCACCACAATAACTACATTTCTCTGTATCATCATCACCATCATTGTCCTTAAAGACAAAAGCGCTGCAGGTAACAATGGTATCGAAATATAAACATCATTATAATAATATCAATACCTGAATACTCGCTGGCCGAGCGGATTAGAGCGTCGCTACTTACGGCAGATGTCGAGGTTGTGGCAGTTCGAACTCTAACCGCCAGCGAGTTGGACCAAGGAATGGTCCATTTAATCCCACGCTACAAAGTCCTCCGTAAGGGGTAACGTCCTAGTCTCCTGATAGGCGGAATTTCTTGACGTTAATCCAAAGCGAATCACGTCATGATTTCGATGAAGAGTGTATATATTTATATATTTTTATACACTGCTACAATGTCCTACTTTTTATGGTTTGTTCTTGTTACCATTACATCTTGCTGTATTGCCCATGACTCGAACAGTGTGGTGGGAGACAGGGAAGACCCTTCAGCGTGTGAAGCTGATTCACTGTTGAGTATATCATCTGCCTAGGCAAATTCCAATGATTCTATAGGATCCCTTTCTCCTCTTCTGAATTGAACTTCCTAAAACACTTCATCCATTAATATGATAAAGAGCATTGGGGATAGCACACTACCCTGGCTCACTCCAGATGATACATAGAACCACTTTAAGGTGTCACTAACGGGTTTGAATGCTGTATTATTGGAATTGTAAAGGCTCTTAATAGCTCTTCTCAGTTTTGGGGGTATTTGGTATTCCGCACTTTGGAGTACTGACCACAGCTTATCCCTTAGTACGCGATCAAATGCTTTCTCTAGATCTAAGAGTGTTACATATTTGTCTTTATCAAACTCCCATGACTTTTCGAGGATCATCTTTAAAGCGAAGATTAGATCAGAAGTCCCTCTGTTTGGTCTGAACCTCTGTTGAGCCTCTCCCAGTATGTGTTCTACTCTATCGCGCAGACGGGCCTCTAACACGCGTTCATATATTTTCCCTGTATGCGAGAGTAGAGAAATACATCTGTAATTTGAGCATTCGGCGTGGTCTCCTTTCTTGAATACTGGGCATATTAGTGCAGTGGACCAATCGTTTGGGACTTCACCTGTGCCCCAGGCCTTACTGAGCAATTCTGTCAGAAGACTGAGAGCTACTCCTCCACCACATTTGAATATTTCTCCAGGAATGTTGTCAATACCGCATGCTTTATTATTCTTTATTTTAGCCCAGTGCTTTCTTTACTTCTGATTCATTAATGACCTCCTCCTCACCAACCCAGGCGCCATTTGACTGTTCTTCATCTGTCCTCCTCTCGCCGTACTCTTCTGTATTCAACAAGCTGCTGAAATACTCTTACCATCTCTTGTCAATCTCTTCTGGCTCTGTAAGCAGATTACCTTGAGAATCCTTTATTGAGTAGTTATATTCCCCATTTCCCTTTCTATATGACTTAGCGATACTATACAGTAGTTTCTTACTATTCTGTAGGTCTTGCTCCAGATCTTGTCCTACTCGTTCCCATGAGTCTTTCTGTCCTTTCCGTTTGATACTTTTAGCTGCATTCCTCTTTCTTACGTACTGTTGTCTTGCTTCTTCCGTTCTTCCTTTTATCCATAACCCATGATACTTATTCTTTTCCCGCACCGCCTCCTGTACCTCTTCGTTCCAGCGCGCTGTTCGTTTCTTTTTGCATCCTCCTGTCCATTTCACTCCGACTACTTCTCCAGCAATATTGTTAATTTGGGACGACTGGACAATTTTCCGTTGCTGCTCTATGGTTTCTGCAGTTATTGTTATTTCTGCTAGTTTATCTTCCAGTTCCTCTCTGACTCTTTGGTCCTTTAGGTTTTCAACCTCAATTCTCTTTCTTTTGAGTCTACGGCATTGTGATAGTTACCTTTGCCACTACTGCTCGTTGGTCCGAGTCTAGTGATAGCGATGGAATAGATTTTACATCATGGACTAGACTTTTTCTGCTGTAAAGAACAAGTCAACCATAGACTTCTGTGTACACTTTTCTTGAATGTATTTCCACCTGCACCATGTCCATTTGTGCGTCTCTTGGTATTTGAAGAAGGTGTTCATAATGGACATGTTGTTCCTTACACAGAAGTCTATCATCCTATTTCCATCCTCATTCATGTCTCCGATACTGAATTCCCCCACCACTTCTCCTATTCCCTCTCTTCTGAGCCTTGCATGGTCATTAAGGTCTCCTATGGTAAGGCCCCGGTTAGGCATTCTGTCAATTGTGTCTCGTAAAAGCTTTCTTTTTCTTCCAAGTTCAGGCCCTGTTGGGGTGCGTAGACTTGGGTTATATCCAAACTGCAGTATTTTGTCTTTAACGAAACGCTTATTATTCTATTATTGACATATATATATATATGTATATATATGTATGTAAGAGAGAGAGTGAAGAAAGTAAGACGAGAACAATAACAATGACAGGAGCAAGAGATTGAAGAAAAGAACAATAACAATAACAAAACAACAACACTAACAAAGAAAGCAAGATCACACATTAAACAAAAGAATATTGCCACATAAAGTGTGACCCACGTCAGGAGATAGTAGACTCAAAGTAAGGTGCCCATTTTACTAACAACATATTCGCCACAAAGTCATGTTTTATTTTACCTATTTATTCATTTCTTTTGTAATTGTAATTATGTTTATTCTTCGGACTGTATAATCAAAACAATAAAGGTCTTTCATTCGTACTTGAGAGGGATTGTATTCATATCAGCAACTTACACGCAAGCTTACACACACACACACACACACACATATATATACATACATAAATATATACATGTAACTACAATATGTTTGTAGGCAAGTATTCCTATGTATACAGTATGCATATTTTGACATTTCTGTTATTATTTGAAGTTGGAGGCACACTGGAAGTCAAAAGGACCCGAAAGAGGAACTTGTGTTTTTATATTCGTCAATCTGTGAAAACGTTTCCTGTTCTTCGGGGTCGTATGCCTCTCCCACCGTCCTCCTCGTGGTTGTCGGAAGACTCATCGTGGGATTCAATGGCATCACTTTTGGAATACGCCGTCAGAGGACTTCTCATCGCTTCGTTCTGGATCGTGTCTCTCCTCCTCGTCGCGGGACAAGGAAGCTTTTAGCTGGACACGGCTCCAGGAGTTCTGATGCTGACGGCCCAGCTCGTGGCATTGGCCACAGGATTTTTGACTCTTCTCATCGCCAGGGACCCAGGAAGAGGGCCCTGACCGAAGAACGTAGCTAAGGAAGAGACTACCGACGAGGGGCAATACCGCATTGTATGTAACATCGAAAAGTATGGAAAAATGAGACACTGCAGTGCGTGCGGAGTGTGCGTGCAAGATTACGACCACCACTGCTACATGTTGGGCATTTGTGTCGGTGGTCGTAATTACCCGCACTTCTTCGGGATACTGGCGACGGGTTTCTCGCTGCACCTGTTCGCCAGCATCGTCACAGTCGCGCACCTGGCGATCGAGGAAGGCCGAGGAGGAGTCGCTTACGACGTCGTTATCCTCCTCCTCCTCGTTGCCGTTTTCCCTTTTTCGCTTTTGGGGATGGTTCTTAGGTGGCATGGCACCCGGTTCCTGACACACCCTGATGAAACCCTGTAGGACAAGATTCTGCAGGAAGGTGTTGTCGGTGCCAATCCCCGATCTCCACACAATTCTCCTTCAGCGGGCGCTGGAGGACATAGAAGCCCAAGGAGATCTAACGGAAGTTGTTGTGGAAAGATATTGAAGAATCAAGCTGACTGGAAATAGTACAACTGAAGAATATTTTGAAGAAAACAGACACCATAAGGAATGCCAACTGCAGAAATGTCCCCGATGTTAAGGAAGAGCCTAAAAAACACAATTACAAGAACTTATAATTCCAGGTATGCCATCATCGTTATTGGCATCGAAAACAGCCCCATATGAGGATCAAAGTTGGGCAAATGAATTTAGAAAGAAGATTGGTTTGCAGGTCCATCGTCAGAGGGTAGTCTCTCATCGCCAAAAAAGACAATTTAAGGATTTCACAAGACATTCAAAGTTAAGTAACACTTGAAGAATGATGACTTGTTTCATAAAAGAATGATCAAAATTAAGGATTTTCATGCAACGCGACTGCCATTATGAAAATATTCTTGGACATAGAAACACCTCTTGAAAACATCGTGATATTGAATCAAGCTTTGAGAAGCACCTCATGGGAAACATGTTTAATGACACAAAGTAGCGAGAGTGTCAGCTTCTAAAAAAAAGGGAAACTTCTTTCAGTTGGATAAAGTCGTCTGGTACTTTTCATAAGAACATAAGAATGCAAGAGACCAAAAGGCCTACATTAGGTAGTTGCTGGGATATTGTGACAAGTTGATGAAACTGGTAATTATTCATAGCAACTTCATTCTGGCTAAACGTAAGGCGATTTTATTAGGCTTATAGTATGTCGTGGTGGCGTACTTCAATCATTCTCTTGTGATTAGCAACAGGTGGTTTTGTCTAAACAAATTTCGCCACGTTGGAATGATTAAGTACAACGGCGAGCCACAAAACTGATTTCAAATATAAAAAATAAACCGTACGAAAATCGATTAAAACAGATGAATCTGTTTTTCCCTAAAAAGTGTACACTCAGAGGTGACTTGATACAGGTCTTTAAAATTCTAAAGGGAATTGATAACATCAAAAGTGACAAAAATTTCTCCCTGAATGAGAATCAGACAAGGAACAATGGCCTCAAACTGTCTGGAAAAAGATTTAATTTGGAAGTGGGTAGAAACAACCTTGCTAACCATGCAGTTAATGAGTGGAATAAACTTCCTGCAGAGGCAGTGCAATGTGGTTCAGTTTGAAGATTTAAAAATCGTTTAGACAAGCACCTAAGCAAAATGCTCTAGTGACTCATTTATTTTATATTATTCGTTTGATTCTTATAATCTATGTTTGTTTATTATTTGCTTGATTCTCAGTTATCATTATTAGTTATATGTCAATTTACTATTATTTACTATTTACCTGTTTATCATCTAACGATACCTATGCATCTATTCTATTTATTATTATTTACATTATTATATTTTTTGTTTATTCGTTTGTTTTATAGCTTTCACGCGAGGTGGAAAACACCTTCGACTTTCTTTCCGTCGACACGCCTCTCCCATGAATCGACGGGAAAAAAACGACGTTTTTATTATTTTTTTCTTATTTTATTTATTTATTTATTTATTTATTTTTTACTTTCCGAAACCTGCCTCAATCTCACCCGACCTATTCTTCAAATGTTACTTTGTTGGTAAGACCACAGACGACACTGATCGTCTTAGGTCCTTTCGCAGAAGTCTGCAGAAGTCTTCTTGAAGGCGCAGATCCAGGAATTCTGCCTTCATCATCAAAGCGGCACTTAATGCTGCTTTGATCCTCGCCAAGGCCAAAGGTCATATCGACCGCGGCCCGCGAGTTACACACACACACACACACACACACACACACACACACACACACACACACACACACACACACACACACACACACACACACACACACACACAAACACACACACAAACACACACACACACACACACACACACACACACACACACACACACACACACACACACACACACACACACACACACAAACACACACACAAACACACACACACACACACACACACACACACACACACACACTTACACGACTCGGTGGCATAGTTGGTAGAGCGCTGAACTGGGAAGCAGAAGTGCTCCCAGCACCCAGTTCGAATCCTGCCCAGGGCCGAAATTATTTCGGTATCGCTGTGCCTCGGGTCGTTACTCTGACTCTCGTGGGTGTGTGTGTGTGTGTGCAAGGTCATAGCATTACCCATAGATCGGACCTACGAGCTCTGAGCTCTCTTCCAGGAGGGAAATAGCTGTCGATCACGAGTCCAACACGTGATCCAAAGACCAAGTGAATACACACACACACACACACACACACACACTTATTTAATGAGAGAGAGAGCAACCATATATCATAGATAGGTATAGAAAGGAAGGTAGATCTTTAAGCACCAATTATCGCTACATCTTACTAGATGAACAAGAACGTATACCTAGGGGTTAGGGAGAGCCTGAGGGGAATACGAAATCTCCAAGTTGCAGCCCACGACTCAGCGCTTCGAGATTTGTGGACGGCAGATTAGATGGTTGCAATACTGAGGAAAGGTAAGCTGAAAACTTTGGTCCAGCAAATGGACAGCGTCTCTGTCCAATTCTGATCTACTTTGGGACGAACCACGAGGGTAGGATGAACATATGTGAGGCACTTTTCCATTTCCTGATATACAAAACATTTATTCCACATTTTGACCTCTTTCGTGTGTATCATGACCTTTTGTGGTCACTATGGTTAGATTTGCGATAGTTACGGGGTAAATGCGGTCTCCCATTAATATTTCGTGTATCATTTGATATCCTGCACGGCCTTGCGATAGCTTGGAGCCACGTGACCCAAAGGTGACGTCATGGAGTCACGTGACACCAATGTGACGTCATGCAATCACGTGACCCAAATGTGACGTCATGGAGTCACGTGACCCAAGGGTGACGTCATGGAGTCACGTGACCCAAAGGTGACGCCATGGAGTCACGTGACCCAAAGGTGAGGTCATGGGGTCACGTGACCTAAGTGTGACGTCATGGAGGAGTCTGAGGAGATTCGGACCTAATCGACAGCGAGAGCAAGACACCTGATGGAGGCTTTCTTCGGTCGAACTGACCATTTAGTCAGACAGACTCGTCCTTCCAAGGAGAAGGGCTCCTCACCTGAATTTAAATCGTCTGGCGTCAGTCAGAACAGAGGGTGCAGTGCATGTGCTGCATAGGTTCAGGTGGCAGAGTCGGAGTCTTGGGCGCCACAGGAATCACTGTTGGCAGGGCTCAGGAGGCAGATGGTCGTGGTGGAGACGATGAGGTGGTGATGCGCTTTTATTTCATTAGAAGAAATGACCATGAGGAAGGAAGTTCCGATAACTTTTTTTTTCCCAGAAAATGTACGGAGCCCGTGAACGCCGGGAATTATTTTGTCTTCCTTTCCGGGCAGTCGCCAGACGACTTTATTCAATCGAGGGAATCTCGCCCCAGCTTTATTTCTTTTTTTCGGCATTGCCTTTTTTTCTGGACCAGGTCGGGTTTTATTTTTGTTTCCTTTATTTTTGTATTTTATCATTTATTTTTTTATTTTTTTTGTACTTTTTTCTCAACTAAGAGGTGATTTTTTTCTTTTTTACCTCCCATTGACCGCAGTTGGTCGGTCCGTGCCGACGGATCCTTCCTCGAAGAACAGACACTCCGGAGTCTCTTTTGGGCGTCGGAGTCCGTCGAGGCTCCTCTTGTGCCCTGTCGCCCGGTCGGTCGATCCGCTGCAGCTCTTCTTAGGTTCTCGGTCGCGCTGGTTCCCGACCAGCTTGGCTGCGACCTCGAAGATCGGGGGACTGGAAGAGCTCTTCGAGTGACGTCAGCGTCATCGTCTTTTTCTGGTCCCAAGGTGACCACGGGAGCCCCGGGCAGGGTTTCCGTCCGTCTGTGGACCGAGAGACGACCCGGATGAGCTCAGGGCACGAGTCGCTGGACAATGACATTCTTAGTGCTCGCGGAAGAAATTACACACACACTCTCTCTCTCTCTCTCTCTCTGTCTCTCTCGATGGCGCAGTGGTTAGAGTTCCCTGACGCCACTGCAGCGGTCTGGGTTTGAATCCCGCCCAGGGATGAAATAATTTCAGTATCGCTGCGCTGCGAATCGTTACTCCAACTCTCGTGGGTGGGAAGTTGGGGCTGTGAGCGCGTGTAAGGCCACAATACTACCCATAGATCGCTCATATATGAGCTCTGAGCTCTTTTCCGGGAGGGAAATAGCTGTCGATCACAAGTCCAACACGTGATCCAAGACCATGGTGAATCACACACACACATGATCGTGTGTACATGTATGTTTATGTAAGCATCTATATGTATGCACATATGTATGTATTTATATATATATATACATACGTGTGTGTTTGATTGTGGGTGCGTGCGTGTATTAGCTTGTGTGTGTGTGTGTGTGTGCGTGCGTGTATTAGCTTGTGTGTGTGTGTGTGTGTGTGTATTCACCTCGGATCTGCTGCAGTCTCTGTCGAGACAGCCAGAAACCACCCTACGGCAGTGAGCTCAGAGCTCATTATTTGCCGATCTCTGGGAAGGTCTGAGACCACTCACACACCACACACCGGGACAGCAAGGTCACAACTCCTTGACTAACGTCCCGTACCTACTCACTGCTAGGTGAACAGGGGTTACACGTGAAAGGAGACAAACCCAACTTATCTCCGCCCGGCCGGGGAATCGAACCCCGATTCTCTGCCTTGTGAGGCCAGTGCTTTCCCAATCCGCCACCGAGCCGTGTATGTGTGTGTGTGTGTGTGTGTGTGTGTGTGTGTGTGTGTATATGTATTCACTTGGTCTTGGTCTTTGGATCACGTGTTGGACTCGTGATCGACAGCTATTTCCCTCCTGGAAGAGAGCTCAGAGCTCGTAGGTCCGATCTATGGGTAATGCTATGACCTTGCACACACACACACCCCCAACTCCCCGCCCACGAGAGTTGGAGTAACACCCCTCAGCGCTGCGATACTGATATTATTTCAGCCCCGGGCGAGAGTCGAACCCGGACCTCCGTAGTGGCAGGCCAGAGCTCTAACCACAGCGCCATGAGAGGTGTGTGTGTGTGTGTGTGTGTGTACTATATACACACATCTATCAATGTATTAATTTACTCATGTGTTTAAATCTATCGGTGTTTAGTTTTCTTCTTGTTTACAAATTACATCTCTCTCTCTCTAACGGAATGAGATAAGATCAACTTGTACTAAGACAGTTTAGAAGCATCTACGGCGTTATGCAAACAGGGTATATGTATTATTAGGTAAGTAATAACATGTTTGTAACATGTACCGTGAATCGTACCAGGTTTGTCCGAAGATAGAACAACAATAGCGAAACATTACGTGAATCGGCTAAAGACGAAAAAGTATTTATTTATTGTCTAACTTACTCTATAAAATTAAGAGTGAAAATAGTTTTGGCAGTTTCGAGAGATTATCTGAATAAATGTGGCATTTCTCGCAAGCATACAACTTCCTCTTGCTATTTCGTTGGAATAGAAACTACTTCAGTTTCGATTTTTTTTTTTTTCAAATTTCCAAATGTCATATCACTCATGCGTTATATAGAGCTGAACGACGAATTAAGAGAAGTTAAACCTACTATATGGATGCTGGACACATTGTTGAGATGTTCTTACGGAAGCCTAGATAGATCATTGTCACCAAAGTCGTTTCTACTCAAACGAAGTAGCAAAAGCAAGCAGCATACTAGCTTAGTGTGCCGCTGCCACCTTCACAAAGGTCTAATTACCAAGTCATTGCAACCTTGTTTTAATACCTCTAGCCAGTTCTTGTAATGTTTCGCCTTGTTTAATGACATTGGGTCAGGAGACGACGCAGAGATTCTGCAGGATGATCTTAATAAATTGTTAACATGGTCGGAGAAATGGCAAATGAACTTCAATATCTCTAAGTGTAGCGTGTTAAACGTAGGGCTACACAACCCTAAAAATAGATACATCTTAGATAACACGTTTTTATAAAAATCTGAGTGCGAGAGGGACTTGCGAGTTCTGGTGAGTCCGGATCTTAAAACCAGGAAGCAGTGCATTAGCGCCAAAAATAAAGCTAACAGAGCATTAGGTTTCATTCCTAGGACGGTAACGAATAGAAGTGCAGAGGTAATTATTAAACTCTATCTAGCGATAGTTAGACCCATCCTTGACTATGCGGTACAGTTTTGGTCTCCGTCCTACAGAATGGACATAAATTCACTAGAATCAGTACAGAGAAGAATGACCAAAATGATACATGGACTCAGAAATTTGCCTTACGAAGAGAGGCTTAGGCACCTAAACTTACACTCTCTGGAAAGACGCAGAGTACGGGGTGGTCTAATAGAAGTGTTCAAGTGGATCAAAGGCTATAACAAGGGAGATGCAAACAAGGTCATCATAATAAAACAACAGGGCAGGACTCGCAGTAATTGGTATAAACTGGACAAATTTAGATTTAAGAAGGAAATAGGCAAGAATTGGTTTACTAATAGGGTGGTCGATGAATGGAATAAACTTAGTAACCATGTAGTAAGCGCTGAAACTATCAGTTGTTTTAAAAAACGATTAGAGAACTTTATGGATGGGGACGACAGGTGGTGATGGATACGGAGCTGCCTAGTGTAGGCCTTATGGTCTCTTGCAGTCTCCTTTATTCTTATGTTCTTATGTGTATTCGGACAAACCTAGATCAATAGTTTCGTCTTTCGCTGTATCTTAATTCAACCTCAGTGTCGTGATATTGTAATACAACCAAGGTTATGTCAAAAATACTATCTATTTGCGATAATTTGTTACCCTCCACCTGCAGCAGGTGACAGTACGTTCTCCAAATGTGCAGAATTAGACCTGGGCAGGACACGTACTCGAATCGCTGAAATCTATTGTCTCCAAATTTGCTGGCGATACAAAACTACCTTTCCCTCCCTATCCTCTCTCGCATTTAGCAACTCCTTAAGATACTCTGCCCATCTTCCTCTTACTGTTGTCTCTTCTATTATCATCTCTCCATCTGCACCTTTCACCTTTCCTTTTTTTGTTTGATTCATCTCATCTTCCTATCTTAATTTCCTTCCAAAACATCTTTTTATTACTTTCAATTTTTTTGCCATTTAACATCTGATCTCCTCTTTGCCTCTTTTATCTTATGCTTTACTTCTCTTCTCCTTGTACCTCTCATATGATTCTTTAGTCCTATTTTGTAGCCAATCTGTGAAGGCTCGTTTCTTCTCTTCTACAACCTTCTTTGCTTCATCATTCCACCACTCACTAACCTTCCATTTCCTCCCGTCCTCCTTGTTCCACACACCGTCTTTGCACACATTGTGACTCCCTCCTTGAAACATCTCCATTCCTCTTCTATTCCTAGTTCTACTCTGTCCTTCACTCCCACTCTTCTATCAGCTTCATCTTGTATTGTTCTTCTTTCATATTTCAGAAGTTTACTCAAAGCACCTATCTACCTGCTATATAACTCGTTAGTTAGTCCACATATTAATATGCTCTTTCCATATACTCACGGAATTTCATTAAAGACATTGATTGATTGGAAAAAGTACAACAGCGAGCCACAAAACCGATTCCAAATACCAGAAATCATACGAAAATCAACTAAAACATATCAATCTATTCACCTAAAAAGCGTAGACTCAAGGGTGATTTGATACAGGTCTAAGATTCTAAAGGGAATTGACAACCTCAAAAGCGAAACATTTTTCATACTGAATGCAAATCAGAGAAGAAATAATGGTCTCAGACTGCCAGGAAGTAGATTCAATTTAGAAGTGGGTAGAAACAACTTCGACAACCGTGTAGTAAATGAATGGAATAAACTTCCTGCAGAGGCAGTGCAATGTAGTATAGTACGGAGTTTTGAGATTCATTTATATGCTGTAATGCCTGTTACTTATTTGATCGTATTTTTCATTTATTATTATTCACTTATTTAGTACACTGCTATGGGTAATTTATTGTTGTAAATATATTATTTTACCGATTCCAATTAAATTCAACGTCTTAATTCAAATCTGAATTATTTTTATCATGTCTAGTTTTCACGCTATTTAGTTCTCCATTTGTTTTTGTATGTTTTTGTTGCCATCATTAGTTATTTTTACACAAATGATGAAGTCAGTTTCTGAAAAAGTTACAAAACAGATTTGATTACGTAATGAAATAAATAAAAGTAATTAGTTGCTATAGAAAGGTTCAGATATATATTCAAGAACCTCAAAAAACAATTTGTATGGCTGTGCTGTCCTATTTTTCGTTATTTCAGCACGTTTTGTTCAATTAACTTAGTGTTATGAGAATATAAAAATCTTACTCAGTGCTCTGAAGTAGTCACCATAATTGGAAGATTTGTGATATCCAAAGGTAAAAAGACAATGTCATTCTATGTTTTCATACTGTAATTTCATTTCATGTATTTCCGTTATGTTCTTGATCTCATAGTTCATGATATTTACATTCTTTCTTTTCAGGCTGTGTCCCTAATATTAGGAATGCAAGGAGGTTACAATCAATACCCATGTTTTCTATGTCTGTGGGATAGCTGAGCAGATAAACACTACGAGCCTAGTAAATGACCCTTTAAAGAAACACTCCAACCTGGCTCATACAGTGTGGTTGTTGATCTAATGGTCAACCCTAATGAAAACATTGTTTTAACAATCTTCAGCGTTGTTCCATAAGCTGAGCTGATTGACGAAAAACATTATCACGTTCGAATCCAGCATAACCAGATGCTTAAACTCAGTTAAAAAACATGACAACAGAAAAAAATTAAAACGCAGGCTTATGCTTCTTTTATACTTTTTTAGAAATTAATATAGTTTATCTGTTAATTCATCATATATTATTTATCTAGTCTATTATCTATATTACTATTATATTATTTTTTTTTTTTTGCATCCAACCTAGTTGAGGACCAAAACGTCTCCTGTCGACATGGTTTTCCTTTGTAATTCTTTGAATCATTGGTCGAGAACGGTATTGCTGCACCGTCGAGCCGGTCACAGTATAAATACCTTATTTTTTGCTCCACTCCATGTTTTCCTGTGTTATAACAATAGTTGTCCTTAGACTAATCTACGTGGAAGTATTAGTATTCACCATTACTATTATTATTCATTTATTCATTTTTATTTATTTATTTATTTATTTATTTATTTATTTATTTATTTATTTATTTATTTATTCATTTATTTATTTATTTATTTACTTATCTATTTGAGGGGAAGGATACATTTACGCTGGGCACAAAATTCTAGCGGTTAAGTTATTGTCATTTCATATAGATCACTGACTCCATTATTGACCTCCGGGTTTACTCCCTATGTGATCTCACTTGGAGGTACCCTACCTCACCCCGTGACGTGGCTTTGGTCTGGGTCCCTGACGTTTATAACCTCCGGGTTGACCACGTTACTGACCTCACTGAGCATTACTTCTAGACCGTTGACTCCGTTATTGACCTCCGGGGTGGACTTGTATGTGATCTCACCTGAAGGTGCCCTGCATTCCCCGGCTGACCACGTTACAAACCTCACTGTCATGACTCAAGATACACACACACACACACACACACACACACACACACACACACACACACACACGCACGCACGCACGCACGCACGCACACACACACACACACACACACACACACACACACACACACACACACACACACACACACACACACTTAACGAGATAGAACAGCCGTTTATTATAGATAGGTATAGAAAGGAAGCAACAATTTTTGCTACATCTTCCTAGAGGAACAAGAACGTATACCTAGGGGTTAGGGCGAGCCTGAGAGGAATACGAAATCTCCAAGCTGCACCCCACGACTCAGCGCTTTGAGATTTGTGGACCACAGATAAGATGGTTGCAATGCTGAGGAAAGGTAGGCTGAAAACTTTGGTCCAGCAAATGGACAGCGTCTTTGTCCAATTCTGATTTACGTTGGGACGAACCACGAGGGTAGAGGGAACATGTGTGAAGCATTTTTCCATTTCCTGATATACAAAACATTTAGTCCACATTTTGACCTCTTTCGTGTGTATCACGACCTTTTGTGGTCACTATGGTTAGATTTACGATAGAGTTACGGGGCAAAAGCGGTCTCCCATTAGTATTTCGTGTATCCTTTGATATCCTGCACGGCCCTGCGATAGCTTGGAGCCACGTGACCCCAAGGTAACGTCATGGAGTCACGTGACCTAAAGGTGACGTCATTGAATCCCGTGACCCATAGGTGACGTCATGGAGTCGCGTGACCCATAGGTGACGTCATGGAGTCACGTGACCCAAAGGTGGCGTCATGGAGTCACGTGACCCAAAGGTGGTGTCATGGAGTCACGTGACATAAAGGTGATGTCATGGGATCACGTGACCTAAGTGTGACGTCATGGGGGAGTCTGAGGAACTCTGACCGAATCGACAGAGAGAGCAAGAAACCTGGAGGCTTTGGTCGAACTGACCATTTAGTCAGACAGACTCGTCCGTCCAAGGAGAAGGGCTCACCTGAATTTAAATCATCTGGCGTCAGTCAGAAGAGAGGGTGCAGTGCATGTGCTGCAAGGTTCAGGTGGCAGAGTCGGAGTCTTGGGCGCCACAGGATTTACTGTTGGCAGGAGGCAGACGGTCGTGGTGGAGACGACGAGATGGTGATGCACGTTTATTGTGTTGTTTGGAGAAATGACGCCTATGAGGAAGAAGGTTCCGGTGATTTTTTTTTTTCGGGAATTATTTTCTCTCCTTTTCCGGGCAGTCGCCATACGATTTTATTCAATTGAGGGAATCTCATCCCCGCTTTATTTTTTTTTTTTTTTCCGGCATTGCCGATTTTTTTTCCTCGACCAGGTCGGGTTTTATTTTTGTTTTCTTTCTTTTTGTTTTTATCACTTAACCTTTCTTTTTTTTTTTGTACTTTTTTCTCGACTAAGACGTGACTTTTTTTTTTCTTTCTTTCTTTTTCTTTTTTAAGCCTCCCGTTGACCGCAGCTGGTCGGGCCGTGCCGACGGATCCTTCCTCGACAAACAGACACTCCGGAGTCCGTCGAGGCTCCTATTGTGCCCAGTCGGTCTATCCTCTCCAGGTCTCCTCAGGTCCTCGGTCGCGCTGGTTCCCGACCGGCTTGTCTTCGACCTCGAGGATCGGGGGACTGGAAGAGCTCCTTGAGTGACGTCAGCGTCGTCGTCTTTTTCCGGTCCCAAAGTGACCACGGGAGCCCCGGCCAGGGTTTCCGTCCGTCTGTGGACCGAGGGACAACCCGGATGAGCTCAAGGCATGTGTCACGGGACAATGACATTCAAAGTGCTCGCGGAAGAAATTACACACACACACACATACACACACACACACACACACACACACACACACACACACACACACACACAAACACAAACACACACACACACACACACACACACACACACACACACACACACACACACAATTCAGCATCACAGCAGTACGAACCGGCACTTAACTCTGGTGTACTAGGAGTTGGGAATAAGATGCAAGGTAACAGCATTATTCATACCTATGAGCTCTCATCTAGGAGGGTAATAGCTCTCGATCACGTGTCCAACATATGACCCAGAACCAAGATTAATCTCCCTCTCTCTATCTCTCTCACTCTCAATCACACACCCACCCACACACCCACACACACACACACACACACACACACACACACACACACACACACACACACACACACACACACTCACACACAAACACGTACATCTAAAATCGAACCTGCTATCTCTGTATCGAAGTTTTTCTCTCTCTATTTCATCAACTCTAATGCCTCCGTAACAAACGTTTCTTAAGGAGGAAGTATTAAACATTAAGACGGTTATCAGAACCTCCTTGGAGCAGTGGGTTTCCTTCCTGTCTCGGACGGGGCAAAAAGGAACAAAATTTGATAATGAGCAATTTCTTGCTCATATATGACGAACATCTGAAGTGAAGTCGAACAAGGTGAGGAGACTATGTCAGGAAGCTCTTTGTAGCTACGGCCGAAGCCGTCACCTTTGCCTGAGAATCGAAGAGTGGTACGGGGTCGGAATCCACAACTAAGTCAACGCGAGACCGGCACGCTACTGATGACGTCACCAGCGTACAGAGGTGTAGTAGTCCAGTGTTGTATTTCAATACTTAGCACTTCGTTAGTCCGGTTGAGGAGACTACATTGGTTTCTGGTTTCATTTACAAATACATCCACTCTAACACGTCCAAATCTCCACATTCGCGTCTCATCACAAATACAATCTTCCCAAGTCTCTTTATGCTAACTTGGTTAAACACAAAGGCCGTTTCACGCCTCCAAGGTATAGGCCGGTCATACAATGGGCAATTGACGCTAAAATCAAACCTCTTACAGGAATTCAAATTAATCAAGTCAGTCATCCTGAGTCCACTCTTGAACAAAGGCCTCCTTCATAGCATTTCACGATTCACACAACCGCGCTGACCTCTGTTACGTCACACCTGCAAACTTCTAAATCTCGTCTCTCCACCTTCTGTCTGGTCTCTCTCTTCCACGCTTCCCATCTCGCGGCGTCCACTCAATAACACACTTGCTCCATCGCTCATTAGTTGTTCCCACCAACTTACCTGCCCAATTCCATTTCCTGTTTTACGTCCTCCACAATATATTTCACCCTATTCTGCTCTCTCACCCAACTTACTCTCTTTCGGTCTCTCAGCATTATTTTCAACATTTATTTTTTCATTCTCCTCTGTGCAGTCCTTAGCTTTGTTTCCATCATCTTAGTCAGTTTCCAAGTCTTACACCTGTACATTATTGCTGGCACAATGCATAGATTGTAAACTTTACGTTTCAAACATAAACGTACAGAGCCTCTCAGGATTTTATCATACTTACTACCTTCCAACCAATTGTAATACGTTCTTTATTTCATTATCATGATCTTTGGTCACTTTCACCATCTGACTCTTACCTTACCGCCGTGCCATATCCTCTTGGACTTCGGCAACCATGGAGCGCCACCGTTCACGGTCCCTAGTTACTTGTAACATCTGTGCTGGTTTGAGTTGTTTTCCCGTCGCCCTCATCAGCCCGTCCATATACTTCTCCCTCTGCTTTCCTCTTGCTCTCCTTCCCTCCACCATTCCCGTCATCATCACCTCTTCCAACCCTTCCCTCCTCATTATATGTCCTAAGAATCGCAACTGTCTTTTCCTTATTGTTGTCATCAATTCCCTATCTGTCTCCATTTCTCTCAATATTTCTTCATTTGTTTTCTTCGCTGTCCATGGTACTCTTAATACTCGTCTCCATATCCACATTTCTGCTGCTTCTAAGTTTTCCTGCAATTTTTTGCTGATTGTCCACGCTTCTGAACCATATAATACTGTTGACCATATAAATGTTTTAACTGTTCCTCTTACATCTGTAGACATTTTCTTGTTTGTTAAAACCCCTTTCATTTTCTGAAACGTGCTTTTAGCTACCGCTACCCTTGATTTTATTTCTTTCTCACCTCTACAATCTTCTGTCAATACGCTTCCCAGGTACGAAAATTTGGTTACTTGTTCATCTGACTCACAAAATTATATTCTCCAACTTCTTCAATATTCTCACCATCAATTACAATATTTTCGCTTTGAAGTTTCGTGTTGAACATTACTTTGGGTATACTCTTATTAATTTTTAAACCTACTTTGAGACTTTCCTTGTTCAGATCACACATCATAACCTGCAAGTCTTCTGCTCTAAAATAAGAATGCCATCCGCAAACCTTATGTGGTTTAAATATTCGCCATTAATCTTCAAACTTTTCTCTTCGCAATTCAACCTACTCAAAATCTCTTCCAAGTAAGCTGTAAATAAGTTGGGTGAAACTGTATCACCTTACCGTACTCCTTTCCCGATCTTGATTTTTCTGTGTCTTTATATAGTCGAATTATAGCCGTACTTTTCGCATAAATCTTTTCTAGAAACCTTACGATCTGTTCGTCTGTACCCTACTTACGTAGCGAGTTTAGTATTGCTATTTGTTTTACCGAGTCAAAGACCTTCTCGTAATATACAAAAGTCAAAGAGGTATATTGCATTCTGTCGTTTTCTCAATTAGTTGGTTCATCGCCTGCAAATGGTCTAGAGTCGAATATTCGCTTCTAAAGCCTGCCTGTTCTCTCGGTTACCTTCCATCTAAAACTTGACTAAGTCTATATGTAAAGATCTTGGGAAATACTTTATATACATTTGATAGCAAACTAATAGGTTGATACTTATAAAGGGCCTTCTAGTCTCCTTTTTTAGGAAGTAAAATATATAATATCACACTAGGATTCAGGAACGCTTTCTTGACGTAAACACTGGGTGTACAACAACTACATATGAACTTCTTTCCTTGCGTCTTTCAAAAGATCTATCGACATACCATCTACCCCAACCCCAAGTTCTTTTTCCGTTTATATATTATATGTGTATACTATATTATAAATGGAAAATAATCACAGAAGAGAAACTTGTAGACAGACACTGACTACAGATTTCTCTTCTCCTGTGGTTATCTTGCATCGTATCACGGTGATGTGATTGCTTCCATAGATATATATATATATATATATATATATATATATATATATATATATATATATATATCCTTAAAAGTGGCAGTTGCCGACAAGATTGACGAGGCTCTATTTGTATTTTTTTTTTTTTTTTGAGGACGGAGCCTTTATTTGTACGACGTTTCGCTTATTACAGCTTTTTCAAGTACAAGTTGAGATACAAATGCTTGAGACTAAATAAGGGGAAAGGAGAGAACGGGGAAAATCATAACCAAGGGATTCTTCAAAACAGCCTTAAACTCATACAGAGAGGATTAATTTAAATGAGCTGATCTCGGGAATCTTTTTTTCATCCATTTTTTTCTCCTATATGTGATCGGATAGTGTTATTCAGCTGAGGGGAAACCCCGTTATTTAAGGGCTATAAATAAAGCCGTACCTAATATATTAGGCAATGATTTCATACGAATTTTAATTTTTGTTTCCAATTTATTGTAGCTAGTTTTCGTTCTTTATATATCTTCTCACATCAACCAAGAAACCATGAGTCTTCCTCAATGTCACTGATAGTTGCTCTTTCTTCAGGATTTGCAACAAGAATCTTTTTGATTAGACTGAAATTTCTTCTTGACATTGATTTCCATGGCTTTTTCAGCCTCATCTCTTCAGGCGAATAGCACCACACATCAAAATTGATGTCTTTGTTGGTTACGGGGATTTTCCAAGGATTCTGACCAGTTACGAGTCTAAAGAGCAAAACACCGCATGCCCAGATGTCCGTGGGCTCTCCCAAGTATCGTCCAGTGAAGACTTCGGGGGCGATGTAGGCTGAAGTCCCGCAGATCTTTGTCAGGTACTTGCCTTTCACGAACTCGCCAGCAAGCCCGAAGTCTCCAATCTTCAGTTCATCGTCTTTGCTTAGGAATAGGTTCTCTGGTTTAAGATCTCGATGAACAATGTTTCTGGAGTGCAAGTACTTTACTCCTTTAATCAGTTGGAGGAAGAAGAATCTTGCTCTTCTTTCGGACATTCCTCTTGTACCGATCCTGTCCTGAAGAGTACCTCCATTCACATATTCCAGGAAAACATACAAGTTTTCCGTGTCCCTGTTTTCGCCCAGGAAGGCAACGATGTTGTCATGTTTTAGTCTTCGATGGATTTCAATTTCTTCTAACTGTCGCTGAAGCCGATAGATCTTGATCGTTTTTCTAGCACAAAGGAAGCCAGAAGTAACGTCCTGTACGAGCGAAACGGAGGCAAAACTGCCTTTGCCCAGGAAACGTTCTTCTTTCCATCGCATTCCTTGTGCAGAATCTATTGAAGTCTTTAGCTTCTTGGTTGTGTGTTTTTTTTCGTTACTCAATTCCGTAAATTTACGTTTTCTTGAATGCATCTTGGAGCTTTGGATTTCATCAATAACAATACCAATGATGGTAAGGCTCCTCAAGATGCTTTTATTTACTTCATGAGTGTCTGTCTTGGCTTTCTCATCAAGGAGCTGTCCAACTCGGTCGTTGAAGAATCCGAGGAGGACCATCAGCTCCATGATGGTGCAGACACTAACGAATGCTTTTACTCTCTGGTTAAATTCCTGGTCAAGATCCCTTGGAGTTCCTCTGTTGGCGTTTGGTTCCATTTCGCCGTCGTCTTCGAAGTCCCCGTAGAAGCTGCAGAATCCGCTTGATCGCATTTCCACAAAATTATATGACTATATTGGCAAAGGCGATTCACAAGAAGAATGTCCCGAAGAAACTTAGATATGTCTTGTACCAAAAAAATTCCGTCTGCGCTTGATATAAGGAACATTATTGAATTCCTTCTTTGCTCTTGAAGAAATGGCATATACATTATATACATATACATATATATATATATATATATATATATATATATATATATATATATATATATATATATATACATATATATATATATATATATATATATATATAATATATATATATATATATATATTTATATATATAAATATAACGTAGAACCCACTGTGGGAATAGACCAGACTGGAACCGGGGAATCTATATATTTCGATTGCAAACTGCAATCCTCTCCTCCTGAAGAGGATTGCAGATGGCAATCGAAATATATAGATTCCCCGTTTCCAGTCTTTTCTACTCCAACAGTGGTTTCTAAGTTATTGACAAATGTGTGATTACATTTTTTACCTGTAATATATATACATATATATATATATATATATATATATATACATTACATATACATATGTGTCCATATATACATGTACACATACATACCATTGAAAATGTTTTAATAGACGAAAACGTTCGGTATTCGTTTATTGAATTTCCCGGTAGTTTCTGCATAAATAGTTTATCACGTGTGTTTTCTTATTTTTTGCACAGACACACACACACACACACACACACACACACACACACACACACACACACACACACACACACACACACACACACACACACACACACACATATTTATATATATATTTATATATATATATTTTTATACATATATATATATTTATATACATATATATATATATATATATATATATATTCATATATATATGTATATATATATATATATATATATATATATATATATATATATATATATATTTCCTGCAAATAATTATTTTCCATGAACCGTGTTTTCCCTTTGTGTATATCACGAAATCAGTATACGTGAGACTGTCAGTCCAACTCACCTTTTTTAAAAATGTTACGGTTTTATCATAAATTCAAATATGGATAATATAAAAAAAAAAAGGAATCCTCCTTTCAAAGTTTAATTCCCCACTACATTTCCTCACAAAACAGCTGTTGAAATCCGAATATTTCTTTATGGTTACACCCTTGTATAGTATTGGCTGCATATTTCATGTAATTAGAGCTTCGATTTTTTTATACATCTTTATGGATCAAGTCATTCATGCTTCTTTTGATGATTGGTGACTAATTAAAAAAAAGGAATAATGATAATTATAATCACATGAAATGAACTTGGAGATAGAAATAACATCGGACATAAGATGATCACTTTTAACATTTGTACATACTTTCTGCAACCCTCCTCTTTCACTCTGATCACCTCCACGTCTCCACCTCTGGAGTTATATTGACCCTAACGATAGAATCTGTGGTTATAGCTGACAAAATAGCAATATTATAGCTATAACTTTATCAAATACATGTTACTTTGCCAACCAACATCCAACTTGTCCCTTGTGTGACGGACCGTAGACTTCTCGCCGTCTGTCCTTGGAGCCTTCCCCCTCCACAACACAGAAACCCGTCCTCTCTATCCCTCTCCCTCTTCCTCTCCATCCCTCTCTCTAACTCTTCCTCTCCCTCTTTCTCTCCCTCCCTCCCTCCCTCTCCCTCTTTCTCTCCTTCCCTCCCTCCCTCTCCCTCTTTCTCTCCCTCCCTCCCTCCCTCTCCCTCTTTCTCTCCTTCCCTCCCTCCCTCTCCCTCTTTCTCTCCTTCCCTCTCCCTCTTTCTCTCCTTCCCTCCCTCCTTCTCCCTCTTTCTCTCCTTCCCTCCCTCCTTCTTCCTCTTTCTCTCCCTCCCTCTTTCTCCCTCTTTCTCTCCCTCCTTCCTTCTCCCTCTTTCTCTCCCTTCCTCCTTCTCCCTCTTTCTCTCCCTCCTTCCTTCTCCCTCTTTCTCTCCATCTTCCTCTCCCTCACTCCCTCTTTCTCTCCATCTCTCCCTCTTCCTCTCCATCCCTCCCTCTTCCTCTCCATCCCTCCCTCTTTGTCTCCCTCCCTTCCTCTTTCCACCTCTCCCTCTTTCCACCTCTCCCTCTTTCTTACTCTCCCTCTTTCTTTCTCTCCCTCTTTCTTTCTCTCCCTCTTTCTTTCTCTCCCTCTCTCTTTCTCTCCCTCTCTCTTTCTCTCCCTCTCTCTTTCTCTCCCTGAAATAAGAATAGTGTCAGCCGCAAAACTTGGGTAGTTCATTATTCGCAGTTAAACTTCAGACCTTTCTCTTCCCAACCTCAACCTTGCCGTACTCCTTTCTCGATCTTGATCTTTTCTGTATCTTTATGTAGTCGAATTATAGCCGTACCTTTCGCGTATGTCTTTTCTAAAACCCTTACGATCGGTTCGTTTGTACCCTGCTTACGTAGCGAGTTTAGTATTGCTATTTGTTCTACCGAGTCAAAGGCCTTCTTGTAATATACAAACCCTAAACTGAAAGGTATATTGTACTCTGTCGTTTTCTCGATTAGTTGGTTCATCGCCTGCAAATGGTCTAAAGTCGAATATCTGCTCGTAAAATTTTCCTGTTCCATCGGTTGTTTTCCATCTAAAACTTGACTTAGTTTATAAGAACATAAGAACATATGAAATAAAGGAGACTGCAAAAGACCATAAGGCCTACACTAGGCAGCTCCGTATCCATCACCACCTGTCATCCCCATCCATAAAGTTGTCTAATCGTTTTTTAAAACAACTGATAGTTTCAGCGCTTACTACATGGTTACTAAGTTTATTCCATTCATCGACCACCCTATTAGTAAACCAATTCTTGCCTATTTCCTTCTTAAATCTAAATTTGTCCAGTTTATACCCATTACTGCGAGTCCTGCCCTGTTGTTTTATTATGATGACCTTGTTTGCATCACCCTTGTAGCCTTTGATCCACTTGAACACCTCTATTAGATCACCCCGCACTCTGCGTCTTTCCAGAGAGTGTAAGTTTAGGTGCCTAAGCCTCTCTTCGTAAGGCAAATTTCCGAGTCCTTGTATCATTTTGGTCATTCTTCTCTGTACTGATTCTAGTGAATTTATGTCCATTCTGTAGGACGGAGACCAAAACTGTACCGCATAGTCAAGGATGGGTCTAACTATCGCTAGATAGAGTTTAATAATTACCTCTGCACTTCTATTCGTTACCGTCCTAGGAATGAAAGCTAATGCACTGTTAGCTTTATTTCTAGCGCTAATGCACTGCTTCCTGGTTTTAAGGTCCGGACTCACCAGAACTCGCAAGTCCCTCTCGCACTCAGATTTTTCTAAAAACGTGTTATCTAAGGTGTATCTATTTTCGGTGTTGTGTAACCCTACGTTTAACACGCTACACTTAGAGATATTGAAGTTCATTTGCCATTTCACCGACCATGTTAACAGTTTATTAAGATCATCCTGCAGAATCTGGGCGTCGTCTCCTGACCTAATTAGGCGTCCTATTTTAGTGTCGTCCGCAAACTTACTAACATCACTATTTGGCCCATCGTCTAAGTCGTTTATATACATAATGAACAACAAGGGACCCAAAACCGAGCCCTGGGGGACCCCGCTAGTAACACTGCCCCACCTAGATTTTATTCCATTTATGGTGACCCGCTGTTTTCTGTTACTAATCCAAGCTCTAATCCATTCTAACACCTTTCCTCCTATGCCATGGGCTTTGATTTTATTTAGTAGTCTCTGGTGTGGCACTTTGTCGAACGCTTTGCTTAAGTCAAGGTAAATAACATCGTAATTTTCATTGTTGTCTGACGCCTTATATACCTTAGTGTAAAAGGATAGAAGATTAGTCACACATGACTTACCCTTAGAGAAACCATGCTGTGAATCACGAATTAAATTATGCCCTTCAATGTGTTCTCTGAGTCTATTTACTATTATTGATTCAAGCATTTTTCCTATAACCGATGTCAAACTGATTGGCCTGTAGTTGCATATAGACGATCTATCTCCCTTCTTAAAAACAGGAACAACGTTTGCCTGGCTCCAAGCAATTGGAACCGAACCAGTGTCTACCGATTTATTGAATATTTCAGTTAACTGGTCGCAGATTTCAAATTTACACTCTTTAAGCATTCTTGGAAAAATTTCGTCTGGACCCGGAGATTTTGTAGCTTTAAGTCTGTCAATCTGCTTGACTACTTCTTCTTTACTAATGCTGATATTAGTTAGACTACTTTCTTCATCCCCTCTGAAAATCGGATCGCAGTCAGGTACTTTATCTAACCTCTCATTAGTAAACACCGATAGAAAATAATTGTTAAACTCCTCACTCATTTTTCTTCCGATTCTATCATGACATTTTCATCGTTTTTAATTGGTCCTATTCTTTCTTTATTTTTTGTTCTATAGAGGTGAAAGAAACCTTTTGGGTTGGATTTTGCTTGACTGGCAACCTTGATTTCATAATTACGTTTCGCTGAACGTGTATTCCTTTTAACCAGCTTTGCCATTTCGTTATATCTTGATCTAAGGTGTGATTCCCCGTTTTTCATTTTTACGTAAAGTCCTCTTTTCATTCCGATCTCATGTTTCAATCTGTCCGTCATCCATTTGGGAGTATTACTATTTTTCCGTATTGACTTTAGGGGGATAAATGTGTTTTGTGCATTAATAATTAGATCAGTTAGATTGTTATACATTTCATCTAAATTACTGACCTGAGTGTTGGGCCCTCGCCCCCAATTGACCTGACCTATGTGTAAATGTGTAAAGTATGTGTAAAGATCTCGAAGTATACTTTATATATAGTTGATAGCAAGTCGGTATTTACTAAGGTCTTTCCGGTCTCCTATCTTATGAAGCAAAATCACTATAGCATTGCATCACGACTCAGGAACGCTTTCTTGACGTAAACACTGGTTGTACAACTAAGCTAACTTAATATGAACTCCTTCCTCTGCGTCTTTCAAAAGACATATCGATATACCATGTTCCCCAGGTGCTTTTCCTCGTTTCATATTTTAGAGCAATTTCTACTTCTTTCTTTGTAATCTCTGGTACATTACTAACGTCTACAGATGAATTTACTGACTCAACAATGGTCTTCGACGAGTAAAGCTCTTGGTGAAATTCTTCTTCTCTTTTTACCATTCTGTCTGCATTTAATGATTTCTTCATTTCTATCTTTCAAACGTATCATTTGCTGTCTTCCTAAAGTATGTCTGCGGTCGGTCCCTTTAATACTTTTACCTTTCCTAATAGTTTCCTCTATTTCATGTTTCCCTTTCTTTTCTATGATCTCTGCTATTTGTTGATAACCTTGTTTAGTTCTACTCTTTCTAGTTGGTGGTGTTGGTGGTGTTGATGGTGTTGGTGTTGTTGGTGTTGGTGATGGTGAAAATGATGGAGGATTCAAACGGCAGTAGATTGTGGCGACACACAAAAAAAGGGGGATGGTCGTTATGGGATAATAAGAGTGAAAAGATCATCACACATCATGATGAAATCACACACACACACACGTACACACACACACACACACACACACACACACACACACACACACACACACACACACACACACACACACACACGTAGGGGTAGTGGGGAAGATGGTGATAATGATTGTTTTGTTTACCGGAAAGTGATGACTGTTGTAGCGATGGTAATAGGAATGAGAATCAGATGGTGAATATGTGGTGATGGTGGTAAAGATAGTGGTGGAGAGTGAAAAGAGTTATGATGTTGAAGTTGTTGGATTTCATTTCCGATATCAGCATCAAAGACTTTCCTCAGAATATCAGCAGAAGCAGCCTCAAACCCCTACCGTGGTCTCCAGCCACGGCAGTAGCTTCCCCCAGTAAACAGCTTAAGCTAATGGGCCCAGGCCGGACTCGATCTGCCGACCCCGTGGACACGAGGCCAGCGCGTTACCACTGTACTACAATTGCCCCCGTCGTGGCAGACAAGAAAAATTGAGGAATGGAAATCTGTGTATTTATGTAGTTTGAATTGAGAGTAAGAGGGGAGAGAGGGGAGAGAGTAAGAGGGGAGAGAAAGGGGAGAGAAAGAGGGGAGAGAGAGGAAAGGAGAGAGGAGAGAGAAGAGAGAGGAGTGGAGAGAGGTGAGAGACAGGAGAGGAGAGAGGAGAGAGAAGAGGGAGGAGAGAAACAGGAGAGAGGAGAGAGACAAGACAGGGGAGAGAGACAGGAGAGAGAGGCGAGAGAGAGAAGAGAGAGAAGAGAGAGCAGAGAGAGGGAGAGGGAGAAAATTAAATTTAGTAAGGTAAAAATGATCAAAAAGCTATGCATCGCCTTATACATACCCCGGGAAGGGGAGCTTACGTTTCTGTGGATGGCAAAACATAAGTAAAGCGGTAGTTTTAAGTTCTCCAACCAATGAGAAAGCAGATTGAGCTTTCCTGACAAATTATGTTATGTTTCTGAGCTTGGCGTCATCTGACAATACGTGTTGAAGCGTACTCCAAACAGGTATTGCGAAAAGTTTAATATTTTAAGAGCCCACTGACGTTTGGTCTTGCGGGATTATCCTCTTCAGGCTGCTGACTGGTCAGACTCCTTGGGAAGATTCCAACACCAGATACCCCAACTTTGCGATCTGGTGCTCTTCTACTTCAGAAATGGGTCTTTGAGGACCTTGGAGGTCACTTTCTGACAACCATTTCCTCATCAAGAAAGTTCTTGCACCAAATGCAGAATACAAAGTAACAATTTCTAATATCGAAAAAAAAAATCATTGGTCCCGAGGCTGAACGATAACATTTACAAGTTCAACGCATCCTCGGTATATTGCATATATGATTAGAAAACAAAAACAGAAATATTATTAAGTTGTTTTGAATTACACCGTGGTACCCAAGAGGCTTTCCTCAGCTAAATAAAATGCATATACAAGATCAAAATTATCTGCAAGGAGTTTAAATAACCATTTGAAATGGTAATTACCGACAAAATAGTCATAGTAGACACAATGTGAGAATTTTCTTTTGATTAGAATTACAAACAATTATATAATACTTTTTAAGTATATAGGTGTACCACCTTTAAAAATAAGAAAATATCCTCCATTCACATCTAACATAAATCATTCTTCTATTAATTATGTCCTTTTCTTAGTTATTCTTTCTCCTTAGTTCCTGTTGCCTTATCATTTATTGTAATCAGATGGATGAAGACATCAAAAACTGTTCGACACTTAACGGCACAAAATTGTAGTATGCCGGAGCCCGTAAGATGATAATAGAAAATAATTGATCAGGACGACCAAGTGGTAGCTGCCGAGCCCTGTGAGAGGGGGGATGGGTTGAAAAAAATATGTGGTAAAAGGAAGGGGCTTGGTGAAAAGAGACGTCAATTGTACTTATTTCTAAAGACGAAGACGTGTGGAAGCTAATAAAGGTACCTTGGACTGATAGAAAGAACAGCGTCCTCCCCCTATTCGACCTGCCCCCTTCCCTCTCCTCGCATTCTTCTCCCCACGTACAACAACAAAAATTAGTTTATATTGCATCTACGTACAACAATACTTTGACAGAATATTACTGACATGCTGATCAATACTACGATGATTTTTATACTCTTAATATATATATACATTCCTTTTAAGGACAGACGTCCCCCAAATCAGGCTCGCCCAAAGTGGCTCGACAAAGAAACTGAAAAAAGTATTGCTAAAAAGAGACAGGCTTATAAGAAATATAAGTGCTCGGGTGCATCTAATGACTATGAAAGTTATGTATCAATACAGAGAGATTTAAAAAAGACAATAAGAAAAAGAAAACGACAATACGAAATGAACATCGCTGAGAAATCCAAAGAGAATCCAATAGAATTCTATAGTTACATTAGAGATAAAAAGGTTGTTAGGAATCACATTGGTCCACTATTATCTGCTGACGGTCAACTTGAATATTCAAATGAAGGAATGTGTAATCTCTTAAACAATTATTTTAGCTCGGTATTCGTAAACGAAACACCTCAAAGTGAATTCCAAACTGAAACCTGTGAAAAGTCTGGGGTAAACTTACTCACTACGGTAAATATAACAAAAGAAACAATTAAAAGGTGTATAGACAAACTCAAAGTTAATAAAACACCAGGGCCTGACGGTTGGCATCCAAGAATCTTAAAGGAAATGAAAAATGAGATTGTTGTTCCATTAGAAATTATTTTCAAGAAATCCATCATATCCGGAGATGTCCCAAGAGAATGGAAGCTAGCTAACGTTACTCCCATATTCAAAAAAGGTGACAAAAAGAAACCAAATAACTATAAGCCTATTAGTTTGACTTCGATCGTAGGAAAAATAATGGAAACTATCATCAGAGATGCTATCGAATATCATTTAGAAAGTAACCGTTTGATAAATGATAGCCAACATGGTTTCAGACGGAAACGTTCTTGCGTGACTAACTTACTCGAATTCTACAACACAGTTGTCTCGAATTATGACAAAAGAAACAATATAGATTTAATATATCTAGACTTTGCAAAAGCTTTTGATACCGTCCCACACGAAAGACTACTTACTAAATTAGCTTTGCATGGAATAAGTGGTAGCCTATTAGGTTGGACTAGTAATTGGTTGAAAGGTCGAAAACAGAGAGTTGTTTTAAATGGAAAAACTTCTGGATGGAAAAGTGTTGCAAGTGGAGTTCCTCAGGGTTCTGTTCTTGGGCCACTTCTATTCATAGTATATATAAATGATATAGACCATGGACTAAAATCTACTGTTTCCAAATTTGCTGATGATACAAAACTGTGCGGAGTGGCAAATGATCACTCAAACCAATTAGATATTCAAGAAGATTTAGATAAATTACAGCAATGGTCTGAAAAGTGGCTAATGAAATTTAACACAAGTAAATGCAACGTAATGCACATAGGTAAAAATAACAGCAAGTACGATTACAAGTTATTTGGAAATTCGTTAACAAAAGTGGATAGTGAAAAAGATCTCGGCGTAATTATCAGTAACGACCTCAAATCATCCAAGCAGTGTATTTCAGCCTCTGAGAAAGCAAATAAGATTCTGGGATTGATTGCGCGATCTTTTGATTTCAAAAGTCCATCACTCATTAACAAGCTATATAAATCGTTAGTTCGTCCACATTTGGAATATGCTGTTTCCGTATGGTCACCGAATCTCATTAAAGACATTGACAGACTGGAAAAAGTACAACGGCGAGCCACAAAACTGATTCCAAATATCAAAAATAAATCATACGAAAATCGACTTAAGCACATGAATCTGTTTTCCCTAAAAAAGCGTAGACTCAGAGGTGACTTGATACAGGTCTTTAAGATTTTAAAGGGAATTGACAACATCAAAAGTGACCAAATTTTCACATTGAATGAGAATCCGACAAGAAACAATGGTCTCAAACTGTCCGGAAATAGATTCAATTTGGAAGTAGGTAGAAACAACTTTGCCAACCGTGTAGTTAATGAATGGAATAAACTTCCTGCACAGGTAGTGCAATGTAGTTCAGTTCGAAGCTTTAAGAATCATTTAGATAAATACCTAAGTAAGATGCTGTAATTATTATAATTTATGTTATATTATTTGTTTTTGTTTTGTTATAATTTGTCTGTCTGATTTTCATTTATTATTAGTTATATGTCAATTCATTATCATTTACTATTTACCTGTTTGTGTTATTCAACTATACCAATGCTTTATTTATGTATTTTAATTGTTATTTACATTGTTATAGTTTTAATTTATTATTAATATGATTTTTTTTTTTTTTTTTTTTTTTTTTTGCAACCGACCTAGATATGGATCAAAAGGTCTCCTGTCGGCATGCTTTGCCTTTGTAATCCTTTGTAAATATACATATATATATACATATATATATATAATATGCATATACATATATATATATATTCGTTCTCTTCCTCTTTTCCTTTTCTTATTTATTTCTTTTTTTTTGGGGGGGGGAGGGAGGAGAAGGAGCAAGTCTTAAATATCTTAATCAAGTGTGTGTGTGTGCGTGCGTGTATGCGTGTGTGTGCGTGCGTGTATGCGTGTGTGCGCGCGCGTGTTCGTTTACGCGCGTTTAAGTATAAATGTACTTATGCATGTGTACATAAAACGTTACTAATCTTTACCTAAAGCTTCATATAGTTAGGGACCTAAATATCAGTCAGCGTTAGTATTACGCCTGGAAACTTGTATTCCAGCATTTTTCTAATGCCTCCAGGGACTTACCCTGATTGCTTGTACCCAACATTGCTTCCAGCCTCAACATATAATGCAACAAATAATTTTATGGCTGTCGAAGTATCTATACATTGAGTCATCTTTATCTTTATTTTCTGGAGCTTTTTGATCATTTCGACCTTACGAAATTCAACTCTTAAATGATTCGACCTACAATATTTTCGCTATATGACCAAGATATTGGGACGCCGGAAATAACAAACAAATCAATAAATCTTTGCCCTTATTAGGGAGGTAGACAGCCATGGGTTAGACCCACCCAACTCCACTTTTCCCACGCCCATCTTTCACCCATTTGTTACCTTTTCATCTTAGCTCCTCGTGGATGAAAGGTCATCCCTTCCTCCCATCCATAGCACGGGTGACAAGCAATGTAGTAAGGCACAGCACGTTCACAAGAGGAATGCGGCCCAAAGGAATGTCTATTTCACACACACACACACACACACACACACACACACACACACACACACACACACACACACACACACACACACACACACACACACACACACCACACCCCCTCTCACCTCACACTCCTCTCTCTCCCCTCTCTCTCTCATTCTCACCTCTCTCATTCTCACCTCTCACTCTCTCTCACTCTCACCTCTCTCTCTCTCTCTCATTCTCACCTTTCTCTCTCTCTCACCTCTCTCTCCCTCTCTCACACCTCCCCTCTCTCTCCTCCCCCTCTCTCTCTCTCTCTCTCTCTCTCACCTCTCTCTCTCTCTCTCTCTAATTCTCCCCTCTCTCTAATTCTCCCCTCTCTCTAATTCTCCCCTCTCTCTAATTCTCCCCTCTCTCTAATTCTCCCCTCTCTCTAATTCTCACCTAATCCCTCCCTCTCTCTCTCCTCTCTCTCTCTCTCTCGCCCCTCTCTCTCCTCTCTCTCTCTCTCTATTCTCCTCTCTCTCTCTCTCTCTCTCCCCTCTAATTCTCTCTCTCCTCTCTCTTCCTCTCCCCTCACCTCTCTCTCTCCCCTCTCTCTCTCTCTCTCTCACCTCTCTCTCTCACCTCTCTCCTCACCACCCTCTCTCTCACTCCCTCTCACCTCACCTCTCTCTCTCACCTCTCCTCTCCTCTCACCTCTCTCTCTCTCTCATTCTCACCTCTCTCTCTCATTCTCACCTCTCTCTCTCATTCTCACCTCTCTCTCTCATTCTCACCTCTCTCTCTCATTCTCACCTCTCTCTCTCATTCTCACCTCTCTCTCTCATTCTCACCTCTCTCTCTCATTCTCACCTCTCTCTCTCATTCTCACCTCTCTCATTCTCACCTCTCTCTCTCATTCTCACCTCTCTCTCTCATTCTCACCTCTCTCTCTCTCTCTCTCTCTCTCTCTCTCTCTCTCATTCTTACCTGTCTCCTCATTCTCATTTCTCTCTCTCATTCTCACCTCTCTCTCATTTTCACCTCTCTCTCTCTCTCTCTCATTCTCACCTCTCTCTCTCATTCTCACCTCTCTCTCTCTCTCTCTCTCTCATTCTCACCTCTCTCTCTCTCTGTCATTCTCACCTCTCTCTCTCTCTCTCATTCTCACCTCTCTCTCTCTCTCTCATTCTCACCTCTCTCTCTCTCTCTCTCTCTCATTCTCACCTCTCTCTCTCTCATTCTCTCTCTCTCTCACTCTCTCACCTCTCACCTCTCACCTCTCTCCTCTCTCTCTCTCTCTCCTCTCTCTCTCTCACCTCTCTCTCTCTCTCTCCTCTCATTCTCACCTCTCTCTCTCTCTCTCACCTCTCTCTCTCTCTTTCTGATTCACCTCTCTCTCTCATTCTCACCTCTCTCTCTCCTCACCCCTCTCTCTCTCATTCTCACCCCCCTCTCCTCTCCTCTCTCTCTCACCTCTCTCTCTCTCTCTCCTCCTCTCTCACTCACACCACTCTCTCTCATTCTCACCCCCCTCTCTCTCTCCACCTCTCTCTCCTCTCTCTCTCTCTCTCTTCTCTCTCTAATTCTCCTCTCTCTCTCATTCTCACCTCTCTCTCTCATTCTCACCTCTCTCATTCTCACCTCTCTCTCTCTCTTTCTCACCTCTCTCTCTCTTTCTCACCTCTCTCTCTCTCTCTCTCATTCTCACATCTCTCTCTCTCATTCTCACCTCTCTCTCTCATTCTCACCTCTCTCTCTCATTCTCACCTCTCTCTCTCATTCTCACCTCTCTCTCTCATTCTCACCTCTCTCTCTCTCATTCTCACCTCTCTCTCTCTCATTCTCATTCTCATTCTCACTCTCTCTCTCTCTCACCTCACCTCTCTCTCATCTCTCTCTCTTCTCTCTCTCTCATTCTCACCCTCTCCTCACCTCTCCACCTCTCTCTCATCTCACCTCTCTCTCTCTCTCTCTCTCTCTCTCTCACACCTCTCTCTCTCTCTCTCCTCATTCTCACCTTCTCTCTCTCTCTCTCCTCTCTCTCTCACCTCCTCTCTCTCTCTCCTCTCTCACCTCTCTCTCTCTCTCTCTCTCTCTCTCTCCTCTCTCTCTCTCTCACCTCTCTCTCTCTCTCTCTCTCTCACCTCTCTCTCTCTCTCTCCTCTCTCTCTCCTCTCTTCTCACTCTCTCTCTCTCTCTCTCTCACCTCTCTCTCTCTCTCTCTCTCTCTCTCTCTCTCCACTCTCTCTCCTCCTCTCTCTCTCTCTCTCTCTCCTCTCTCTCCCTCTCTCCTCTCTCTCTCCCTCTCCTCTCACCTCTCTCTCTCTCTCTCATTCTCTCACCTCCCCTCTCTCTCACCTCTCCTCTCTCTCTCTCTCTCTCTCTGCTTATTCTCTCTCTCTCTCTCTCATTCTCACCCCTCTCTCTCTCTCTCTCAACTCTCTCCCTCTCACCTCCTCTCTCACCTCTCACCTCTCTCATTCTCTCTCCTCTCTCTAATTCTCCTCTCTCATTCTCCTCTCTCTCTCATTCTCTCACCTCTCTCTCTCATTCTCTCACCTCTCTCTCTCATTCTCTCACCTCTCTCAATCATACTCTCACCTCTCTCTCTCTCTCTCTCGCCTCTCACATTTCTCTCATTCTCACCTCTCACCTCTCTCTCTCATTCTCACCTCTCTCTCTTTCTCACCTCTCTCTCTTTCTCACCTCTCTCTTTTTCTCACCTCTCTCTCTTTCTCACCTCTCACCTCTCTCTCTCTTTCTCACCTCTCTCATTTTTACCTCTCTCTCTCTCTCATTCTCACCTCTCTCTCTCTCTCTCTCTCTCATTCTCACCTCTCTCTCTCTCTCTCGCTCTCATTCTCACCTCTCTCTCTCTCTCGCTCTCATTCTCACCTCTCTCTCTCTCTCTCCTAATTCTCACCTCTCTCTCTCTCTCATTCTCACCCCCCCTCTCTCTCTCTCACATTCTCACCTCCCTCTCTCTCTCTCATTCTCACCTCTCTCTCTCTCTCATTCTCACCTCTCTCTCTCATTCTCACCTCTCTCTCTCATTCTCACCTCTCTCTCTCATTCTCACCTCTCTCTCTCATTCTCACCTCTCTCTCTCATTCTCACCTCTCTCTCTCTCTCTCTCTCTCTCTCTCTCATTCTCACCTCTCTCTCTCTCTCTCTCTCATTCTTACCTCTCTCCTCATTCTCACCTCTCTCTCTCATTCTCACCTCTCTCTCTCATTCTCACCTCTCTCTCTCTCTCTCTCATTCTCACCTCTCTCTCTCTCTCTCATTCTTGCCTCTCTCCTCATTCTCACCTCTCTCTCTCATTCTCACCTCTCTCTCTCATTCTCACCTCTCTCTCTCATTCTCACCTCTCTCTCTCATTCTCACCTCTCTCTCTCATTCTCACCTCTCTCTCTCATTCTCACCTCTCTCTCTCTCAAAGGATTACAAAGGCGGAGCATGTCGACAGGAGACCTTTCTCATTCTCCCCTCTCTCTCATTCTCACCTCTCTCTCATTCTCACCTCTCTCTCATTCTCACCTCTCTCTCTCATTCTCACCTCTCTCTCTCATTCTCACCTCTCTCTCTCATTCTCACCTCTCTCTCTCATTCTCACCTCTCTCTCTCTCTCTCTCATTCTCACCTTTCTCTCTCATTCTCACCTCTCTCTCACTCATTCTCACCTCTCTTTCTTTCATTCTTACCTCTCTCTCTCATTCTCCCCTCTCTCTCATTCTCCCTTCTCTCTCTAGCATTCTCACCCTTCTCTCTCTCTCTAGCATTCTCACCTTTCTCTCTCTCATTCTCACCTCTCTCTCTCATTCTCACCTCTCTCTCTATCTCACTCTCACCTCTCTCTCTCATTCTCACCTCTCCCTCATTCTCACCTCTCTCTCTCATTCTCGCCTCTCTCTCTCTCTCTCTCTCTCGCCTCTCACATTTCTCTCATTCTCACCTCTCGCCTCTCTCTCATTCTCACCTCTCGCCTCTCTCTCATTCTCACCTCTCACCTCTCTCTCTCATTCTCACCTCTCACCTCTCTCTCTCATTCTCACCTCTCTCTCTTTCTCACCTCTCTCTCTTTCTCACCTCTCTCTTTTTCTCACCTCTCTCTCTTTCTCACCTCTCTCTCTCTTTCTCACCTCTCTCATTTTTACCTCTCTCTCTCTGTAATTCTCACCTCTCTCATTCTCAGCTTTCTCTCATTCTCACCTCTCTCTCTCTCTCTGTCTCTCTCTCTTCCCTCTCATTCTCACCTCTCTCTCTCATTCTCACCTCTCTCTCTCTCCTCTCACATTTCTCTAATTCTCATCTCTCGCCTCTCTCTCATTCTCACCTCTCACCTCTCTCTCATTCTCACCTCTCACCTCTCTCTCATCTCACTTCTCACCTCTCTCTCATTCTCATCTCTCACCTCTCTTTCTCACCTCTCACCTCTCTTTCTCACCTCTCTCATTCATTCTCACCTCTCTCTCATTGTCACCTCTCTCTCTCATTTTTACCTCTCTCTTTGTCACCTCTCTCTCTCTCTCTGTAATTCTCACCTCTCTCATTCTCAGCTTTCTCTCATTCTCACCTCTCTCTCATTCTCCCTATCCTTCTCTCGATCTATATTTATTTCATCTACCTTTTTTGTCACTATTAGTGTATTAATTATGTTAATAAATCTGTTTACCCAATGTTAGTCCTGTTGACTCTTGTGTGGTCCTCACTTATAGATATATCAACTCTCTTCCTCTTAGTAATAATCTTCTGTCCTGGAGAATTAAATTCATATTTTTTATTATGTACCTTTCTTCAGTTAATTCTTATACAGCGTGCTCCAAAGAAATTCTACGAGAGCACGTATGCAAGATCCTACGTGATCTTTGCAGTAACGTAATGATTTCTTTATTTCAATGATCTTCAATTTTATATTTAAGATCTTACAATCGTGAACCAATTGAATTTTCTCCTCCACTCGTTCACTAATCAGATTAGTTGTTACAAGTCTATATAGCAATATTGTTTGCTTAAAATAATCTTTTCTCTCTGTATATCTCACTTAGGTTACAAAGGAATTCCTTGTAAGCAATAGTCCTACACTCGAGCCCCCGGCTAATATTATAAGTACGAACTTTATTACCTACACAAAGAGGAAAGCGGGCTTGGACAACTCCCTCGTTCGCTCACTATATTGTTTTTATAAACATATTTCATAAATATCTAACTCATAGAATCTAACACCCGTCTTCTACCCCATTTTCTACAATCCTATCTACCAGCCTCTTACACTCCAAGGTACTTTTATCATTTTTCACACGTCCTCATATTTAGAAATAAATAAAAATGAAGTACTTTTTTTACGAAGCCCCCTCCTTTTTCCACCTCGCTCCTTTTCTCCATCCACCCCCTCTATACTCCATCTCACTCAACCTCATTCTCACTCGACCTCCTCATTCTCACTCGACCTCCTCATTCTCACTCGACCTCCTCATTCTCACTCGACCTCCTCATTCTCACTCGACCTCCTCATTCTCACTCGACCTCCTCATTCTCACTCGACCTCTTCATTCTCACTCGACCGCTTCTTTATCATTATCGCTACACCTTTACACCTTTCTATATCTATCTATACACCTTTACATTTGTAATTATATTTCTGTCCCCCATCCCTACAAGATAAACACACACGTGATGTTGGTATGCGATGTTAGGAGTTTCTTAACCATCTGTTAGGCTGCCCGCACACGAGCAACATTTTATTGCTAGTTGTCACAACAACAAAATTGTCAAAAATAGAACGTACATATCTCTATGAGTGCCCGCAAATGGAAAATTTTTCCTGAGGCGACAACAAAAAATTGAGGTAGTTGCGGCCGGATTAATTTCTCCGACAACACAATTATTGTCGGCAACTGTGGCAGGCGATAGAAAACGTTATTTCAAATGGGAGCTCGCACACGAACAACTTTTCGTTGCCGCCACCCAGCCTGATGCTGCCTTGGTGTCTTTCAGACTGCAGTGGTGAGAGGACGTGGTACTACGTCATGTCTGTAATAAAAGAGTTATTTGACTGCGAAACACTCATAACAGAGGTAGAGAAGAGACCACCTCTTTATGATTTCAAAGGAATACAGCGATAAGAATATAAAAGAAAAGTTGTGGAGTGAGGTGTGTGAGGCTGTGGTGAGCGATTGGAATACTCTCTCCCCTGAGGATAAAAAGGAGAAAGGTAAAAAACATATTGTATTTATTTGAAAGGAAAACGTTAACTATTGTCTGGAGGGTCAATGCATCTGCCTGCTTGCCTGTCTGCCTTAATGTATGTTCTTATGTAAGTATGTATGTTCTTATGTATGTTTATATATGTATATATGTGTATGTTCTTATGGATGTATGTTCATATGTATCTTATGTATGTATGTATGTATGTTCTTGTGTATGTATGTATGTATGTCTATGATGACACTATAAACAATAGTTGCCGCCATCGCGTGGCTTATGTGCGGGTGTACCTTACCGACAACTTATCGTTGCAACAATTTTTTTATTGTGACAATATTTTGTTGTGACAACTAGCAAAAAAATGTTGCTCGTGTGCGGGCAGCCTTATGATCAGAACTTAAGACATGGAAGAAGTTTGTCTTTGGACAAAACTACGCCACCTTTGACCTATGTGTAATGAAATCTCGAGGTTGAGTCAAATCCCCCATTTGTAAAAGTCGAAGATTGATTTGAAATTGCAATTGCCGACAAAACTGTCACAATAGACACCATATGAAGATGAAAACTTTATTAAAAGTGCAACGTTTTACTTGTTTAAGTTTTTCATATACAGCTACATATTTGAAAAATGTCAAAAAGCAAAAGGTTGCAATTCTAATCAAATTTCTATCCACACATTGTCTACTCTGACCATTTTTCGGCGATTACCATTTCAAATCATGGTTTAAGCTACATGCAGATACTTTTGACTTTAAATATGCATTTTATTCAGCTGAGGAAAGCCTCTTGGCTATCACAGTGTTATTCAAAACACCTTTTACACAAAATGGGTACTTTGCCCAACGACTTTATAAGATTTCTACTTTTATTTTCTAGTTACAATTGCAATATAGCGAGGATCCATTGAACTTTTGAATGTTATCGCTCAGCCTAGGAACCAACTATTTTCTTCGATATTGCATTTGGTGCAAGAACTTTCTTGACGATGAGGAAATGGTCGTCAGAAAGAGACCTCCAAGGTCTTCGAAGACGCATTTCTGAAGTCGATGAGCACCAGAGAGCAAACTTGGGGTATCTGGTCGTGGAGTCCTCCCAAGGAGTCTGACCAGTCAGCAGCTGGAAGAGGATGATCCCGCAAGACCAAATGTCGGCGGGCTCTCCTCTGTATTTTCCACTGAAGACTTCAGGGGCAACGTATCCTGGGGTTCCGCAAACTGCCCACAAGAACTTGGCCTTATCGATCTCTGCGGCCAAACCGAAATCGCCGATCTTAAGTTCCTCGTCGCTGGACATAAAAAGGTTTTCGGGTTTGAGATCCCGATGTGTAACTCTACGAGAGTGAAGGTATTTTACCCCACTGATCAGTTGTTTGAAGTAGAATTGAGCTTCTCTTTCGCTCACTCCTTGTTCACCGATTCTATCTTCCAGAGTTCCTCCACTAACAAACTCCAGGAAGATGTAAAGAGAGTTCCTGTCCTGTTTTTCACCCAGGAAGGCCACAACGTTTTGGTGAATCAGTTTTCGGTGAATTTCGACCTCTTTTCGTTGACGTCCGGATCGGTCGATTCTGACTGTCTTTCTTGCACAACGACCTCCGGTTTTGACGTCTTCAACGAGATGTACGAAAGCAAATGATCCTCTGCCGAGGAGCTTCACGTTCTTCCAGATTCCTCGCTCGACAGAGGTCTTGAGTTTCTTCATTACATTGGTCGCGTCTTCAGCATCGCAATGCTTTCGTTTGTTGCATTGGCGCATATTGACGTTCGACCAAGCAATTTCTTCCAATAGGATCCTCACGATCGTAATAACACGAAAATATGCCCCTTGTCCTAGAAGCTCTTCTTGTTTCTAGCGTCCAGGAAAAAGTCCAAGTTACTATTAAAGAGTTTGAGGAGACGCTGTCGTTCCTCATCCTTGCATTTTCGAACGAAGACTCTGACTCTTTTCTCGAACTCCTGGTCGATGTCCTTCAGAGTCTTCGTTATTGTTGCTGCTGCTCCTTCAGCTCCTGAAGCACAATCTTCTTCCAAAATTTTGGATTCCATTTCTTCGCCTTACGGTAAATACCCAAGGTATTTGTGCAAAAAAGTTGTTTTCGTTGGAACGTTTGAGGAACCTAGATATGCATGAATGCGAAAAAACAAAATGGCGTCTTTCTCAAACAAGCCTCGGTACCTGAAAATGGCCATCAACGCTTGGGAAAAGATCGTATGTATTCCATGTACCATTATAAATAGAAAATAGATCAAGATATACCCTTTTAATGATATGGATATAAACTGTTCCTGTAATAACATTCATGGTTCCATTGAACATAAACTTAGTCAAAAGCAAAATGTTTGACTTAGGCCACATTTCCACAATGTCGACGACTTTTTTATATTACGTGGTATATTTTTCTATACATCTTTTAGCTTACAATAATGTAATTTCCTTTAATAGATTAAAAAAAGGTTGTCAGGAAGAGAAAATTGAATTTCGTATCAAGAAATGTTTGGAGTCAAAATTTTTGCTCTGACTGTACATAAGATTTAGTCCCATTATAAAACGGGTTGCAAAATAAAAGTAGGAGTAATAGTAGGGCGCGCGCGCGCGTGTGTGTGTGTGTGTGTTTGGTGTGTGTGTGTGTGTTTGGTGTGTGTGTGTGTGTTTGGTGTGTGTGTGTGTGTTTGGTGTGTGTGTGTGTGTTTGGTGTGTGTGTGTGTGTTTGGTGTGTGTGTGTTTGGTGTGTGTGTGTGTATGTGTGTGTGTGTGTGTGTGACTTGATACAGGTCTTTAAGATTCTAAAGGAAATTGACAACATCAAAAGTGACAAAATTTTCACATTGAATGAGAATCAGACAAGAAACAATGGTCTCAAACTGTCCGGAAATAGATTCAATTTGGAAGTAGGTAGAAACAACTTTGCCAACCGTGTAGTTAATGAATGGAATAAACTTCCTGCACAGGTAGTGCAATGTAGTTCAGTTCGAAGCTTTAAGAATCATTTAGATAAACACCTAAGCAAGATGCTGTAATGATTATAATTCATTTTATATTATTTGTTTTTGTTTTGTTATCATTTGTCTGTTTGATTTTCATTTATTATTAGCTATATGTCAATTCATTATTATCTACTATTTACCTGTTTATTTATTATTTAACTATACCTATGCATTTATTTATGTATTTTATTTGTTATTTACATTATTATAGTTTTTATTTATTATTTTACTATTATTATGATTTTTTCGCATCCGACCTAGATATGGACCAAAAGGTCTCCTGTCGGCATGCTCCGCCTTTGTAATCCTTTGTGTGTGTGTGTGTGTGTGTGTGTGTGTGTGTGTGTGTGTGTGTGTGCGTGTGTGTGTTTGGTGTGTGTGTGTGTGTGTGTAATCACCTCTGATCTGCTGCAGTCTCTGTCGAGACAGCCAGACACCACCCTACGGCAGTGAGCTCAGAGCTCATTATTTGCCGATCTCTGGGTAGGTCTGAGACCACTCACACACCACACACCGGGACAGCAAGGTCACAACTCCTTGACTAACGTCCCGTACCTACTCACTGCTAGGTGAACAGGGGTTACACGTGAAAGGAGACAAACCCAACTTATCTCCGCCCGGCCGGGGAATCGAACCCCGGTTCTCTGGCTTGTGAGGCCAGTGCTTTACCAATCCGCCACCGAGCCGTGTGTGTGTGTGTGTGTGTGTGTGTGTGTGTGTGTGTGTGTGTGCGCGCGTGTGTTTTTGCACATACCATTATTTCGTCCAATTTGTTTCAGACATCCACCACTGTATGTGTATTTATGGCAAGCGAATGTTGATTAGAAGCTTACAAATAAAATATCCTCTAATGCATTTTTTGTACACAGGTATTGACATACCAAGCATACGTTCTTTCCTCCTCATTTTTTATCAGATCACTCCCTTTTCCTCTTGGTCTGGATCTCCCTCAGGGTTCCGTGTCTACTGCTAGGAAGGGGGGCAGGTGAAATAGGGGGAAGGTACCCTTCTTTCTACTACTCCAAGGTACCTTTATTACCATCCATACGTCCTCATTTTTAAAAATAAAAAAAATTGAAGTCTCTTTTCACCAAGTCGCCTCCTTTCACCGCCTGATCTCCTTCTCCATCCACACCACTCTGCTCTCCTTCCATCCCCTTCAATCTCTTCATTCTGCGTCGACCTCTCCTTTATCATTATGCCTACACCTCCATATACTTCTATATCTATATAAGTAGATCTGAACACTTGTATTTCTATATCTATGCCTGTCCCCCATCCCTACAAAGTAAACACACACAAGACGTTGATATGTGATGTTAGGCGTTTCTTAACCATATGGTATGACCAGAACTTTAGACAAAAACATGAGTCAAATACCCCATTTGTACAAGTAGAAGAGTGATTTGATATGGCAATTGCTGACAAAATGGTCCAGAATAGACACCATACGAGGATAAAACCTTGATCAGAAGTGCAACATTTCGTTTGTTGAAGCTTTTTCAAGTACGCTTATATACATGAAAAAGGTTCCAAAGGCAAAATGTAATTTTGTTTAAAATTTAACACGCACGTGGTCTGCTCTGACCATATCGTATTCAATTACCATTTCAAATCATGGTTAGCTACATGCAGATAATTTTGACTTTATATATGCATTTTATTCAGCTGAGGAAAGCCTCTTGGCAATCACTGTGCTATTAAAAACACATTTTACACAAAATGGGAACGTTGCCCAACAACTTAAGATTTCAATTTTCATTTTCTAATTATATTTGCAATTTATCGAGGATGCACTGAACTTCTAAATGTTATCGCTCAGCCTAGAAACCAATTATTTTTTTCAATATCAGAAATTGTTGCTCTGTATTTTGCATTTGGTGCAAGAACCTTCTTGATGAGGAGGAAATGGTCGTCAGAAAGAGAACTCCAAGGTCTTCGAAGACGCATTTTTGAAGTCGATGAGCACCAGAGAGCAAACTTGGGGTATCTGGTCGTGGAGTCCTCCCAAGGAGTCTGACCAGTCAGCAGCTGGAAGAGGATGATCCCGCAAGACCAAATGTCGGCGGGCTCTCCTCTGTATTTTTCACTGAAGACTTCAGGGGCAACGTATCCTGGGGTTACGCAAACTTCCCATAAGAACTTGGCCTTATCGATCTCTGCGGCCAAACCGAAATCTCCGATCTTAAGTTCTTCGTTCTTGGTCAAGAAAAGGTTTTCGGGTTTTAGATCCCGGTGTGAAACTCTACGAGAGTGAAGGTATTTCACCCCACTGATCAGTTGTTTGTAGTAGAATTGAGCTTCTCTATCGCTCACTCCTTGTTCACCGATTCTATCTTCCAGAGTTCCTCCACTAACAAACTCGAGGAAGATGTAGAGAGAGTTTCTGCCCTGGTTTTCACCCAGGAAGGCCACAACATTTTGGTGAATCAGTTTTCGGTGAATTTCGATCTCTTCTCGTTGACGTCCGGATCGGTCGATTCTGATCGTCTTTCTTGCACAACGACCTCCAGTTATGAAGTCCTTAACGAGATGTACGGAAGCAAATGATCCTCTGCCGATGAGTTTCACGTTCTTCCAGATTCCTCGCTTGACAGAGGTCTTAAGTTGCTTCATTGCATTGGTCGCGCCCTTAGCATCACAATGCTTCCGTTTGTTGCATTGGCGCATATTGACATTTGACCAAGCAGGTTCTTCCAATAGGATCCTCACAATTGCAATCACGCGAAGAAGATGCTCCTTGTTATCCTGGAAGCTCTTCTGGTTTCCAGCGTCCAGGAAGAAGTCCAACTCACTGTTAAAGTGTCCAAGGAGACGCTGTCGTTCTTCATCGTTGCATTCCTGAACGAAGTATCGAACTCTTCTTTCGAACTCCTCGTTGATGTCCTTTGAAGTCTTTGTTCTTCTTGCTCCTTCGGTTCCTGATGCACCATCTTCTGCTAAGGTTTTGGATTCCATTTCTTCGCCTAAAGGTAAATACTCAAGGTATTTGTGCAAAGAACGTTTTTTTTCGTTGGAACTTTTGAGGAACCTAGATATACTTATGTACAAAAAAATAAAATAGTGTATTTTCAAACTAGCCTCGGTGCTTGAATATCGCCATCAAAGCTTCGAAAAGAGAGGGTGCGTGTTTTATGTACCTTTATAAGTAGAAAATAGATCAAGATATATCCTTTTAATGATATGAATATGAACTGTTCCTCTAATGACTTTCACGGTTCCATTGAACAAAAACGCTACAATTCTCACAAAGTCAATGTTTTTTTTTTTTTTTAGTACGTGATACATTTCTCTATATACTTTTTTCGCTTACATTTATGTTTTTGATAACATTAAAAAAATCACGAGGAGGGGGGAGTTGATTTTTTTTTATCAAGATATATGTGAGTGGGTAAAAAAGTTTGTGCCTGAACATAAGATTTGGTCCCATTATAAAATGTGTGACAAAGTAAGAGTATGGGTAATAGCAGAAGTAATAGTAGGGATATATTACATAGAAGAGAGAGAGAGAGAGAAGTGAGAGAGAGGTGAGAGAGAGGTGTGAAAGAAAGGTAAAAAAGAGAGGAGAGGAGAAGAGGTGTGTGTGTGTGTGTGTGTGTGTGTGTGTGTGTGTGTGTGTGTGTGTGTGTGTGTGTGTGTGTGTGTGTGTGTGTGTGTGTGTGTGTGTGTGTGTGTATGTGAGAGAGAGAGAGAGAGGAAACAAAAATAATAGGAGAGAGAGATGACAGTAATAGGAGAGAGAGGACAGTAATAGATGAGAGATGGTACTAATGAGAGTAAAGAGTAAAGAGAGGCGAGAGAGAGAAGAGAGGAGAGAAGAGAGAGAGGAGAGAGAAGGGAGAGAAGAGAGAGAAGGGAGAGAAGAGACAGAAGACAGGAGAGAGGAAAGGGAGAGAGGAAAGGAAGAGAGAACAAAAGATGGCTGGCCAAATATCTGGTAGGTATAACTGCCTATGTGTCACATAATGTCCAATCATCGCACACCAGAAACTTTAAGAATAGAGTAGCACAGGGCTCAATTCTATCTCCCCCGCTCATTAATCTATATATGCACGATATACCCACACCCGACACCTCAGGAATACAAATCTCTTCTTACACAGACGACATATCAATTATATGTACGCACCGTAACGCAGACAAAGCTGCGGAAACACTACAGCCATACATCGACACACTCAACACCTGGCTCATTACGAATAAACTCAAAATAGTCCCAATCAAGTCCACAGCCACACCTCACCAATTGGACAGCGAAACACAAATACCATGTCTCTTTACCAATAACACTCATACCACATACACATGTACCCAAGATTCTTGGCGTGACACACGATTTATCCATGTCGTTCAAACGTTTCATCACAAACATAAGGACTAAATGCACACCTACTGTAGACTTAATGCGCTTAAATCAGTTCCAGGGACAACATTTGGACACAACAAAGAAACTGTTACTGTAGTATACAAACAATGCACACCTATCAATTATGAACTATTATCAATTATGAACTATGCGAACCCCGCATGGGTCTCTAATCTTACTAAGACGCACCACACTACCCTACAAACCACACAAAACAAAGCTCTAAAGACAACTACAGGCTCCACAAATTCAACACCTACAGATCATCTATTCTATGAAACGAAAGTCTTCAAAGGCAAGGATCACCTTAATATGATTGGTATACAAACATTTAACGCAGCTTTACAAACACAGCCCACCCACTACACTACATAACAGAAGGCCCACGCATGCTAAAAAACATGAAAACAATACCCAAATACCTCTATCACACACAAATACTCTAATCTTCCACAACCACTAGATACCAGCCTCCAGAAACATATCTATAATAATATCATTCACTCCTTTATTAACAAACTGAGAGACAATACATTGCTATATGCCAGACCCCCTGATATCCTTCCCTCTGAATCCTCTCTCCCCCGAAAGGACAGAGTCCACCTAGGTAGACTGCGGTGAGGCCACCATCCATCCCTTCTAAGCTACCAGAAAAGGCTAGATGACCACATCGCTCATAACTGTCCAGGATGCAACACTTTACCCCATAATATACAACACATCATGAAAGACTACGTTGAACACAATCGCACACGCCAACAAAACATTAAATACTATATAAAGAAATTGTGGAGTTCCTCAGGAGACGGGACTACTCGGCCAGTCTACGAAACAACAACAACAACAACAACAATCACTCAACAGCATTACACTATCCAACAGTAACACTACACGCTCTCACGCAGCAATAATCACAACAACAGATAATCTACCCTCAAACAGACAACAAGCAAACGCACTCATACGTCATTTTGCACAGATAAGCCATCTCACTTCTCACCCTGACGACCGACGCACCATTCGACGTAAGAAAGACTTTCCCACAGACTCAGACTATATACCCTTCATAGACAGTCAGACAAAACTCATAATACATAGTCTCAAGCACTCATCTGCCTGTGGCCCTGATAACATAAGCAACATCCACCTAAAACACATTGGACCACAAGGAATACACGCACTCACAAACATTGCAAACTACAGCTATTCACACAACACTATACCCGACATCTGGAAGCATGGTAAAATAATCACCATTCCAAAACCGAACAAAGACCCAACAATCCCAACATCGCACCGCCCAATCACACTTCTCTGCACCCCCTCTAAAGTCATTGAACGCCTAATACTTCAACTTGTCACACCACATATTCCCCTTGCTGACTCACAACACGGTTTTAGGCCACTACACTCCACAAACACTCTTCTGACAAACCTCACACAAAGAATTTTAGATGGCATCAATTCAGATAGGCCCCACCAAAGAACACTTCTTATAACATTAGACATTAGTAAAGCTTTTGATACTATCCCCCGCCACAACCTAACAAGTAAAATATATAACACAGACATGCACAATAACACCAAAAGATGGCTGGCCAATTATCTGGCAGGTAGGAATGCTTACGTGTCATATAATGGCCAATCATCGCACATCAGAAACATTAAGAACGGAGTACCACAGGGCTCAGTTCTATCCCCCACACTATTTAATCTATACATGCATGACTTACCCACACCAGACACCTCAGAAATACAAATCTCTTCCTACGCAGACGACATAACAATCACATGCACACATCGTAACACAGACAAAGCTGCAGAAATAATCCAGCCATACCTTGACACACTCAACACATGGTTCATCACAAACAGACTCAAAATAGCTCCAACCAAATCTACAGCAACACTTCTCACCAACTGGACAAAAGAACACAAATACATACCTCATCTCTACATCAACAACACTCTAATACCACACACAAACACACCAAAAATTCTTGGTGTAACATACGATACATCCATGTCTTTCAAACAACACATCACAAACATAAAAAACAAATGCACACCCAGACTTAACGCACTTAAGTCAATCACTGGAACAACATTTGGACAAAACAAAGAAACTAATATAACAATATACAAACAATGCATACGCTCAGTGTTGAATTATGCGAGTCCTGCATGGGCTCCTAATCTCAGTGAGACACACCACAACACCCTTCAAATTATACAAAACAAAGCCCTAAAAACAATTACAGGCTGCACAAATACAACACCTACAGACCATTTACACCATGAAACAAAAGTCCTCAAAGTCAAGGACCACCTCGACATGAGAGGCACACAAACACTTGCCGCAGCCACCACAAACACATCACACCCGCTACACTACATAGCAGAACACCCACACACACCAAGAAACATTAAAACAACACCCAAAGACCTTTATCACGCACAGATACTCTCTTCTCTTCCTCCACAACCACCAAATACCAGCCTCCGGAAATATATTCATAATCATATCACTCACCGCTCCATTAACACACTGAAAGACAACACACTGCTGCATGCCAGACCCCCTGATATCCACCCTTCTGAATCCTCTCTCCCACGAAAGGACAGAGTCCACTTGGCCAGACTGGGCCAGACTGCGGTGCGGTCACCACCCAGCACTTCTAAGCTACCAGAAGAGGCTGGATGACCGCATTGTGAACAGCTGCCCAGGATGTAACACTTCACCCCATACCATACAACACATAATGGAAGACTGCATTATACACAATCATGCACGCAAACAACACAACATACGCTCTATAAAGGATTTGTGGGAAAACCCAGTTTCGGCTATGGCATTCCTTGGGGAGACGGGACTGCTCGGACAGACAGTCTAGGGAACGACAACAACAACAACAACAACAACAACAACAATCACAACCACAACCACCACCACAACCACCACCACAACCACCACTATCACCACCACAACCACCACTATCACAGCCACCACCACCACCACAACCACAGCCACCACCACCACCACAACCACAACCACCACAACCACAACCACAAGTGAGAACCACAGCCTTATAACCTCACCATGTTTAAGGCGGAGGTCTTACCCCAGGAAGCGCTTATTTGTTTCTCCAATCAAAACTTTTGCTCTAAATGATCGAATAAGTCACTCCTGATTTAATATCTATCATATGGTATCGCACAGCAACGCCAAATGGCAGTCACTGCGATACTTGTTGGAAATCGAGCCTTGGATACCTTGAACTTGAGCGCACAACAGCAGGGACTATGAAAAATAGATAAATACATGAAATAGAATTAATAGATATATAAATAAAAACATAAAATAATAATGATAATAATAATGGTTGATAATAATAATGATTGATAATAATAATGATTGATGATAATGATGATCATGATGATGATCATGATGATGATCATAATGATAATGATAATAATGATAATGTTAATTATTATTAATAACTGAAAGTAATTAATAACTGATAATAATAACTCATAATAACTAACAACAATAATAACCAATTATGATAATTATAATAATATAATAATTATAATACAATTACAATTATAATCACAAATACAACTAGTTACAATTATATTACAATTACAATTCTAATCATAATGACTATAATGATAATTATAGTATAAATAAAAATAATATACATTCATCTTTACCCAACCAAAACCGATTTAACATTTTTTTTCTTTCACCAATTTATCATCGATTTCTACTCAGTATTCTAATTACATTCATCCAACATATTCTCGCGAAAATTTCTTCGATCTCTTAGTTCTTTGTTATAATGCGCTTCGATAGCCTCTCAACACCCTCCTTCAAGATCTTCTCAACTACTTCAGTTGTCTGCATTCACGAGTTCGTAAGTAATTAATTATTTATATTTATTTCTCCTTTATGTGTATAATGTACTGGTACATGCTCTTCATACGATCATATGATATTTTTTTTTATTTTGTGTGCATACCTACACACACACACACAAACACACATACACACAATTTGTGTGTGTGTGTGTGTGTGTGTGTGTGTGTGTGTGTGTGTGTGTGTGTGTGTGTGTGTGTGCACGTGTGCAAGTATTCATACAAACACGTAAAAATCCATTATATACAAAGATATACAAAGCAATGTGTACATGAATACACGTGTATACGTGTGTATGTAAATGCATTTATTACACTTATATAACTATTAAAGTCTTTTTGTTTTATTTTCAGATGCAATGGGTGTTATCAAGGATGGGGTTGCCAATTTATCCATTAAAGGTAAGTTTTGCCAAAAAAGTTTTGCCCAAAATAAGCAGATCACACACAAGTTTTGCCTTAAAGGTTAAATAAACAAAGTGGTACACATATATAAACTAGGCAATGATTAAAGAACTACTCGGATATCTGATCCACCCCAGACTGGAGTATGCTGCATTAGTATGGTCCTCATACAAAAAGAAATATGTGAACGAAAATTTGAGAAACGTCAAATAAAAGTGATCAAAATGCATCCGAGCCCAGATGACAGAAAATATGAAATAAAACAAAATGGCGTTGACAACATTAGATAATAGAGAGAATGATGCGATATAAGAGCAATATCTAGGGCAACGAAAAGAACGGACAAGCAATCAACTGTTGCCTCAAGTTTCACTAAACAGGAAACCCTTAGCCCCACAGAGGCTGGCAACGGTCCTTGAAACCTTCCACAGATCCCTTTGGAAGTAATAGAATAGATAGATCGATAGATAGGTAGATATATTACAACACACCCTGAATAGTTCCCAGTACATAGATTTTCATCTTATCAACCAAATTAACTTTTTCCATTTCAATTCCTTGCATAGGTTTTGTGTCGCCGATCGATCGCTTGATTTTCGGTCGAAGGCGGTCGGAAACAGGTCGTAAACTTGGTGTGACTGGAACTTTACAGGTTGTCAATTTCCATGTGCGAAAAAGTGTAAGAAATGCAGTTGAAGTTGACAGAGAGAACTTGAGCCCATTTCGGACACCGAGTGTCAGCCCTTCAAGGCTGCACAGCTTGTTGGAAGTGAGGGGGTTGACAGTTTTGAAAAATGGACAGTTTTGCTTGCATTTTCCAGGACCCGTTATTTGTCCCTAATGAATAGGCAAAATGGACAAATAGGATTTCAATGTTTGGAAAAACAAAAACAAAAACAAAAACAAAAAACTCAGAATGCATAGAAATAAAAAAGCGAAAAAGTAAATAAACAAATAAATCGATCAATCGATCAATAAAAATAGTTTCAAGGTTAATAAGAATCACTGTTTTCTATACAAACAATCTGAAACAAACAATATCAAAGAAGAAAGTATAGAGTCAGCCTATATAAGTAAATTTACCCCAACGTTTGTCCAATAAAAACACAGGGACAAGACATGAGCATAGTTCTTATGTATTACTATAAGATACATACAATTAGTTTAATATAAACACAATTTTTCTACATTAAATAAAACCCAAGTTTTCTGCATATCTGTGTGAGCTACATTTCTTGGAATGTCATTATCTGATAAATATGATTGTATATCACTCGGCCCACCTCTTGTAATGTTGCCGCAGCAATGATTACGAGTTTATCGAGTGTTTCGAAAATATTTCTCGCATTCTCGACTCGCTTATGCTTAATGTTCTTCAAGCATGCAAAGGCTCGTACGAAGCGCGACGTGGCTCTTTTGTGCTTGCGGGAAAAGCGTTTTATTAATGTCATACGCAGATAGAGAAGCGAGCGAGCACACACGCACGCACGCACGCACGTGCTCGCCCACGCGCGATCGTGCACATAAACAAACACACACACACACACACACACACACACACACACACACACACACCTCCCTACCTACCTACCTATCTACCTACCTTCCTACCTACCTACCTACCTACCTACCTACCTATTTACCTATCTAACTTCCTAGCTTCCTAACTTCCTTATCATATATTTTTATCTGTTCCTGTTGATTTTAGACCTGTTTTGCAATGCACATTACTCGATTTAATGCTCCCCACCCAAAAACCCCGATTTCCCACAGGTCCCCTAAGATCGTTGGGGAGGAGATGTAGGCGTAAGTTTAAATATTCATTACTTGAAAACTACGCATTTGCAATGGAAATGATGTACACCATCAATCAATACACAACATTATTTTCGTGACAGTTTACATGCAATCCCACCAGTATTTTTATCATATTTATTACCCGCAATATTTATACCCTAACCTTAATCTCATTACAGTTTTTCCCTATGTGCAGTTGTGCCGTCCATAAGTGAAATTACAGTTTTCAGTTGCATTCATAAAGTGTAACAAAATTTCACTTCCTTTTCCTACATTTTTTTTTCCCCCCAGGTCCCAAGGGGTCTCACTAATTACTGACCATAACCGACCAAGGACGGTTTTTGCTCAACCATATGCTAATTTTTTACATAAAATTGTGCATTTGAGCAAAAATTGTCCTTGGGTTTGGTCAGTAATACTAATAGGGAGACTGGTCCCAAGTGTCTCCTTGTTTTCTTGTTTCCAGTTTTATTCCTTACTTGGGACACTTTTGATATCAACGATGCCTTTCTCTGTTCCTTGTTTGGCCAAATCGTCAGTGACATCATTCATATATATTCCAAAGTGCGATGGTATCCATACAAAAGTTAGATTGATTTTAATGGATTTCATGTCCTTGACCTTGTCCTTGATTAACTTTTAAGGTTTCTACGGAAACAGCGCTGTGTTCGGTAGTAAATGATATGCGAATGTTAATGGATGAAGGAAAATGTGGTGTATTGATTCTGCTTGATCTTAGTGCTGCTTTTGATACAGTGGTGCATTCTATATTATTGCAAGACTGTAGGAACATAGGTATATAAGGGAGGGCACTGAGGTACTTCGAAAGTTTCCTTGAGAACAGAACATATCAAGTACAAGTTGGTGAATCTCTTTCAAGCCCAAAGGAGCTAGTGAGAGGGGTTCCGCAAGGAAGTGTCCTCGGTCCAATTTTGTTTTGCATATATACTAGAGGGCTCTCAGATCTACTGAATAGACACGGGGTCAGTTTTAAACTATTTGTGGATGATAAACAATTCTATATGGCAGTGAACAATGTGCATAGCATGGAGACAGTGCTGAATGACCTAATGTATGACATTAGAAACTGGATGAAACTCAAACAACTAAAACTTAATGAAAACAAGACAGAGTGCCTGATAGTTGGGAAAGAAATTGATTTGGTAAGGCTAAACATTCCAAGATTGCACATAAATGGTGTTTCAATGACTGTGGGAGACAATACTAAAAATCTGGGAGTGATCATTGACAGAAATGTACATCTCGCAAGTCAGGTGCATCATGTGGTTAGAGTGGCAAGTTATCACCTGAGAAACATAACCTTTGTAAGGAAATATCTTGATAAAGAAACTGTCAAAATGCTTGTTCATAACTACGTGATAAGTAGGCTTGATTATTGCAACTCGCTGTATTATGCATTTATGGACTGCCTAACCTCTTATTGAGGAAACTACAATTAGTTAGGAACAGAGCTGCGAGGATGATAGTGGGTTTAAAGAGGCATGAGAGAATAACTCCCGTACTGATAAGCTTACACTGGTTGCCTATTAAGGCGAGGATCATTTATAAAATATGCACGCTAGTATATCAAGTGATTAAATTTGGAAAACCAGTCTACCTCAAAGAATTGCTTAGTGACTTCAGTACAGCTTCCGACATGATGTTAAGGCATAATGTTCAATTAGACAGGCTAAATGAGCCAAGATTCAACACCGAAATGGGTCGTAAAGCCTTTGTGGATAGTGCTCCAAGGTTATATCATATATAATAAATTACCCGAATGCGTAAGGATATCTGAAAACTACATAACCTTCAAGAAGGAACTAAAGGCGGGTAAATTTGTACTTTCGACCATTGGAGGAACATAGCAATAGAAAATTAAATATTAATTTTGTAAATTAAAATGTATCAACATAATAAAAATTTACCTAAAGGCGTATTTGTTCACTGAGTGCTATGACACGGACAGCATGTCAATGAGGACGGATTTTGGTTGCTAGTATAATCGTTTTCAGCTGAGCTGAGCGTCATGCAAGACGGAGCTCAGCATTGAATCGTCACATCAAGTATCAATTTATAGTTTCACTCATTTGCGACGGAAATTATGTATACCATCAATCAATACACAAAATATCTCAGCAGAAACACATAAGAAAATCGTTGGTTGGGTGAAACTATAAATTGTCCATAAAGACATAATAATAACTTACTTGATCAAGCCCTGCGGTCTTGTTTACTTTTAGTCGTTCCAAATTCCAATGTGTACGGTTACACCGTTACTAGGCGTTTCGCTGCATCGCATGTTAGCTGCCAATTTTTTGCTGCATTCGTTTCCCTACACAGATAAGAGGAAACTTTATTTTAATTCTAGATATCTGTGACCAAGATGTAGGTGGAAATAAGAAATGACATTACAATTAATGTACGCACATGCACACGATGCATGAGTAACTTGTAAAAAGCACGCGTCCATAAATTCAAATCTAAATAGTAGCACATTGGGCATTCGGTGACTGCGGCCGTCCACACTGCACTTTTTACACCCAGCATCAGACCATGACCATTTGTGTTTTTAAAATTCATGTTGCACATGTTCCTTCCTAATAGTTTTGTATCATTTTAATTATTAGTTATTTTAATTATCAATATTTATATGAATATGAGCTGCTTTATTAAACATATTTTTTTCTTTTCCTTAGGGCCTACAGAAAAGCGCTGTTGCAGGATCCCGCCCAGGCTGATATAATTTCAGTATCGATACGCTCTGCGGGTTGTTACTCCAACTCTCGTGGGCGGGGAGTTGTGTGTGTGTGTGTGTGTGTGCGTGTAAGGTCACAGCATTACCCACAGATCGGTCGTGTACGAGCTCTGAGCTCTCTTACGGGAGGGAAATAGCTGTCTATCACAAATCCAACATGTGATCCAAAGACCATAGTGAATCCAAAGACCATGGTGAATCACACACACACACACACACACACACACACACACACACACACACACACACACACACACACACACACTCTCTCACAGAGTAATAGACAGTTGGAACAAGTTAGATGAGAAAGTGGTGTGTGCAAAAACAATACATGAATTTAAAAATAGTTTAGATAAAATGAGATATGAAGACGGGACACCTCGAGCATAGCTCCCCTTCCCGATAAAATACAACTAGGTAAATACACACACACACACACACACACACACACACACACACACACACACACACACACACACACACACACACACACACACACACACACACACACACACACAAACTAGGGCTCCACCCCCCCGCCAGCCTCAACACCTTCCCTTCCGCTCCCAGTGCCCCTCCCTCTCCTTAACTTTTCTCATCCGTTTCCCTCCATTTCTTCTCCTTCTTTCTTCTCCCTTCTCTCCCTTCTCTACCTGTTTTTTCCCTCCCTAGTTTGATCTTCCTTGATTTTCCTTCCTTCCCACCTCCCCCTCAGGTCGCCTCTGCTGACCTCCTGTCGCTTCCCACTTTCCCTCCTCCATCGTTCATATTATTCCCAAGCCTCCTTGTGCATTCGCCCTTTTCATTTCTTCCCGTTTCAAGTCGTTTACCCTTCTTCCCCTCTTCTCGATCCATCTTCTCCCTTCTTTCCTTCGTTCTTCCTTGGCCAGTCAGTCTTCCTGTTGTCTGCTCGCTCCCTCTCAAGCGCATCTCAGCATCGGTACTGACTTCTCCTTCATTTTTTTTTTTTCATTTATCAACTGCGTTCTTCATCTCCTTCGCGACGATGCATTCTTAATTGTTCTCTCCAGCGCGCAACATCCAGCTTCCCTTTCTCCCCTCTGTCTCTCTGTCTGTGTTTCTGTCTGTCTGCCTGTCTGTTCAGTCCGTCTGTCTGTATGCCTCTCTGTCTCTATCTATTTGTCTTTCTATATGTATCTGTCTGTGTCTATCTCTCTCTCAGTCTGTCTCTCTCTGCTTGCCTGTCTGTCCGTCTTTCTGTGTCTCTGTCTTTCTATCACTATACCCATCTATATGTCTGTCTGTCAGTCAGTCTGTTTGTGCCTCTGTCTGTCAGTCTCTCTATCTCTCTGTCTGTCCACCTCTCTATCTGTCTGTCCATCTGCCTGTGTGTCCGCCTCTCTGTATGTCCGTCTCTCTGTGTCTGTCTCTGTCCGTCTGTTCATCTGTCTGTTTTTCCGTCTCTGTCTGTCTGTCTGTCTGTCTCTCTGTCTGTCTGTCTATACGTCTCTTTGTCTGTCTGTAAGTCCCCCAGTCTCTGTCTTTCTGTCTCTCTGTCTCTCCTTCTGTCTGTCTTTCTGTCTCTCCGTCTCTCTTTCTCTCTCTGTATACGACTATGTCTCATTTTCTTTTTAATTTATTACGCAATAGCGTCATACAGTGGGGGGAGGTTTTCATAATGAACGTAGGAAGGCAATTGGGATACACATGCTTACACACGTACATATACAATACATATATACACACTTATACACATACATACTACAGTATACATGAGTTACAGGTAACATAATATAGGACACTGGGTATTGTACATCCATTCAAAGGGGAAATAAGTTAGAGATGTCACGCAGGGCATCAGGTATTATGAAAACCCACCAAAGAGGGGGTAACGGACAAGTATTTCATCTAATATATTTTGTGTTAGGAGATGACGACAGATGGCATCTAATGGTAGTCCCTGGGGTAGTAGATGTCTTACAGTCGGGCACGCTAGGCAGTAGTGTTCGATGGTGTTGGCTAGTGAAGCGTGGCATAGGCGACATTCTGTGAATACAGGCTCGCCTTCCACCCCGGCGACCTGCCACGGTGGACGGTAGCCTAGCCGCAGTCGGGCCGAGACAACATTGTGGCGACGAACCACAAGTCCTCTGCGTCGGTACATGTATTTGCGGCGGCATACGGATTCGTAGTGGGTGATGGTGACACTGAAGGGTCTCTCGGTGTTCCGACGACGCTGCTCGGGTAGGAGTGCAGCGGAGCGGACTTTGGTGAGGTAACATGGCAGGGAGAGAGGTCGTCCATCACTACGACGGGGGAGTTGGCAGGCCTCCTTTGCTAGGCGGTCTACTTTGGTGTTATGGTGTAAACCTACATGAGAGGGAATCCAGACAAATTTGATGCAGATATTGCGGATAGTCAGTAGGGATAGAAAGGAAAGGATTTGTTGTACAACAGAAGGGTGGGTGGGATGAATAGCGGAGAGGGATTGCAGTGCAGGCTTAGAGTCGCATATAACGACAGCATTAACTCCTCTTTGACAAACGAGACTGACAGCATCTAAGATGGCGTATAGTTCGCACCAAGATCTAAGAATATAAGGTCTAACCACTTCCGACCGAATTTCGAGGGAGTTGGCGCAGCGGGCCCGTGAACGTCACCTGGCTGTTCAAAGTGGGGCTAGCGGGTCCTATAGCTGTCAGTTGAAGCTGGTCCGTCGTTCGAAAATGACGTCGCCTTCGCTCGCACCGCTCCACTCAATTAGTTATATTCTGACAAATATTATATAAAATATATATATAAATATATATAAAATATTATAGTTCCTGTCTATATATATGAATATATAATATATATAATATATATAATATATATATATATAATATATAAAATATTATAGTTCCTGTCTTCCTTGGCGTTTCACAGTTTTCTTCAGTGTATCACAAAGAGAAAATGGACGCATCCAAATGACGTCAGAAGCTGCGCAGAACTGGTCCAGCGGTTAGACCTGTTTACTTAGACCTTGGTTTGCACAACGTGGAGGTGGAGTGATCACGGAGCCGACGGCCGACCCAGCCCTCAGGAGGCGGCGGTAGGTTAGGTGAGGAGACTGCTCCTCCAGCTGCACCATCTGATTGTAGTGATTCGTCAGTGTAGAGGCGATGCGGGGCTGTGATGGAGGATGTTATTTGTGCAATATGTTTTAAGGCTAGTTGTAATTGTAGTGGAGGCGGGTCGCACTTTGCTGTAGGAGTGAAGCTGATCACAGGCGATGGCAGCGCCCATGGGGCAAGGCCTGGGGGTACGTCAGCTACCGGTATTGGCAAATCTAGGTTGCGAATAAAGGATGAAATAGACCTTATAAGGCGGCGACCGGTGGGCATGAGGTGGGGGTGGGGGACGGGCGGAGAGGGGCTGAGAGAAGCTCTGACCAGTGTTGTGAAGTGCGGTGAGAGGTGGGGAAGTGTATACACTTAACTGTGAGGCAGGTGACGTTAGAGTAAATCCTCTCAACCAGGGATGGAAGCCGTAATTCCCGTTGCATGTTGACAATTCTGGTAGTCACTGCTGGGCAACCAAGAATGACTCTCATTGCTTTGTTCTGAAAAATCTCTAGTGGTTCTAAAGCAGATCGAGGAAGCTGAATTAAGGCGGGGGAGAGGTAATCAACAACAGAGCGAATGAGAGTAATGTAGACAGTTCTGGCCACGGGGATGGAGATACCAGAATGAATGAATAATTGGGATTTATCTGGCGTCGCAACATCAATGGTCATTGACGCCGTAGTATTTATGATTAAGAAAAGGAAGTGGTAAAAAGCTTAAAAAATAAATAAAATAAAAAAGATTGAAATCTAAAGATCATTGAGAAGATCAATAGCACTAAGAAAATTAAAAATAGAATTTATATTGCAGTTACATCCCAGAACACTTCGAAGGGACAGATCTCCTTCATCTCTGTGTTTTGACAAATATTGTTGTCTTTCTTCATCATAACTGGGGCATTCCACCATAATGTGTCTAATGGTCATAGGAACAAGGCAATCATTACAAAATGGAGGAGGACTGCCCTCCATAAGAAAGCCATGGGATAATCTAGAGTGACCAATCCTCAACCGGCAAAGGGTTACTTCCTGTTTTCTGTTCAGCAATGTATAAGACCAAGGATGAATAGTATCAGTAATCTTGCTCATCTTGTTACCAGCCTCAAGATCCCATTGGAACTGCCAAAGAGATGAGATCTCGGCTTTGATTAGAGGGATATAATCTTCATAAGGTATAGGCCGTAAGCGAGGTAAGGGTGAGAGAGCGGCTTCCTTGGCCAATTTATCGGCCTGTTCATTTCCTGGTACTCCGACATGTGCTGGAACCCAGCAGAAGTTTATTTCATTACCTCGACGCTCGATTAAAAAAAGCCATTCTAAGATCTTTAAAACTATTGGGTGCCTTGAGTCGAATTGTTCTAGAGACTGCAAGACACTCTTTGAGTCACTAAAAATTGTAAAACATTTGGCTCTGCTTTTCATGGAGGATATAATCTCCACGGCGGACAGTATTCCCGTCAGTTCGGCAGTGAAATTAGATGCTGTATCAGGCAAGGTACCCTTACGATTAAAATCATTTGAGAATATTCCAAAACCAACGCCAGCGCTAGTTTTGGAGCCATCAGTAAAAACAAACACAGAGGGTTGGTGATTAAAAGAATGTTCTAAAAAAGCATTGCGTAGTTCATAATCCTTAAAATCACGCTTACAATTGTTAAAATATTTACAGAAAGATACTGTGGGCAGTCTCCATGGGGGAACAACCGAATATTTATAAGGAAGGATGGGAATCTTGGGAAGATTCATGTCCTCTAAAATCCTTTTCATCCGGTATCCAAAAGGCTTTGGAAGTCTGGGGTGATTGTTGAAACAAGTGCTGTTAAAATCAGCTTGAGCTGTTCTAAAAGCGAGAGTTGGGAAGCCTCTGCAATCTATGCCAGTATCTAATAGATGAGGTCTGGCGAATAAGATCTAACGACATTTCCCCTGCATCAACTAATAAACTTGGTATTGGGGAAGACTTGAAAGCATCTGTGGCCAAACGAACTCCACTGTGGTGTATCGTATCTAAACTTTTCAGTCTGGATGAAGTGGTCGATGAGTAAAACTCGCATCCATACGATAGTTTCGATAAAATAAGGGAGTGATGTAACCGTAAAATTGTTCTGCGGTCAGCGCCCCATGAGGTATGTGCTAAAACTTTTAAAATTTGCATTGTCTCTAGACATCGTGTCTTCAGGGTTTTCAGGTAGGGTACCCAAGAAAGGTGCTTATCAAAAATAAGTCATAAAAACCTGGTTTCATCAACACAAGGAATCTGGTCATCCTTTAACCAAATAGTAGGGTCAGGGTGCAGACTTCTTAGTCGGCAGAAATGTACGACGACAGTTTTGCTGGGTGAAAATTTAAAACCATTATTATCGGCCCATGAAACTATTTTATTGATGCAGTTGTAGTTTTCTTTCAGCTATTGCCATGTTACTAGCTCTAAAAGAAATGGAGAGGTCATCTACAAAAAGGGTGGCAAGTATATCAGGAGGAATCACAGATGTCACCCCATTTATAGCTAAACTAAAGATAGTGACAGTGAGAACACACCCCTGAGGTACACCTTCTTGTTGTCTTATTTCAGATATGACGTTCCCAACTCTTACTCTAAAAACACGATTTGCTAAAAAGTTCTTGATGAAAAAGGCCATTTCTCCTCGAATGCCAACAGCATGTACAGCCTTAAGAATACCATGCTTCCATGTGGTATCATATGCTTTCTCTAAGTCAAAGAAAACACTGATATGATGTTGCGTAGAGACAAAGGCTTTACAAATAGAAGATTATAGTCGAAGTAAGGCATCAGCAGTGGAGTGCATGCGACGGAAACCACATTGAATATCAGATATGATGTGGTTTCGTTCAAGATACAAGACTAGTCGTGCATTGACCATTTTTTCTAAAATTTTGCACATGCAGCATGTGAGGGCAATAGGACGGTAATTTGATGGAATTGAACCATCTTTATTAGGCTTAAGAAAAGGTAAAATAATACCCATTTCCCAAACACTGGGAAACGAATGTTCAAACCACATCCTATTAAGAAGTGCAGGAATAAAACCTTTAGTTACAGGAGATATATGTTTCAACATGCCATATGTAATGTCGTCAGGATCTGGAGAAGTATCACTGCAGGTGTTCAAAGCTGAATCATATTCCTTTTCAGTGAAAGGGAGGTTATAGGATTCTTCATGAGGAGCAGTGAAGTCAAGATTACGTTGTTGTTCTCTCATTCGGTATTGATATCCAGGAGAGCTGTTGTCTGGTTTAGATATATTAGCAAAATGATTTGCTAAGCCATTACTGACATCTTTAGGATCAAAGACCAATGAGCCATCTAATTTTAAAACAGGTGGAGGGCTAATGATGTATTTCCCCGATATTTTTCTCAAGTTTTTCCAAACGATGGATGCCGGTGTTCTATAGTTGAATGATGATACAAATTTAGCCCAAGACTGATGCTTTGCTTCTTTGATGGTACGTCGAAGTAATGCCCTGCTTTTACGATAAGCAACTAAATTCTCATCATTTCTATGTAGATTTCGTATGGTGTCAGACCACCATGATACAGGGCGTCTCCTAAACTTTCCAGATGACTTTGGGATGGAATTAATTCCAGCAGTGTAGAGTGTGTCATTTAGGCACTCCAGTAAAGCTTCTACTGAAGAAAAACTGTCAATACTGTTCTGGACAGTACTCAATTCTTCAAACTTGGCCCAGTCGGCTTTTTCAGTGCACCAGCGAGGAATACCATCTGTAGGAGCACCTTCCTGTGTATACAATACAGTGGGATAGTGATCACTGCTTCGTAAGTCATCAAGGACTTTCCATTCAAAGTCCAAAGCACAATTTGAGCTGTAGATCGATAAATCTATACATGATGTAGAGCCAGTCTGAATGTGATAATGAGTAGGTTCACCAGTATTTAAAACAGTAATGTCCTCCTGCTCCAAAATAGATGAAATTAGATTTCCTTTCTGATTTGAGGTAACATTACCCCATAATGGGTGATGAGCATTAAAGTCACCCATAATAACGAATGGCTGAGGTAACTGTTGAATAAGATTCAACAGATTATCTTTGGTTATATTAGTATTTGGTGGTAGATATAGGGAGCAGACTGTATATCTGCGATTCAAGCCGGCTTGTATCGCGACAGCTTGCAATCGAGACTGAAGAGGGATGGGAACATGAGGTATATCTTTACGGATATACAACATGCTTCCCCCATGGATACCAATATCTGGATCATATGTAGTACGGTATGCTGTGAAGTCTTTAGGGCATGGGGTGAATGAGTCTAACATTATTTCTTGTAAGGAAATAATATTAGGTTGCTGGTCATGGATTAGCAGTTTCAATTCCTCATACTTGGCTCTTAGTCCCTGACAATTCCATTGGAGCAGAGTGAATTTATCTATGGTTCAGGGAATGTCGGGTGGTGTTTTTACCCGACTTCTTGGTCTTAGATTGTGGGATTGAATGGACCTCAGCTTTAATTGGAAGCTTTGGTGGTTTAGATGATTGAACTCCAAGTTTAATTTTAGTAAGACCTTCTTTAGGTCTACCAGAGGTGGTTGAACTTCCCTGTGGTCCTACAGGTACAGGGGGAGGGACTACTTTCTCTATAGGTACAGAAGGATCTCCTGTTGATCCTTGTAGGTTGAGGGATAGGTTTCCCACTCCCCTCTCAGGGGTGGGAAGAGGGCCACTATCTGGGCCCTTGGGTGATGGTGTAGGGCCTCCCATGGCCCCAATATGGGAAGAGTTGTTAGATGGCATTTTGGATACAGCTGTTGTAGTATCTCTATTCTGAATTTTGCCACTTGGGCAATCCAAAGAGTCTGAACTCCGTGTTCGCTTATTGCGAGTTAGTTGGTCAACTGATCGGTTGGTTGATTGTTTGCACTTTATCTGGTGTGACTGATCGGTCTCCATTTTATCCGTATTAGGTTGTGTTTTAGTGGTGAGGTGGCCTGTAGGCTGTAATTTGTTGCCAAGGGCTTCTGAGTATGTCTTAGTATTAAGTTTTAATGAATCAAGCACTTTTCTTCTTGCTTCAGAGTAGCTAATATGTTCTCTGACCTTTATATTTAGGATTTGTTTTTCTAGTATATATTTTTCACAAGATCTAGAGGAAGCTGGGTGCTCTTCATGACAATTAAAACATTTCGATGTTTTCGTACATTCTCCATGTTCGCTTTCACTGCAATTGACACAAATCGGTGGTGTTCCTGCTAATTTCTTGCGACATGTGGTGAATATATGACCAAACATTTGGCAGTGGTAACATCTTCTTGGTGAAGGTATATATGGTCTAACCTTCAGTTTATACCAAGCAGCAGATATTGATGATGGAAGATTAAGCAGGTCAAATGTTAAGATTATTAGAGGTTGGTCTACAAGAGTGCCATTTTCTTTTCGTTTCATCCGGCGAACACTTGAAACGTGCTGGGATTTCAACTCTGTTAAGAGCTTTTCTTCAGAAAACCTCAGCAGTTCCTTGGAGTAGACAACTCCTCTACACTGGTTGAGTGTCTTGTGGAGGGTACAAGCTGCCTCATGCCCAGCAACTTTTCCAATGTTCTGCAATTTTGAGCTCTCCTCAAAAATCCCAGGCAAAACTTCCAATTGTCCTCGTGGATTAGTTAGAGGGGGGGAAAGACTTTTCTTTATTTTTATTTTTCCGCTGTGATTTAGCGGAATAGGGTTCCAGTGTGATGAAAGACTGTGGACTTTCATCTCTAGAAGCAGTAGAGGCCTTGCTCATATCCTTGGTCATGCATAGGTCGTCAGCGTTAGGAAAGTTTTCTCTTAATGGTTTGTCTTGACCGCAGTGAGGGTGACCTTACTGGGGGCGGTTCCCCAGTCAGGTGGTTACGAGGCAAACTATGTTTGGGGCACCTTTTCTAGCCCCCTCCCCATGTGGGGTGAGCAGAGTGGATCCTGAGTAGGGCTGCTCAGTCATGTGGGTAGCTACCAAACCGTGCTGTTGCCTCAATCCCAATACGAGAGCGATTTATCTTGCCCACACCGCCTATGTGTAGTTCGTGACTAGAGCCTTCCAGAAATCACCTTCTCCTGCCCCCATCGTCACTAGCCATCGCCATAGGGCTTTCTTTGCCGCTACTGAGAGGGGCGGCTGAAAATTAGGTCGGAAGGAGGGGACAGCAAGCGGAAGAGAAGAGTGGTTAAGGAAGTCTAAGAGGAAGCCCTGTGCGGGGAAACAAGAGCCCCGCACGGGGATCGGCATTAGTCGCCTCTTACGACACGCAGCCGACGTGGCGGGGCTGCTATATTCTATACTATACCCCCTAGCCCCAGGGGGTGGCTCCCCCGCGAGCCCCGACCGAGGAGTTCTCCCGCAAGCCCCGGCCGAGGGGCTCCCCCTCGAGCCCCGGCCGAAGGGCTCCCCCGCAGGCCCCGGCCGAGGGGCTCCCCCGCGAGCCCCGGCCGAGGGGCTCCCCCTCGAGCCCCGGCCGAGGGGCTCCCCCGCGAGCCCCGGCCGAGGGGCTCCCCCGCGAGCCCCGGCCGAGGGGCTCCCCCTCGAGTCCCGGCCGAGGGGCTCCCCCGCGAGCCCCGGCCGAGGGGCTCCCCCTCGAGCCCCGGCCGATGGGCTCCCCCGCGAGCCCCGGCCTATGGGCTCCCCCGCGAGCCCCGGCCTATGGGCTCCCCCTCGAGCCCCGGCCGAAGGGCTCCCCCGCGAGCCCCGGCCTATGGGCTCCCCCGCGAGCCCCTGCCTATGGGCTCCCCCTCGAGCCCCGGCCGAAGGGCTCCCCCGCGAGCCCCGGCCGGGGTGCTCCCCCGCGAGCCCCGGCATATGGGCTCCCCCTCGAGCCCCGGCCGAAGGGCACCCCCGCGAGCCCCGGCCTATGGGCTCCCCCTCGAGCCCCGGCCGAGGGGCTCCCCCCTCGAGCCCCGGCCTATGGGCTCCCCCGCGAGCCCCGGCCTATGGGCTCCCCCGCGAGCCCCGGCCGATGGGCTCCCCCGCGAGCCCCGGCCGAGGGGCTCCCCCCTCGAGCCCCGGCCTATGGGCTCCCCCGCGAGCCCCGGCCGTATGGGCTCCCCCGCGAGCCCCGGCCGAGGGGCTCCCCCTCGAGCCCCGGCCGATGGGCTCCCCCGCGAGCCCCGGCCTATGGGCTCCCCCGCGAGCCCCGGCCTATGGGCTCCCCCTCGAGCCCCGGCCGAAGGGCTCCCCCGCGAGCCCCGGCCTATGGGCTCCCCCGCGAGCCCCGGCCTATGGGCTCCCCCTCGAGCCCCGGCCGAAGGGCTCCCCCGCGAGCCCCGGCCGGGGGGCTCCCCCTCGAGCCCCGGCCGATGGGCTCCCCCGCGAGCCCCGGCCTATGGGCTCCCCCTCGTGCCCCGGCCGTATGGGCTCCCCCGCGAGCCCCGGCCGTATGGGCTCCCCCGCGAGCCCCGGCCGATGGGCTCCCCCTCGAGCCCCGGCCGAGGGGCTCCCCCCTCGAGCCCCGGCCTATGGGCTCCCCCGCGAGCCCCGGCCTATGGGCTCCCCCGCGAGGCCCGGCCGAGGGGCTCCCTCTCGAGCCCCGGCCGAGGGGCTCCCCCTCGAGCCCCGGCCGATGGGCTCCCCCTCGAGCCCCGGCCGATGGGCTCCCCCTCGAGCCCCGGCTGAAGGGCTCCCCCGCGAGCCCCGGCCGGGGGGCTCCCCCTCGAGCCCCGGCCGAAGGGGTCCCCCGCGAGCCCCGGCCGTATGGGCTCCCCCGCGAGCTCCGGCCTATGGGGTCCCCCTCGAGCCCCGGCCGAGGGGCTCCCCCCTCGAGCCCCGGCCTATGGGCTCCACCGCAAGCCCCGGCCTATGGGCTCCCCCTCGAGCCCCGGCCTATGGGGTCCCCCTCGAGCCCCGGCCGAGGGGCTCCCCCTCGAGCCCCGGCCTATGGGCTCCCCCGCGAGTCCCGGCCTATGGGCTCCCCGCGAGGCCCGGCCTATGGACTCCCCCTCAAGCCCCGGCCTATGGGCTCCCCCTCGAGCCCCGGCCTATGGGCTCCCCCTCGAGCCCCGGCCGAGGGGCTCCCCCGCGAGCCCCGGCCGATGGGCTCCCCCGCGAGCCCCGGCCGATGGGCTCCCCCGCGAGCCCCGGCCGATGGGCTCCCCCGCGAGCCCCGGCCGATGGGCTCCCCCGCGAGCCCCGGCCGATGGGCTCCCCCGCGAGCCCCGGCCTATGGGCTCCCCCTCGAGCCCCGCCCTATGGGCTCCCCCTCGAGCCCCGGATTATGGGCTCCCCCTCGAGCCCCGGCCTATGGGCTCCCCCGCGAGCCCCGGCCGGGGGGCTCCCCCTCGAGCCCCGGCCTATGGGCTCCCCCGCGAGCCCCGGCCGATGGGCTCCCCCGCGAGCCCCGGCCGATGGGCTCCCCCTTGAGCCCCGGCCTATGGGCTCCCCCTCGAGCCCCGGCCGATGGGCTCCCCCGCGAGCCCCGGCCGATGGCCTCCCCCTCGTGCCCCGGCCTATGGGCTCCCCCGCGAGCCCCGGCCGTATGGGCTCCCCCGCGAGCCCCGGCCGATGGGCTCCCCCTCGAGCCCCGGCCGATGGGCTCCCCCGCGAGCCCCGGCAGAGGGGCTCCCCTGCGAGCCCCGGCCGAGGGGCTCCCCCCTCGAGCCCCGGCCTATGGGCTCCCCCGCGAGCCCCGGCCGTATGGGCTCCCTCGCGAGCTCCGACCGTATGGTCTCCCCCGCGAGCTCCGACCGTATGGTCTCCCCCGCGAGCCCCGCCCTATGGGCTCCCCCGCGAGCCCCGGCCGTATGGGCTCCCCCGCGAGCCCCGGCCTATGGGCTCCCCCGCGAGCCCCGGCCTATGGGCTCCCCCGCGAGCCCCGGCCTATGGGCTCCCCCGCGAGCCCCGGCCGTATGGGCTCCCCCGCGAGCCCCGGCCGAGGGGTTCCCCCACGAGCCCCGGCCGAGGGGCTCCCCATCGAGCCCTGGCCGATGGGCTCCCCCTCGAGCCCCGGCCGATGGACTCCCCCTTGAGCCCCGGCCGATGGGCTCCCCCTTGAGCCCCGGCCGATGGGCTCCCCCGCGAGCCCCGGCAGAGGGGCTCCCCCTCGAGCCCCGGCCGAGGGGCTCCCCCCTCGAGCCCCGGCCTATGGGCTCCCCCGCGAGCCCCGGCCTATGGGCTCCCCGCGAGCCCCGGCCGTATGGGCTCCCCCGCGAGCCCCGGCCGTATGGGCTCCCCCGCGAGCCCCGGCCTATGGGCTCCCCCGCGAGCCCCGGCCGTATGGGCTCCCCCGCGAGCCCCGGCCGTATGGGCTCCCCCGCGAGCCCCGGCCTATGGGCTCCCCCGCGAGCCCCGGCCTATGGGCTCCCCCGTGAGCCCCGGCCTATGGGCTCCCCCGCGAGCCCCGGCCGAGGGGTTCCCCCGCGAGCCCCGGCCGAGGGGCTCCCCATCGAGCCCTGGCCGATGGGCTCCCCCTCGAGCCCCGGCCGATGGACTCCCCCTTGAGCCCCGGCCGATGGGCTCCCCCTTGAGCCCCGGCCGATGGGCTCCCCCTTGAGCCCCGGCCGATGGGCTCCCCCTCGAGCCCCGGCCGATGGGCTCCCCCGCGAGCCCCGGCCGATGGGCTCCCCCGCGAGCCCCGGCCGATGCCCTCCCCCTCGTGCCCCGGCCGATGGGCTTTCCCATGAGCCCCGGCCTGGGCCTCCTCGTGCCCAGGCCTGAGCCCGAGCCCGAGCCCAGGCCCGAGCCCAGGCCTGAGCTCAAGCCCGAGCCCAGGCCCAGGCCCGAGCCCAGGCCTGAGCCCGAGCCCGAGCCCGAGTCCGAGCCCGAGCCCAGGCCTGAACCCGAGCCCAGGCCCGAGCCCGAGCCTGAGCCGAGGCCCGAGCCAGGTCGTCTCAGATCGGCCGTAAACTTAAACGACTCAGATAAGGGGAATGAATGGTTTGTTCTATGGACGCGCACGCACACACACACACACACACACACACACACACACACACACACACACACACACACACACACACACACACACACACACACACACACACACACACACATACACACACACACACACATACACACACACTAACATGCATATGAATATGTGCATTTATGTGTATTTATACAGTCATGTGCCGTAGGATCGGGTAATTGGGCCATTACTGGGGGTAAATGGGCCATAGAAGTCAAAGTTGTTCACTTTCTTTTTTAATTGAAATTGCTTTTAAACATTTAATTTTTGTCAATAGATGGTTGTGGCTGTGAACGGATTGTTTTGGTTGTGAATAGATGGTTTTGATTGTGAATAAATTATTGTGATTGTGAATAGATTATTGTGGTTGTCATTAAATAATTGTAGTTGTAAATGGACGGTTGTGATTGTCAATAGACAATTCTGGTTATCAATAGATGGTTGTGGTTGTCAACAGATGGTTGTGGTTGTCAATAGATTATTGTGGTCGTGATTGAATAGTTGTACTTGTAAATGGACGGTTGTGATTGTGAATAGACGGTTGTTGTCGTCAATAGACAGTTGTGATTGTTAATAGACGGTTGTGGTTGTGAATAGACGGCTGTGGTTGTCATTTTGAATAGAGTCTGAAACCAGTGCTCCATCACTTCTACCATGGCAGAGTCGCAAGGCTCGTTTCACACGTATCGACTTTTCGCCGTGCGCCGTCCATGACACGACGTCGTCTTCTCCAATAACCATGCGTCTCTATGGACGCTTTCACACGTCACGACTACGTGTGAAAGCGACAATAGACACGGTTTTTTGAGAACACGGCGTCGTGTCGTGGACGGCGCACGGCGAAAAGTCCATACGTGTGAAACGAGCCTAACCTTCATCGTTCACGTTCTAACTGATGCCAGGCATGCTTAACTGGCCTGATGACCAAGGCTGGATTGAAGAGGTTTAATTCTCTAACCCGGTGACTTAACTAGGAAATAAACTTAGTTATGACAGAGATCCGAGTTCCCCTGACTGAAGAGATCGTTAACCTAACATGGTTAACTTAACCTAGTTGAATTAACCTAGTTAAGTTAGCCTTATTTAAACTAAGATCCAGGTTCCCCTGACTGAAGAGATAGTTAAGTTAACCTAATTAAGTTAACCTAGTTGAGTTAACCTAGTTAAATTAACCTGATTTCAATTAATTAACTTGACCTAATCATTGTATACTGGATGCTGATTGGCGATACTAAATTGTGCTTATTTTTTGTTTATTTTTACTATGTTTATTTAGTGTATACATTACTAATTAATTCATCAATTGATTAATTTATGTATCAATTCAATTGTTTATTCATTTGATCATGAGTCTATCTATCTCTTTACTCATCTATTTATTCATTCGTTAATAGATTTACTGAATTGTGAATTTATTTGTTTGATTCAATGTGTAATTATTATTCTTATCGTCGTCGTTGTCAACAGTGTCGTTGTGTTATATTTTATTTATTTATCTATTTATTTATTCATTTGTTTATTTAACTGTTAATCATCTCATCTGTTGATTTGTTTATACATTTATTGATTCAGTTATCTATCACCTCATGTATTAAACGTTTTTATTTATTTATTTATTTGTTTGATTCATTACGTAATCTTGTTTGCCTTATCAGTGTCTGTTAATGTCGCATTTTCTTTTTATTTCGTTGCATTTACTTGTTCATTCATTTATATACTTATTTACATAATTAATTATTGATTTGTTAATTTATTCGTCCGTTTATTTATGTACTTGTTGGATTCGTTACGTTATGTTTATGTTCGTTCTCATCTTCACTGGCTTTTGTTTTTGTGTGTCCGTTTGCGACTCTACGGTGGAGTCTGATATCGATTGTTTTGGCACTTGAGAGGGTTATTGCCACACACACACACACCCAACCCCCATCCCCCCTCTCACCTTCCCCCATCTCCCTTCTCCCCTCTTCCTTCTCCCCTTACCCCCTTTCCCTCTCCCATCTCTCCCTACCCCTCCCATCTCCCCTCCCTTTCCCTCTCTCCCCTCTCCCTTCTCCCTTCTTTCCTTAGCCCTTTCTCCCCCTCCCCCTCGGACTTAATGCCCTTAGGTCCTTAGGGCCTTCGGTCCTTCCCTCTGGGATCTAGGGACCTTACTTTGGAGGTTTACGTCCTTATCTCAGGGACTCCAGGCTCCTACCTCTGGACCCTAGGACCTTTAGGGCCTTACCTCGCGGTTTAGGGCCTTACCTCAGAGACTTGAGCCTTTGCCTTAGGACCTTAGATCCTTATCTCCGGACCTTAGGCATTTCACCAGGAGTCTCAGGCCCTTACCTTGGAGTCTAAGCCCCCTTATTTGGGAGCTTATCCCTCGACCTAGGGGCCTTAATTACCTTGGGGACATAGGGCCCTTAAATTGGTACCTTACGCCTTGGCAGCATTAAACTTTCGGATCTTTCTTTTACGAAGGATCTTCTTCTCTATCCCCCCTCCATTCCCTCCTCCTCCTCCTCCTCCTCCATCTCCTCCTCCTCCTCCTCCCTTCTACCGCCTCCTTACTCCGACCTCCTCCTCTGTTCTCCTCTTTACCTCCCCACCGCCACGGTCTCCTCCTTTGCCAGCAGAGGCTACAAGAGCTGTGCGCGCAAGTTGTTCATCTTCTTCGTCTCTTTTCATCGCCAACAAAGAGCTCAGCTTTCCTTCTTCTCGTGTCAACAGCTGTTATCTTCCCGAATTCCTCCACCAACAACTCCTTTCGCATCGAAAGCACAAATTGTCAACCGGACGGTCCCGCCAGCATCAACGCTTCCAAGTTGGTTCACTGGGTTGAACACCACTGGTGCTAACTCCAGAGGAAGTATCATTCCGCACCATTCTTTCCCCATATACACCAAATCGGTGACAGACTCCCCCCTCCCCCCAGCGAACCGCTGTAGTCTCCTTTCGCATGGGAAGGTGTCTCCCTTGTCCAGAGACGCGATGGCTTTCCGCACCACTACCCGCTACTGTACGGTACGCAGTGACGTCATTAACATTCGGCAGCTCCAACAACTCCCCAGACACACGTTTGTTTGTGGACCTCCTGACGCTCGCTGGGAACAAAGTGTGAGGGAGGGTGACCGAGCGGGGAGGTCACCACTGCATTGGGGGGCTTTGAAATATTGATCGTAGACTTTTCTTTTCTCCTACTTTCTTGGCTCTTCGCCTCCTCTCGCCTCTTCCGTGCCCATTTATTTCTCTGTGTCTTGTCCTTCGTCTCCTCCTTTACTCTCAACTCCTTCCCTCTCCTCTTCTTCCCTCTTCTCGCTTTCTTTTTTCTTTTTCTTGTCCTTTTCTTCACTTCTCCCCTCCTCTTTCCTCCTCTCCTGTCTCCTCCTTGCCTTCTCTTCGCACCCCCCTTCTTTCTTCACCTGCCCCTCTTGCTATTATTCTTTGTCGCTCTCTCTCTTCTTTCTCTTTTATCCTACTTTCTTCCTCTTTTGTACTCCTGTAGTTCCTTTTGCCTGCCTTTAGTTGCCCTCCTCTTTTTTTCCTTTCCTTTTGCTCCACTACATTTTCAATCTTCCACACTTTTCTCCTGGTTTTCTTCCTATTCTCTCTCTATTGTTCTCTTCTTCCTCGGTTTCCCCCCCCTTTTCTCCTCCTCCTCCCCTTGTTGCCTCCAACTCCCCTTACTCCTCCCCTCCACTTCTCCTCCTTCCTCCCTCTCCCCTCATCGTCCTCCCTTTCCCCTTCTCCCCTCCTTTTTAAATGTTTGATTTTCCAATTTCCCCTTTTCCTTCTTCCTCCCCCGTCTGCTCATGGTTTATCTTCTCTTTCCCCTCTTCCTTCCTCTCCCTTTTCTCTCCTCTTCCCCGAAGAAAAACGATGTTTTGTTTTTAACCTTTTCCTCTGACTCGTTTATTTTCTTTCTTTTTCTGCCCCTTCGTGCTCTTCCTCCCTCCCTTTTCCTTCCCTCCTCCTCTTTCCCTCCTTCGTAATCACTCCGTTCCCCATCTTTTCTCACACTTGTTTTTCTCTCCCCTTTTCTCCCCAACTTCTGTGCTTCTTCCTGTCCCCTCCTCCTCCTCCTCCTGACCTGCTTCT
>NC_134815.1:42458268-42615768 GCF_046742065.1 Oratosquilla oratoria | reverse complement strand
CAGGCAGAATCCGCAAACGCTCTCACCACTCCAAGAAATCCACCTTGTTCTATAAATCCCCCCCCCCCCACTGTAAATGAGGCTTTAATCTCTAGGTTAGAAACACAACATTTATGGCCAGGTGATCAACATACATCGACGAGAACACTAAACACTAAGGTAGATATACTACATCCTGGTCATAAAAACATGTATAGTAAAGAGGGGCAACCCTCCAATCCACCTCCACCTTCTAGCGAAATATCTCGGACAAAATCCGCAAATGCTTTTTCTACCCCCAAGAAATCCAACCTCAACCTCTGGGGTAGGAGCCCAACATTCCGTGCCAGGTGACCAACATACCTAGGCAAGAACACAAAACACTTCATATAGTAAAGAGGGGCAACCCCCCACCCCCAGTTTTTCTCCATCTTCCAGCGTAGTGTCTCGGGCAGAATCACTACCGGACTCAATAGAAATTGAAACAAATAAATGAATAGATAAACAAATAGAAAATAAAAGAACAAGAACACCCTCACCCTTTCCATCAACTCCAAAGAAATACACGCACGCACACGCACACGCATGTACACGCACGCACACGCACACACACGTACAGGCACGCACACGCAACTCGACGCGGTGGCGCGGTTGGTAGATGCTCCGACTGTCACTACGGCGGTCCGGTTTCGAATCCTGCCCAGGGCTGAAATAATTTCAGTATCGCTGCGCTTCGAGTCGTTACTCCAACTCTCGTGGGCGGGGAGTTGAGGGTGTGTGTGCGTGTAAGGTCAGAGCATTACCCATAGATCGGTCATACGAGCTCTGAGCTTTCTTCCGGGAGGGAAATAGCTGTCGATCAGGAGTCCAATACGTGATCCAAAGACCATGGTGAATACACACACACACACGCACACACACACACACACACACGCACACACACACACACACACACACACACACACACACACACACACACACACACTTACTTACACGACTCGGTGGCGTAGTTGGTAGAGCGCTGAACTGCCAACATAGTGGCCCGCAGTTCTTGGTTCGAATCCTGCCCAGGGCCGAAATTATTTCGGTACCGCTGCGCTTCGGGTCGTTACTCTGACTCTCGTGGGCGGGGAGTTGGGTGTGTGTGTGTGTGCAAGGTCATAGCATTACTCATAGATCGGACCTACGAGCTCTGAGCTCTCTTCCAGGAGGGAAATAGCTGTCAATCACGAGTCCAACACGTGATCCAAAGACCAAGTGAATACACACACACACACACACACGCACACACACACGCGCACGCACACGCATATACAGCTTTTTGAAGTACACGCACAGCTCTTTGAAGTACATGTACAGCTTTTTGAAGTACATGTACAGCTTTTTCAAGTACATGTACAGCTTTTTGAAGTACATGTACAGCTTTTTGAAGTACATGTACAGCTTTTTCAAGTACATGTACAGCTTTTTCAAGTACATGTACAGCTTTTTGAAGTACATGTACAGCTTTTTGAAGTACATGTACAGCTTTTTCAAGTACATGTACAGCTTTTTCAAGTACATGTACAGCTTTTTCAAGTACATGTACACTAACGCACATACAGAAATACACGTGCACATATATACATGCACATATACATGTACACACACATGAATATAAACAAATGAATGCATACACATTTACACTTGAACACATAAACACATACACATAAACTCATACACATAACACATACACACACATACATATACATACACATAACACACACACATACATACACATACACATAAACGCACAAATACACAAACACACAGACACAAACTGACAAAAACACACACACACACACGCACACACACACACGACTCGGTGGTGCGGTTGGTAGAGTGCTGGCATGGGAAGTACGGTGGTGCTCGCAGTACCTGGTTCGCATCCTGCCCAGGGCCGAAATTATTTCGGTATCGCTGCGCTTCGGGTTGTTACTCTGACTCTCGTGGGCGGGGAGTTGGGTGTGTGTGTGTGTGTGTGTGTGTGTGAAAGGTCATAGCATTACCCATAGATCGGTCATACGAGCTCTGAGCTCTCTTCCGGGAGGGAAATAGCTGTCGATCACGAGTTCAACTCGTGATCTAAAGACCAAGGTGAATACATACACACACACACACACACACACACACACACACACACACACACACACACACACACACACACACACACACACACACACACACACACACACACACACACGCACACATATAAGGAAAGAACTTATAAGAATACCACCTTAAGATTCTTACGGTGGTATTCTTGAAAATAAAATATGAATATTTCAATTCCAAGGATGATACGTATAAGATTTATATAAGGAAAGATTTTTTCTTTTTAAAGAATACCACTGATAGCTCGACCGGCTTTCTCCCCTTCCTCCTCCTCCACCTCGTTCCTTCCCAATGCAGATTTCTTTACTTCAGTCTCCTTGTTCTTTATCTTGTGTCTACGGCTAATCCGCGTTCAGCACTTCTTTATAACTTCTTCATAACTCCGTCTCCCACACACTTTGCTTTGATATATATATATATATATATATATTTTTTTTTTGGAAGTAGGCCGTTAATAATGCATGCGTTGTTAAAGTCAACAGCTGAGATAGCATTATTCTGTTTATAGAATATCTTTTCTATGTTACGCACTAATGTGCGGTCGTCTGGGTGCAGATTTCTGAGTAGAGTACTGAAGTCCATGGTGTTTTCCTCTAGACGTCTTTCGGCTCTAATTAGCCATCTTCAGGAGGTGTTGTCTGGTTGAATTGTTGACAGAGAATGACGCGGTTTGATCGTGTGGCGATATATATCGGCGGAGAGCGGAGTGCCCAAACGTCCAGAGAACACACTTCGCCTGCTATTACAGGCATGCACCAAAGAAGTTCCCTTCTACGGGCCCGATGGCAACATGTACGTGCAATGTGACGGCGTCGCCATGGGATCACCTCTGGGAGTGCTCTTCGCCAACTTTTATATGGGTCATATTGAAGAAGAGATATTCTGGCAGCAGCACCATCCAAAACCAGAAATCTACGCAAGATACGTGGACGATATTTTCATCAGTGGCAACACAGAAGAAGTCGTGAACTTAATTTCCAAGTTCAAAACAAATTCCTGTCTCAACTTCACCCACGAGATAGAACAACACAGCAAGCTCCCTTTCCTCGACATTTTGGTCCGTCGTGAAGCCGCTTCCTTTTCTACGGAAGTTTATACCAAATCCACCAATCTCGGATTTTGCCTTAACGGTGCAAGCGAGTGTCCTGAGCGGTATCGACGCAGCGTCATCAACGCCTTCGTCAAAAGAGCCCTCACCCACTGCTCAACATGGACCGCCACGAACGCAGAGCTCAAGAGAATAACCCAGCTTCTCAGCAACAACAATTACCCCATCCAAGAAATAGATAGTGTTATCCGGCATCGACTGAACACCTTTATGCACCAACAAGAACAACAGACAGTTACACAAAACATAAAACTCTTTTACAGTGCTACTATGTCTTCAGCCTACAAGGATGACGAGAAAGCCATCAAAAATATAATTTATAAGAATGTCACACCCACCGACCCTTCTTCAAAAATCGACCTCGTCATCTACTACAAAACAAGAAGGACATCCAAGTTAGTTGTCAAGAATAGCTGCCTCCCTAAGACAAGTGAAATGCAGGAGGTGAACGTCGTGTACCAACATACTTGCTCGAGTGGTGACTGCAGTCGCCTAAATTCTCGGTACATTGGCGTCACCACTACAACACTGTCTAAGAGAATTTCAGCACATCTGCAGGACGGCGCCATAAGAAGACACTACTTGTACGAGCATGGACTAACACTTAAGAGACACCATATGGAAGGCACCACCGCCATCATTGAAAGAAACAATGACACCAGAAGACTAAAGATGACAGAAGCGGTGCTAATTTACAATCAAAAACCCGCTATTAATATACAACAGCAACCTGAAACGTCGTTACCAACGAGAAGACAGAGGATGCACCCCGCGCGCTGATTGGCGGGCGGACGTTTGGGCACTCCGCTCTCCGCCGATATATACCGCCACACGATCAAAACGCGTCATTCTCTGTCAACAATTCAACCAGACAACACCTCCTGAAGATGGCTAATTAGAGCCGAAAGACGTCTAGAGGAAAACACCATGGACTTCAGTACTCTACTCAGAAATCTGCACCCAGACGACCGCACATTAGTGCGTAACATAGAAAAGATATATATATATATATATATATATATATATATATATATATATATATATATATATAATTTCTTTCTAATTTCTCTTCTTTCTCCTCGCCTCACCCTTCTTTTCGTCCTCTTGCTCCTCGCCCTCGTCCTTCTCCTCCAATTCCTCCTCCTCTTCATTTCCAATGGAACATTTGTTCCCGTGCTTTCCTTGGATGTGAAATACATGGCCCACCCAGGCTTTCAATGTTCTGAACTTTATTTTTTTTCCGTTTCCTATTTCAATTTGTTATTAATTTCTTTCATTATTGTTTCCGCCCCTTTTTATTTTCCCCTTCCCTCTATTTGCACTCCCCTTTTTCCTTGTCTCCCCTTCCTCCAACTGACATCCTCCCTCTGCACCTCTCCTCAGGCTCCCCTTATCCCTTTAGCTACCCCTTTCTTCCCGCCCCCTCACCCCCAGCGACCCTCAATCTTTTCCTTCTCCCTCTCCCTAACAGGCCGTTTATCTCCCCTTCTCCTCCCCCCGCAATGACTCCCTAAGAGGCCATCTTCTCTTTTCCCGTCCTCGTCCCTACTATTAGTCACGCGGATTTGCACGCTCGGACATAGACATACATGCATGTATTACCAACATGCACGAGGTTCATTTATGCGAAAAGTGGGACAAATAGTGGGACACATAATGGGACAAAGAATGATAGACAGGTTCATGATTGAGTTGATTGTTGTAAAGAGAGAAAGAGAGGGAGAAATGAAAATCAGTGATACAAATAGAAACGTGTCCCGGAAGAACGATGTCACGGGTGTATAATTATTTAAAGTCCAATTCCATCGTTGAGGATTTCGGGAAGCAAGAAATTTAGAATTGGGGAAAACTGGTTTCTAGAAACATTAAAGAAAGCAGTTAGGCACAATGAGAAGCAATAGAGGGGCTGTGCAATATGGATTACCGTGCCGCAGTAGTGCTGATCGCACCGGGACATCAAAACGACCTCGCAGAAAACGGAACCTCGATTGTACACAAAGACAGGACCAGAGGTGGTGGTGGCTGTATCCTTGTGTGAAGACTCGCGCCACTGTCGTGCATTGTCTTGTATTCCTTATGTTGGTTTAGTTAGTTGAGGGCTTCTACAGTTTGGTTGATAGTCCTCCAGGATATTAGGCCGTGGTGTTGAAGCCTGCAACACTGACCACGAGGACTACATAGGCTAAGGTTTCATCCCCGGCCCCTCCCGTCATGTACAATACATGCAAATTATACTATTGATCAAGATATTGACACTTATTTTTGTCAAAGGAGCTGGATTTTTTATAATACAAGGCTAACCTGTTTTTACACAACTAAAGTTTAGAATTAGCTGAATATTTCAAACACGCATCACGCAAACAAAGTAAAAATGAAAAAGACTAGTAGAAGGCCAAAGTGTACAATATTTCTCCACACGGCATCCCTGAATAAGGAACCAGAGGTAAAAACAGACCATTAACAAAGAAAGTTGAAATGGTAATGGCCACCCACCGGGAGATGGCGAGTCCATTCAAGCGGATTATCAAACTCTTTTTATGAGGGCTAATTGGAGCTGAGTCAGGTGGTGAAAAAAAAAAAAAAACTGACACGACAGACGGCATGGTGGAATGGGAAGCTCAGTAAGCGTGAGAGCATTTAAATTGATCTATTTATTTATTTTTATTTATTTATTTATTTATTTATTAATTTGTTTATCTAGTTATCTATTTATCTATCTATTCTGATAGCAGAAGATCTTAAATGTCTGGACGGAAGAGGTCGAACGAAAGCTGTTTCATCTTGTTATTATGTCCGTTCTTCGGTTGAATGGAATCGTCTGACGTTAGCCAGAGCAAAGTGTGTGGGAGACGGAGTTATGAAGAAGTGCTGACCGTGGATCAGCCGCAGACACAAGATAAAGAACGAGGAGACAAAAGTAAAGAAATCTGCATTGGGAATGAACGAGGTGGAGGAGGAAGGGGAGAAAGCCGGTCGAGCTATCGTTGGTATTCTTGAATAAAAAAAACCTCATAAATCATATATACATCCTTGGAAGGGAAAGATTTATAAAAGGATTTTTTTTTAAGAATACCACCGTAAGAACCTTAAGGTGGTATTCTCGACGTCAACGAGAGATCAGTGACCAGAACGGGAGCGGCAAGGAGATAACTCCCCGCCGCCACCGCTGGCGAGGGAGGGGCAGACGGGCGGGTGTTGTATGGTCTCTTTCCTTCCAATCACGACTCTGAAAACAGAGAATTACGCGATTGGGAATTGTGTGTAAATGTCAGAAGTGTAAACTCGCTCACCAGCGTCAGCGAGAGGCCAGCGTTTGGTTGCGGGCCGGTCGGACAGAAAGGTGTCCCAAGTCTCTCCGTCAACCAGCCCGCGGTCAGATTGGGCGTACTGAGAGAGACGATTGGGCCTCTGCTTTGCTAGCGAGAAAGTGTGCATGTGCCTCTTTTCTTCCAAGCACTACTCTGAAAACAGAGATTTACGTGACTTGGGAAATGTGTGTGTGTATTTGTATTGGTGTAAACCCGCCTGCCGACGTCAACGAGAGGTCGGCCATGCCAGACCGGCGGCAGCTAGGAGATATATATCTCCCAGCCACCACCGGCCGGCGATGATACTTGGAGCTTGTAGAGAGAGCTGGTCGAAGAGACGTCCGACCTCTAGGAGCGGTGTGTTGAATGACGCGGTTTGATCGTGTGGCGGTATATATCGGCGGAGAGCGGAGTGCCCAAACGTCCGCCCGCCAATCAGCGCGCGGGGTGCATCCTCTGTCTTCTCGTTGGTAACGACGTTTCAGGTTGCTGTTGTATATTAATAGCGGGTTTTTGATTGTAAATTAGCACCGCTTCTGTCATCTTTAGTCTTCTGGTGTCATTGTTTCTTTCAATGATGGCGGTGGTGCCTTCCATATGGTGTCTCTTAAGTGTTAGTCCATGCTCGTACAAGTAGTGTCTTCTTATGGCGCCGTCCTGCAGATGTGCTGAAATTCTTAGACAGTGTTGTAGTGGTGACGCCAATGTACCGAGAATTTAGGCGACTGCAGTCATCACTCGAGCAAGTATGTTGGTACACGACGTTCACCTCCTGCATTTCACTTGTCTTAGGGAGGCAGCTATTCTTGACAACTAACTTGGATGTCCTTCTTGTTTTGTAATTTTGAATTGGGCCTATCCTGTCCCTAGTTTTGGTTGTGTACAGATGAAAGAAGTCCTTTGGGTTGGATCTTGCTTGTCTGGCAACCTTGATTTCATAGTTACGTTTTGCTTTGCGCGTATTTTTTTTTTAACCAATTTTGCCACATTACATTTTGATCTAAGGCGTGTCTCCCCGTTTTTTATTCTTAGGTAAAGTCCTCTTGTCATTCCGATCTCAAGTTTCAACCTGTCCGTCATCAATTTTAGGAGTATTATGGGTCTCATAGGTATTCCTAGGTCTACTGAATGATCCCACCACCTACGAAAGAAAACTGGATGGAAAAGCGGACAACGAAGCAGAGAAGTTTAAGACTGAGGCCAGAAATATCCTGCGAAAATCTGTTAAAGGTAAGAAATTGTTAGGCTTGTTGGAAGAGGCCCCGAGACTCCCCTTGATGTAGGGCCTTCCGAAAGTTCACAAAACAGGAATACCTATTTGACCCATAACTTCAGGGGTCGGGAGTGCTCCGTATAAGCTGGCTAAGCGTCTAGCCAAACCGCTCTCTGGAACTCTTGGGTCTATAAGTGACGCTCATTTAAGGAATTCCTCTGACCTCAGCCGCAGATTGAACGATCTAGATTTTCATGGTAAGAAATTAGCTAGTTATGATGTGAAAGTCTTGTTTACAAATGTCAACGTGGAGGAGACGTTAGTTGCCGCCAAGAGAGTCATAGACAATCTTAGTGACGACGAATTTTCGGTTCCCAGAAATTATTATATTAAACTTATATCCCTATGTGTCAAATTCGGTGTTTTTACGTTCAATGGTAAGGAATATAGACAACAGAGAGGTCTCGCCATGGGAAGTCCTCTTTCTGCGGTGTTGGCCTGTCTTTTTATGGAAACGTTGGAGGTAGATGAATATAGAAGGATCATGGGTAGAGGCACCACGTGGTCAAGATATGTGGACGACGTTATTGTAATAGTACCAGAGAATATCGACATTGCACGTAAGTTAGACTCAATAGTGTCAATAAAGATATACAGTTCACTGTAGAGATGGAAGTCGACCACAAATTACCATTCCTTGACACGTTGGTGCACAAGAGGGATGAAGGAGTAAGATTCTCAGTCTACAGAAAACCAGCTAACAGAGACGACTTTGTACACTATTTCTCAGGACACAGCGAGCGAGTGAAAACCGGCGTGCTCATAGGGGTTTCTTCCTCAAATCTTCTAGGATTTGCAGTGAGGAATTTTTGGAAGATGAATTAACTTACATAACCAATGCCTTTAAGAAATCAAAATATCCAGGGGGGATGATTAACAAGTTGAAAGAAGTAGCTAGGAACATTTTCATGAGACCAAATGTCCAATTGTCCGAGAATGATAAAATACAATATATTTCGGTTCCTAACTCTAGGAAAACCGAAGGCATAGACAGATTTCTTGGGAAAGGTGGGGTGAAAATAGCAAGGACTTCCAATTCTAATATAGTAAAAATTGTCAAGACCAAGAATATAAAGGGACTGCCCCAAAACGTCCTCAGTACGATTTATCGCATTCCTTGCAATAGGTGCACCTCTTCATATTACGGCGAGTCAGGTCGAGGCGTCGAGAAACGCATAGCCGAGCACAAACGAGACTTGAGGTCACACAGGACGTCTAACTCACTCGTTCAGCACGCTGACCAATCTGGACATTTGCCCCACTGGGATGGGGTCGAGGTCCTACACACGGGATTAAAAAGGACCATGAGGAAGACTGTTGAAGCTGCCTATATTAATTCTTATGAAAACAAGAGGGAAGATTTCGTTTGTTCATCGAAGTGGGAGATGGAGTTCAATACAAAAAAGTGTAGTATAATGGAATTTGGAAAAAGCAAAAACAGAATAACAGGAGCATATAAATTGGGAGAAGAAGGAATAAAAAAAGTAGAAAATGAGAAGGACCTGGGAGTCATTGTTATGAATAATATGTCACCTGAGAAACATATAAATAAGATTTTTGGAGAAACTTATAATTTAATAAGAACAATCAAAGTTGCATTTACATACCTGGATGAAGAAATGGTGAAGAAAATTCTAATCACCCTGATAAGACCAAGATTGGAATATGCAGCAACGATATGGTCACCAAGTACAAAAAAAAAATGTATAAAAAACTTGAAAGAATACAAAGAGCAATTACAAAATTGGCACCAACACTCTCAAAACTATCATATGAAGAGGGACTGGCAAAACTTGAACTACAGACACTAGAGCAAAGAAGAGAGGAGATTTGATAGCTATTTACAGAATCATGAAAGGCATAGAAATTTCTGATAGAGAGAATCTGATAAAATGGGATGATAGAAATACAAGAGGACACGGAAAGAAAATAAAAAAAGACAGCTATAGAAGAGATCTGAAAAAAAAAACAGCTTTCCTCACAGAGTAATAGACAGTTGGAACAAGTTAGATGAGAAAGTGGTGTGTGCAAAAACAATACATGAATTTAAAAATAGTTTAGATAAAATGAGATATGAAGACAGGACACCACGAGCATAGCTCCCCTTCCCGTAAAATACAACTAGGTAAATACACATACACGACTCGTAGCGCAGTGGTAGAGTTCCCGGCTGCCACTACGGCAGTCCGGATTCGAATCCCGCCCAGGGCTGAAATAATTTCAGTATCGCTGCGCTGCGAGTTGTTACTCCAACTCTCGATGGCGGGGAGTTGGGTGTGTGTGCGTGTAAAGTCACAATGTTACCCATGGATCGGTCATATATGAGCTCTCTTTCGGTAGGGAAATAGCTGTCGATCACGAGTCCAACACGTGATCCAAGATCATGGTGAATCACGCACACACAGGCTGAAGATCTCAAGACCATCTACACTTCATTTTACACAAGTTGATGTACGCATCACCTTCCTGGGCCTTCTCACTCACAGTCATGCAGCAGCGATAGCTGGAGAAAGTGCAGAGAAGAGCCTGTCGCACAATCCTTGGCAACGAATGCACCACCTAACAGCACGCTCTCCCCATACTCGGACTTCCTACCCTTGCTGACCGCTATCTTCAGAGTCTGAGGTAGTTTGCGGTCACCCTAGTTAAACATCCTCGGCACCGGAACTTGCTACTTCCACAGGTACCAGGACCACGGCTGCAGGTGCGGCACCACAATACAGTACCATCAAGCCGATCAGAGTACGCACCGACTGGTATAAGAAGAGCCCCGTACCGTTATTTGTGGACTTAACAAGAGATAACAATGTTGTGCAACACAGCTATTCCTTAGCTTACTGTTTTGTTTTATTTTTTAATGCTTGTAACAATATATTTTCACTGTCATAGTTTTTCATGTTATAATCTTGTAGGATGTATATTTTCAGCAGTAATGCTGCTATACCCAATAAACCGTATATTATCATTATTATTATTATTATTATTATCATTATTACACACACACACACACAGGGATGACAGAAATACAAGAGGGCACTGAAAGAAAATTAAGAAAGACAGCTATAGAAGAGATCTGAAAAAGAACAGCTTTCCTCACAGAGTAATAGACAGTTGGAACAAGTTAGATGAGAAAGTGGTGTGTGCAAAAACAATACATGAATTCAAAAATAGTTTAGATAAAATGAGATATGAAGACGGGACACCACGAGCATAGCTCCCCTTCCCGTAAAATACAACTAGGTAAATACACACACACACAGCATCACCAGTGTCATCTATTGGTACAGCATCACACTATTCATGAAATAAGAATGGCAGCAAAAACAAAAGAAAAATGTATGGTACTAATGGTATTTTAATTTTAGAAGGTATATTCACATCAAACACACAAACACACACACACACACACACACACACACACACACACACACACACACACACACAATGAGTACTGAGGAATTAGAAAAAGAAAAGTCACTAAGAAAAGAAGCAAAGGAAAAAAACTTGTTGAGAACGGAGACAGAATGCAAAGAATTCCATTGGAGAGTAATCGACATGAGATTGAAACAGTGGCACATCAAAACGAAAAAACCAAGGACAGAAAAGATAATGGAGAAGGAAGAAAATTAAAAGTGGCCTACACTAACATTGACGGATTAATTTCAGGTCTGAACGAACTCAATGATTATCTGTTAGAAGAAAAACCAGACATAATGGGAATTGTAGAGACTAAACTAAGAGGAGAAATACCATCTATTGATATTGGACAAGGGCTATACAATTACTGGATAAGAAACAGGGACAAAAAGCAGGGAGGGGGAATCATGTTCTTGGCCAAGAAAGACCAAAACGTGACAAAAATTCCAGAGGGCAAAGGTAATGTTGAACTGATCATGATAAAAGTCGAAGGCAAGAATATGAAAAGTAGAAAGTTTGTGGTGACCTATGTGCCCCCAAGAGCGAATGCTTGGAAAGAAAACGAGCACACAAAAATGCTAGAAGATACAAGAAAATCACTAAATGAGATACTAATGGGTAAGGGTAACCTAGTAATTATGGGAGACTTCAATTGCAAAGAAATTTGTTGGGACAACATGACAGTACGAGATGACGTGTGGGGCAATGTACTGCTAGACATGACCATGGAGTACACAATGACCCAGTGGCTCAGTGAAAACACAAGATACAGAAACAATGAAGAGCCATCAAATCTAGATTTAATATTTACAACGGAACCTGAAATAGTGGACAAAGTCCACTACAAGACACCAATTGGAAAGAGTGACCATGTACTCATCGAAACTGTACTAAAGGAAGAAATGGAGATGAAGAGGAGCGAAAAGCATAGGAAAGGAAGATTGATGTACAACAAAACAGACTTTGCAAAACTAAAGACGTTCTTCCAGAATGCAAACTGGGAAAAATTCTATATGGAAGAGACAACAGTGGAAGAGAAATGGAACATACTGTTGGATAATTACAATGACGGGGTAAACAGGCATGTACCAAGACAAAAGCGAGAGAGAGAGTACATTAAAAGTTGGTTCAACAAAAGATGCAGTGAGGCAAAAGACAGAAAGGACAAAGCTTGGAAAAGGTGGAGAAAAGACAAAAAAACAAAGCAAATGGCAAATTTATATAAACTATAGAAATAAGTATGTTAATGTGAGAAGAGAGGAGAAAAGGAACCATGAGAAGGATATTATAGATAAATGCAAAGATCAGCCCAAGCTATTCTACCGGTATGTAAATGGTAAACTTAAAACCAAACAGGAACTAGTGAAACTACGCCAAGGAAATATAGAATACACAGAAGAATTAGAGATGGCCGAAATCATGAACAACCACTTTAAATCTGTCTTCACCAGAGAGAAAATACAAAATTGGGACGTAGATAATAACAAACATTCTCCCCACATGAGTGAATTTACAACATCACAAAAAGAAATATCAGAACATCTATCAAAATTGGACGTCAGAAAATCAAATGGCCCGGATGGAATTGCAAATTGGATTCTAAAAGAATGCAAAGAAGAGCTAACGGACAAAATACACATCATAATAAATAGCTCACTCAAGGAAGGAAAGATACCTAATGACTGGAAAAATGCTAACATTGTACCAATATATAAAGGAGGAAACAAGGAAGAACCCACCAACTATAGACCAGTATCACTAACAAGCACTATAGCCAAAATTTGTGAGAAAATCATCAAGAATAGATGGGTAAAACACCTGGAAGATAACAACATATTAAACCCAAGACAATTCAGGTTCAGACAAGGTAGATAATGCACCACAAACTTGATATGACTAATAGACATAGTGCAAGAAAGAAACGGATGGGCTGATTGTGCATTCCTAGACTTGCAAAAAGCATTTGACAAAGTACCACACAGAAAACTACTAAAAAAAACTGGAACACATAGGAGGAATACGAGGGAACCAAATAAAATGGATGGAGGACTTCCTGACTGGAAGAAAGATGAGAGTAGTACTCAGAGAAAAATATTCAGTGTCACGTGGGTCACGTGACGAGACTTGGAGGGCTGTCGGCGCGGACGTCGACCACGTGATTTGGCCGAGACGAAGCTTGGTGCTGGTGACCCAGTGCACCTGACCGGCCGAAGGACCGTCATCGTGAGGTCATGCTTGGCTTCAGTGCTGCCAACTGTCCCTATACGAGGTCACTACTGCTGTGCGCATGCGCAGATCCATGCCCTTCCACTCTCCCTCACCCTCCCGGACGTGCAAAGGAAGGGCATGGAGAACCTGGAAGGCACTTCTTTTCCGACGCTCGTCGTCGTCGAAGGACAAGAGAGACCTGTCTGCTTGCCGAGCAGGCCACTTCAGTCTCTTTCTCCCCACCCAGGGAAGTTACAATTTGTTTTTATAATTTAATCTTTTGTGTAAGCTTAATTTTAGCCTGTGTTATTCCGAATAAACACATTTTGTTGGTGTGTCGTGTGTTTCTCTCGCCTTCTCAAATTTCCCGAGTATTACCGTTCGAACCTATTTGACAGTGGCGCCACGAACAGGGACTCGGTTGAGAGAGAGAGAAATACAGAACTGCGGGACAAGTGAAGTGTGCATGATTAGTATTAAGTACGTCCACGCAGTTGTCGGATTAACTCAGCGCTCATCATGGCAGGTAGTGAAGGTACTTTCAGGACCGCCCAAGCGATCATAGAGGAGGCCAAGGAAGGGTTAGGAATGACCGACCCGGCCGAGATCGCTGAATACGTGAAATCACAACAGGCTTTGGAACGACAGGACAGGCAATGGGCGCGCGAGGAGGCCGCTAGGACTCACGAGCAGGAAATGGCTAGGCTTAGCATGGAGGAAGCCGCGCGGGTTAGGAATCACGAGCTAGAACGGGCGAGACTCGCGTGCAACGGTCAGAACGAGAGCCAGGGTACGTCTTTCATGCCCGCAGCCGCGAATTTAGAGAGGTATTCGGAAGGGGAATGTATTGAAACATTCATGGAGAGATTCCAGGACATAGCAGGTAGGATGAAATGGTCCTAAGACGCCAAAGCCATCCAATTCATGAGCCTTTTCTCCGGAAGGCCACTAGATATATTGATGAGTGTGCCATCGAAGGACAGAACGCACGACTCTATGAGGCAGGCGCTGATTCAAGCGTATGGCGTGTCCAGTGAGGACGCCCGCAGGCAATTTTTCGAAGCAGAAATGCTCGAATATGAGACGGCATCACAATATGCTAGTCGCTTGGCGAGCCGCCTAGGGCTCTGGATTGAAAAAGATGGAGCAGAGAAGACGTTCTTGGGCCTAGTGGATCTTTTGGTGAGGACCCAGTTCGAGAAGGCTTGTAGTCCTCAATTAGTTGCGCAGCTTAGGTTAGATAAGGTGACTAGCATAGAGGATGTGTGCACTAAGGCCGAAGCACACTATGCAGCGTACAGGAGAAATACCTTTAGGAGAGAACAGAGTAAGGGAATAGGTGGTGCTGGTGAGGTAAGTCAGTCACGTGAATGGTATAGGCAGCAGGTAGCCGACAGGAGCGGCATGAATAGGGCTAAGTCTGGCTCATGGACGGCGCCACGAGGTCGTCCCCAACAAGATGGTGGAATGCGAGCCAAGGGGCGCGAACAGCCAGCGCAGAGTTGGAGGATGGGTGCGGGCATGACCGCTGCCAATCTGGTGAGTACCCAGGACGACTCCATGAGCACGAATCAAGGTCAGACCAGTAACGAGCGTCCCATCCTTGCCGGGAGCTCGCCACGTTCGTGGGCAGAAGGTTCTCCTGACATTGTAACAGGAGGCTGCCGCGAGACGCACCGGTTATGACTAGAAGGCCAGGAAGGACTTAACATTTGGTTAGGCCTGGTGAATGGCGAGGAGGCACATGTAATGAGAGATTCGGGCTGCACAGGGTGCATCGTGAGAAGGCAACTGGTTAGACCCGAGCAGTATACGGGTAAGAAAATTAAGTGCAGCATGGCAGACGGTTCCACTACCGTCGTGCCCGAGGCTACCGTGCACGTGGAGTCGGCCATATACACTGGATGGGTAGAAGCGGCGGTCATGCCGAATCCCATAAGTGATTGCGTGATTGGCAATATCCCCGGGGCGCGTAATACGAGCACCGTAGAAGCAGGAACGCAGACCACCGCGGCCGTAGTAACCCGCGCAATGGTGAGAAACCTTTCTGCTGCGGTGCCTCTGACTGTGCCTGAGATGCAGGAGTTAATAGATTCGAAGGAAGTTCAGGATAGGCAGCTAGACGATCCCTCGTTAGAAACCGTACGTAGGAAACTTCAGGATGGTACCGTACGGCAAGTGGGTCAAAGTGTTATAACTTATGTAAGAAAGGCAGGAAGAATGTATAGGAAGGTTGAGACAAGTCAAGAGATTAAACACCAATTCATAGTACCAGAGCGGTATAGGCAGGCAGTATTTAAGCTTGGACACGAGGCAGCATTAGCAGGTCACATGGGATACCATAAGACCCTCAATAAGATCAGCAAGGATTTCTTTTGGCCGGGTATGGCCACAGATATATCCCGTTGGACAAAATCATGCGATACGTGCCAGAAAACCACAGACCGGGGCAGAGTTAAGCCTGCTCCCTTGCAACAGCTGCCCATCATAGCCACGCCATTCGAACGCGTCGCGGTCGATATCGTGGGTCCCATTAAGCCCCGATCGCGAGAAGGCTATAAATATATATTGACGCTAGTCGATTTTGCTACTCGTTGGCCGGAGGCCGTAGCTCTTAAGAACATAGAGAGCATCACTGTAGCGGAGGCATTGCTGGGAATTTTCAGCAGGATAGGGGTGCCCAAGGAAATCCTTAGTGATAGAGGAACCCAGTTCACCTCGGGAATGATGAACGAGTTCTTACGGTTGCTTTCGATCCAAGGCATCCGAACTACGCCGTACCACCCCCAATGCAATGGTCTGTGCGAGAGATTCAACGGCACGTTGAAAAAGATGCTAAGGAGGATGGCGAGCGAACAACCTAAGGAGTGGCCTAGGTTTGTCGCACCCTTGCTCTTCGCATACCGCGAAGCTCCTCAGAGTAGCTTGAAGCACTCCCCCTTTGAACTGATTTATGGGAGGCAAGTCAGGGGGCCCCTCCAGATGTTGCGTGAGCTGTGGGACGGCAGTATTCCCGATCCCGTGGTTAGCTCTACGTATGAGTATGTGCTCAACTTAGCATATAGGCTCCAGGCCACGTGTGAACTTGCTAAGGAGGAGCTGGTTAAGGCCAGGGAGGTCCAAAGGTCCTACTTTGATAGGAAGGCCGAGCTGAGAGAATTTCTGCCAGGGGACAAGTGCCTGCTATTAATGCCTACGTCCCATAATAAGTTGTTGGCCACCTGGCGTGGGCCCTACGAAGTAGTTGCCCGGAATTCCGAGGTCAACTACACCATACAGGTGGGCCACCATAAGACTAAGCGCTTCCACGTGAACATGCTTAAGCGCTATATAGAGCCCCAGCAGGCCGTAGCTAGTATGAATGTAGGAAAGGAAAGAGTGACAGGACATAGGACATCTGAGCAGCTAGGATGCCTGCGCTTAGTTAGGAAACAGTTCCAGGACGAGGTGAGAGAGCTAGTAGGCTGTGCTACCGTCATTTCGGAGGAAGGTGAGAATGATGTAGGCCCCGAGACAGCGCAAGCCAGGCAAAACGAGACATGGAAAGATGTAACGGTAAGTGACTGCCTGGAAAGCGGGCAAAAGGACGAAGCTGTGTCCTTATGCAGGGAGTTCGCCCACGTTTTTAGCGACAAGCCGGGGCAAGCCCAAGTGGAGCCCCACCGCATTGAGTTAATCAATGAATTCCCTCTTAAGACTAAGCCGTATTCTATACCCCTCAGACTCGTGGACGACGTCAAGGCAGAAATAAACGCAATGGTCGAAGCGGGAATAATTGAAAGGTCGACTTCCCCGTATTGCAGTCCCGTAGTGGTGGTTGGTAAGAAGACCGGAGGAGTAAGGCTGTGTGGGGATTACAGGAAGGTAAATTCTATCACACGGCCCATCGCAGAGCCAATGTCCGATCAACGGATGATATTTTCTAGATTAGCTAATTCAAGGTTTTTTTCAAAACTAGATCTCTCCCGAGGATTTTTTCAGATAGGACTACATCCCGAGAGCAGGAGGATTACAGCTTTCGGCACACCATGGGGGCTGTACCAATTCACCGTGCTGCCCTTCGGCCTCACCAATGCCCCAGCGGTGTTCAACAGGACCATGCGCGACGTACTTCACGATGTGCCCGGCACAGAGGTATTCGTCGACGACGTCTTGGTTCATACGGAATCATTCGAGGAGCACATGGTGGTGCTAAGGAAGGTACTGGAGAGGTTATCAGCAGCAGGTATGACTGTCAAACCCTCCAAAACGGAACTCGGCCAGACCGTAATCCAGTATCTGGGCCACACAGTGGGAAATGGTAAATGTGGTTGTCAAGAGGACAAGGTGAAGAAGATTAAGGAGGCCCTGATCCCTACGACGAAGAAACAAGTGAGGGCCTTCGTCAACCTTGTGGGCTACTATCGGCAGTTCATCCCCGAATTCGCCGCGGTAGCACTGCCGCTGCATAACCTTCTAAAGAAGAGGGCTCCAAACAGAGTAAGTTGGGGAGAGACAGAGGAAAGGGCATTCCAACAACTAAAATCACACCTATGTAACAGTCCCATATTGCAGCTCCCGAATCCCAGAGAACCCTTCACGCTACGAACCGATGCATCCCAGGACGCCGTCGGAGCTGTTCTACTCCAGGAGCAGGACGGATGGATGTACCCAGTGGCCTACCATAGCAGAAAATTGCGGGCAGCTGAGAGGAACTACAGCACCATCGAGCGTGAGTTACTAGGTGTGGTAGATGGGATAAAGAAATTTCAATTCTATCTGTACGGAGGTAAGTTGTTTTTATAATTTAATCTTTTGTGTAAGCTTAATTTTAGCCTGTGTGTGTTTCTCTCGCCTTCTCAAATTTCCCGAGTATTACCGTTCGAACCTATTTGACATTCAGATTGGAAAGAGGTGATCAGTGGAGTACCGCAAGGATCTGTACTGGCTCCAATAATGTTTGCTATCTATATGAATGATATGGACGAGGGCGTGAACTGTTACATGAGCTTCTTTGCTGATGACGCCAAACTGTTAAGGAAAGTAGAAACTGATAAGGACTGTGAAGCACTGCAAGAAGATCTGAATAGGGTATGGAACTGGAGTCAGAAATGGGAAGTGGATTTAAATACTAAGAAGTGTAGCATAATGGAGTTTGGAAAAAGCAAAAACAGAATATCAAGAAAATATACAATTGGAACCAAGGAAGTAAAGAAAGTAGGATCCGAAAAAGACTTGGGAGTTATTATCACAAACGACTTGTCCTATGATACACAGATTAACAAAATTGTCGGGGAGACTTACAACTTGCTAAGATCAATAAAAGTGGCTTTTGCTTACCTGGACGAAGACATGATAAAAAAAATATTGGTTACATTGATAAGGCCTAGACTAGAGTATGCGGCGACATTGTGGTCCCCCAGTACCAAAAAGAACATAAAGAAAATAGAAAGAATCCAAAGAGCAGCTACAAAAATGGCACCTGCACTTGCAAACCTATCATACGAGGAGAGATTGGCTAAACTGGAGCTACCGACACTGGAGCAAAGAAGAGAGAGAGGAGACCTACTGACCATCTACAGAATCATGAAAGGCACAGAGATACTTGATAGAGAAAAATTACTAAACTGGGACAAGAGAAACACAAGAGGACATGGAAGGAAATTAAGAAAACATAGCTATAGAAGAGAACTGAAGAAAAACAGTTTTCCACATAGAGTTTTACACTTGGAACAAACTGGATAATGAAATAGTAAGCGCAAAAACCATTCACGAGTTTAAAAGCAAACTAGACACTGAGAGATACAATGGCGGGACAACACGAGCATAGCTCCCCTTCCCGCAAAATACAACTAGGTAAACTAGGTAAATACACACACACACACACACACACACACACACACACACGCTGAAGGGCTGTAGCCCCAATATTTTCTATAGATTCACATTCTCTATAGGCTACATAGGGCTAACAAGAGTAAAATACACACATACATACACACACACACACTCACACGAACATATTTATGTAAATACATGTAAATATGTGTTTGAAACTGATTTTCGCGAACACTGTCACCATGAAAAATTGACTTTCCCCCCTCCAAAACTAGATTATGAAATTTCCAAACATTAGTTTACGAAATTTCAAAGTAAATTTAATTATTTAGAAAATAGAAATATGTCAAATGTGGTCTAATACTGGAACTGAATGATTTGGGAGACCGAGCAGTTGGACCCAACAAAGCAGATTCCGAGAGAAACGTGCTAGGCTACTGGGGAAAACCAAGTATAATGGCCGACTAGTGTGGCGGACGCAGGTCATAGGAGCCAAAGAAAGAACGAAATGCAAGACAATGTTTTCCCATAATAAGCATGAGTATTGGATACTTCACGTTGATACAGAATCCCACAGAACCTCTTTTCAAGTCAAAGAGACGATGAAAACGTAAGATGTGGTGGCGTGAAGCAGAAAACATGTGGAATCTAATTATCGATAACGTCTTTGTTGTCTTATGCAGAATAAAAAAAAATGTTTCATTTTTTATTAATTTTCACAAAACTGTACGGAACAGTCATTCTAACGGGTACACTGGCAATTGAATAGGCATTTTTTAAACGATAACATGAAAGTTTCTTAGTTATGCAAAGAGTGGCAGTAGACAAGCGTCGGCTGTGCGCATCTGGCAAACAAGTGTTTCGTATTATCATCTCGCATGTGTCCAACAGGTGTATCGCAAAGAGACACAATAGAGGGCATGAATAACTATACAAAGGTTTGTCCCTGTTTCTCTGTCTGCGCCATTATTGTCCTAGAGATCTGGACGAGAGGACAGGAATCGTCTCTGACTGTCTGGGCAAGAACTCCAACGTATTGGCATGAAGGGAGTGTGGTGCTTGCTGGTGGTGATGGCGGTAAGTTCCGTTTCTGTTCAATATTAGTCAGTGAATTCAATGCTTCCTATTATTTCGTGTTTAGCGGGAAGGGGCGAGAAATGTCGACGTGAAACGAGCACCACGTATTAAAGGAAGCTGTATAGTACACCGAGTATAACCTTTTTAGAATTGTAACAACGATTTGAATAAATTCTAAGACGTATGGCAACGTTTATTCCCCCATGTTGTCACGCCGAGGAGATGTCACAGGGGAGACAGGTGCGATGGGGAGGGTAACCGTTGTTTATCATCAAAAAAAAAAAAAAAAAAAAAAAAAAAAAAAAAAAAAAAAAAAAAAAAAAACTATTATATATATATATATATATATACATATATGTGTATATATATAAATATAGATACATACATATATATATATATACATATATATGTATATATATATACATATATATATATATACTCATGGTGTTGATATTTTGACTTTTCTTTGTCATCCGAGACAAGACACACATCGAACGCGCCAACCTATTTTCTTTTTTTTTCGTTTGTTTTCAGAGCATTGAATAATTCCTATCATCGTGTATTCTTCCCCACACCTACACTCGTTTTCATACTCTTGCACACACACACACACACACATTCCAGGGCTGAAATAATTTCAGTATCGCTACGCTGTGATTCGTTACTCCAACTCTTGTGGGCAGGGAGTTGGGGGTCTGTGTGCGTGTAAGGTCACAGTATTACCAATAGATCGGTCATATATAAGCTCTGAGCTCTCTTCCGAGAGGGAAAAAGCTGTCGATCACGAGACCAACACGTGATCCAAGACCATGGTGGTGAATCACACACACATACACATTGATATATGTAAGACAGATAAGTGATATGGTGGCGAGGTAAACACAGGGAACTGTTGGAGATTTATTACTATAACTTTTCGTCCTCACCAGGACTTCAGAATACACACAGTTCCTTGCCCAACGGAGCGGGGTGCCGGTTTGCAGTGTTGTAATGCTAACCCTGGGGCAGGACTGAACTCAAGACCGTTTAGTGGGCAAGCTCGGTACTATCACACCATGAACTTGTATGTGTTACAAGGTACCGCTGCACTAGCAAGAGTAAATCAACATAGACTTATATCACGTGCTGGATTCGTGACCGACAGCTCTCCCGGATGAGAGCTCCTAGCTTGTATTGCCCAGTCGTCTTTGACTTTACACACAAACATTCACATAGGATCGGAAACTAGTAAACGCGGTACCACCCTATAAAAGAGGAAATAAGCTGCCACTGAATTACAGACCGGTGTCCCAGACCAACACGATAGTGGAATTGTGTGAGATAATTGTGAAAGTTTGGTGTGTGAAATACTTTGAAAATACGAAGATCATGGAGTCGAAGCTTTAAGCTCGAGAGTGATTTATGTGCTGCAAGAGAGAGCTGGGTGGATTATGTATACCTAGATCTAGAGAAGTTCCACAAAGTACATCACAATCAACTATTATGGAAACTGGAACATATTGAAGGACTATGTGGTAAACTTCTTGAATAGATGAAAGGTATCCTGGAAGGTAACATGAGGGTAGTAGTAAAAGATAAGATGCCAAATTATATTAAGTATTTGAAATGTGTAATAGCTCAAAATGACCATAGTTGAGTTATTCAACGAGAGGCGAGTATATTGCGAAAATGAACAGATAACTGAAGAATGTAAAGAATGGAGGGATGATGAAAAATAAGATCACTTCATACCATCCTAGACTGGAACATGCAGTATTGGCATCGCCCCCACGCAAATCGAAATATATAACCGAGAAACTACAAAGAACAGCAACCAAATTTATTCTCAGGTTTGTATGTATATCGCATGAGCAGCGATTAGAAGCACTATACTTCTCTGCTGAAGGATAGAAGAGAAACTGGATTCCGGTGTTCAGATTGTTGAAGAAGGTGGCTTACGTTGCCGGAGAAGAACTATTGATTTAGGATACGAGGGCACCACGAGGTCATGCATGAAGGCGAGGAGTCTACGCCAAGAGGCGCTGAGTAGCTGCGGCCAAAGTCGTCGCCTTTGCCCTTCTATGCGCTCGAGGGACCGCTGGGGCAGGTAACAGTCACTGTTGACAATCGGAATGGAGTGCGGGAGTCGAACCCACAACTAAGCAATTATGAGGCCAACACGCTTCCGATTATGCCACCAACGAACATGGGGACAAATTGAGAAAGGCCAGATGTCTGGAGGAAATGAAACAGTGGTTTTTTTTCTACAATGATGTTTCAGCTGGAATAACTTTGATTATATAGCACAAGCTAGAACCATACATGAATTCAAAATGAGGTGGATAAGAGGACCACAATGAATGGAAATAAGTGTCATGTGTTTTTTGTGCCATCCTCCCAATTTTTATACAGTGTATTTTTATATGTGTGAATACGACTAAAAAATGGTAACTGGATTAACTGGAGAATAGGAGACAAGACTGCACGAGCGCTCTCTTCCTGTATGCTGCACTTGGGTAAAACACGCACGACCACCCCCGTTGCTCAAGGAGGGTAGTAACAGGATGTAGTCAAAGTTTTCCACATTGGGAGCGCAAGTTGAACTCGGGCCCTCACGTGTGGAGTTTTACATTATTCATTACATCACAGTGTGATTTACCATGGTCTTGGATCTCGTGTTGGACTCGTGATCGACAGCTATTTTCCCTCCCGAAAGAGAGCTCAGAGCTCATATATGACCGATCTATGGGTAATGCTGTGACCTTACTAACACACACACACACACAACTCCCTGCCCACGAGTTGGAGTAACGACTCACAGCGCAGCGATACTGAAATTATTTCAGCCGTGGGCGGGATTCAAACCCGGACCGCCGTAGTGGCAACCAGGAACTTTACCACTGCGCGCATGTGTGTGTGTGTGCATGTATATCATAGCCCGGTGTTTTTTTCGGCTTTGTGGAGAGGACCCAGTCCTGTTTCAGTCCCACCCCATTCAAGAAATCGTCTCCGTTCTCGCCTGCAGGTGGCCATGATGCCTCCAGCATCGGCCGATGTCGATGACCCAGCCGCTTTGGACAACCCATTGCGCCCCCTGTTGCTGGTAAGTGGTGCTTCCCCAGATCTGTCCAGTTTACTTCGTTAATCTTAGCGGGTTCTAAACCTGGGGTCCGGCTCCATGGGGAAGCCACAGTTTTACAGATGGGAACCTAAATTCAAAGCTAGTAGTAGTTCGTGGAAGTCTAGTGGTATCAATCAGTGTTGAAGTGTTTTCTCCAGGAGGCTAAAGAACAGGTAGGCATAAGCATGGGGTATGCGAGAAAAGAGGCTGAGAGTCAGCGATTCAGGTAAAGACAAAAGGACTCCCCCCTCATCTTCCTTGAAATTGTGCCAAACGCCAACTGATTCTGTTTGACAGCCGGGGTCGCACAACGGGCTCAACGTGGGTCTCAATAAATTGAGACTTTGTCTATTGTGATTTCCGTGGCTCAGCTGGCGGTTGGAACAATAAGGTATTTTATAGGATTGGGTGGAGGGGTGGGAAGGTCTCCCAGTTGAATAAAATCGCCATGTGGCAACCAGAGAAAAATATATAAATGTAACTCCCGTTGTCTACGGTTTAATAGCTGAAGTAAAATCTGTAAACCGTGCTTACATTCCCAAATCCTGATGCGCTCTATCCCCTTCTAACATGTGTTCGTACTGTTCTTAGCATTCGCCCTAGTTATGGACCAAAAGGTCTCCTGTCGGTATGCTCTGCCTTTATATATATATATTTTATATTTCTCTCTGCAGCATGTCTTGGCACCTCGCCCTCGACCCGTGTACCAAATCCTGGAGCTCATGCGTCTCCAGGTACCGGTTGATTGCTGCGTGCCCGAGACCAACTACTCGTGCTGTCCGCAGGAGATTTGCTGCAATGACGACCTGCCGTGCTGCGATCGGTAAAGGTGGAGGTACAATGGCAGCGACGTTTCTGTAGGTGGCGAGAGGGTGGATTGCTGGGTGGTTGCAGTCGATCACCCTAATAATCCTTGGGCTTGGAGTGAAGGAACATAACAGCTTTTGTTTCCCCGGGTGCTGAACTGACGTAGGCCCTCAGCGTCGGGCGTGAACACCTAACGCCTCAGCATCCCCTCCCCCATCTTGTCAATGTGAGAATATCTTTTAACAATGCGAACATTAGACCAAACCCACCCACCTATCCACCCCGACCTCCCCATACTGCAGTGAGCGAACATCATCCGAACTATTTTTTTTTAGTTATTCGTTCACTTTTTTGTGTGTGAACGTTGGCTCCGCCCCTAGTCGCTGCGAGCTAAACATCATTCGAATCGGCAGAAATTATCCTGTCCATTGAGTTTATTTGGTTTCTTATTGGTTTCAGGTATATATAATCAATTGGTGAAATTTTGCATATATGCTTTTACATTAGATATTGAGTTATGACTTCCTAAGCGATGCATATATTTAATATATGATGGTTGAATGTAGCCTTTATGTATATGACGTATGAACACAGCCCTACAAAGTTTAAGGTACTACAAATTTTAGGATAAATTATATAATCGGTATCAATAAAGGAGGACCCTCAATGGTGTTTCATTACAACTTATTTTCAATCAACTTTAAAAATTGAAAAGAAGTGAAAACACATTCGTTGTTCCTCACAGCTATTATCGATAGTTTAAGTAGTAAAACGGCCATGTAAGGACCAATATATCTATTGTCGTTCTTTTGTTTGTGTAAGTCTATGTAACAGCACCCGATAACTCCTGCTGCCTTGGCTCGCCAACATAGAGATAAAACAAAAACCTAGAGGAAGTGGAGAATTTTAAGCATTTAGGGTGACATGTAACGGAGAATGGAAAAATGTAGAAGCGGATTATAGAATAAATGTCAAGAGTAAAAGTGTTATGGAAAATTGGTACTTTGGGATGGATTCAAAGAGGAAATTGTAATATAAGGAATGCAGGGTGAAAGACACTGCATATGTTTGACAGAAAGTGTTTGAAAAATATGATAATGCCACTGAAATGGAAAATAGCTATTTGGAGAAGAATTCAAAGAGGAGGTTGGAACAGAGTGAAAGAGACCAAATGTGTTCGAGGTAGTGTCCGAGAAATATGATAGGTGTTACAAGAAAGGGTAGATTTTGAAGTGGGGTAAGGTGGAGAATTGTACAGGGGGCTGTCGGACAGAACATTTTATATTGCTGGGGCATATAGAAAGGAATGATGATTAGAGACTAGCAAAGAAAACATGGAAAGCAGAAATGGATGAAGTGATCTTGGGAGGAAGGAAAGTAACTGGATTAAAGGGGGCTTTAGACACGCAAAATGTTTGTCGAACAGGGGAGAGAAAATGCAAGAGATAGGGAGGAAGACTGAGAATGGAAGAAGGAATGCTTTGGTTCAAAGAGGTATTCTTCTCATATACAACTGTCGGGCCTGTCTATGGAAGAGCTTTGCCTCGCTGCACTGCCCAAGCAATATAATGGGAGTTGGTGACTTCTTCGAGGTACTGAGATGGTAGGAATAGTTGAGTGGGTTTTATCTGTGTATGATAAGGACATGTGCTTCGATTCGACCACTCTCCCTATTATATGGGGGGAAAAGGTTCAACTTGCAGTGAGTGGGGATGGGGGTGGGGGCGAGGGAATATGTGTGAAAAATAAATTGACGCAGCCCGAAGGACCTTCTTCCAGTCTTCCCCCATTTCTGCGTGAGGGGACGGAGAGGGAGGGTGGCGCCATTTTTTATGAAGCGGTCTTGCTGTGGATGTGTTGTGTCTTGCGACACTGCTTCTGACCCAGGGCAGTGGGCAAGATGCAGGGATCATTCGTCGTCCAGGAGGAGCCAAGATAAGAGGGAGGGAGATGGGTGGATGGGAGTGGAGTATGTGGGGGTGGAATGGGTAAGTGGATTTTATGCCTTTGTTTTTTGGCTACCTTCCTTATAAGGGGGAAAAGCCTTTGGTATATGTATGTATGTAACTTGCAGCTGTGGAACATCTGTGTCATACAACACACGGCACTGCCTATTTCATACACATTGGGAGTTTCCTTTGTTCTTATCTCACATATGTGCGCGTGGGGGTCGCCATTGTCCCTGGACCACATGCTGGACTCGCGATCATCTATCACTGCCGTTCTCTATGAGAGCTCAGAGGAATGATGTACCCCACATACCCATTTCCTTGATCAAGGATGGCTTGCAGTATCATTGGATACGACCAAAACCAAAGCGCATTTGGGTATTTACATTTCTAAACAATAAAGATAAATAAATCATGAAATCCAGTGTAAAATATGTATACTGTATTTTTTATTTTCACTAGTCAATGTAAGCCTGCTGGGTGCCAGAAAATGCCACAATTCAAATTTAAAAATGTCATATCAGTTAGGGAGCATCTGATAAACCCGCCCGTCAGTTGTTTATTGCACAAATGAAACCTAATGGACGTCACAAATATTCATGTTCACATTTTTTCCTGAATAGTTCCAATTCTGTTTGATTAATATTTGTGTAATGGCGGTACTTTGATCCACGTCTCACGACACATTACAAAGAACATAAATCTAGGTAAATATAATGTTTCGGACGGTAATCACCAATTGCGTACAATCTATTTACAAGGGTTTCTTCCTTGAAGAAAACCACCCAAGGGACTCTCACCAATTCCATTCTTATCCACCACCTTTTGTTTCCCTCTCATCTTAGACTTTTGTGGATGAAGTCATCCCTGGCTCCCACCCACTAGGATGACCGTACAAATTTCTAGGATTTTTCCCCTCCGGTAAGCACGGCAGTGATGGTTGGAAAATGTTGAAAAAATTGAGAACATATTTATCCTGGAGGTAATAACCTGGTCTAACCTAACTCGAACTTGGAATTACTTTATACTAGAGTAACTAGAGGATTGACGATCGTACTCCCTTGCGCCCTCTTTGTTGTGGACTTGAACACATTGGCTCAGACTGTGGCAGGTGCAACATTCCACAACTTTGCAGAATGAATCCGTAACATGTGAATTTCCTGTCCATTAAATTATGTAAGAAATAAATACTTAACCAAATATTGATGCAAATACAAGGGTGTTGACTCTCATTTCGGTGATTCGCTCGATCGGATTACGCATTTCCAGTCCTCCCAACCTTATTTTCTTATGTAAGACAATGGAAATTTAACACAATGTGCAGGGAAATGGGATGCATCTGTGACAAACATTTAATTGAAATCCATTGAGAATTGTTTACACAACAGACGATTTACTTGCAATTTTGAGTTATTTTTGAAATAACGTTTTTTTTTTCTCCAAAAGTATAAGAATAATAATTTCCTTTGGTGTACAGTTAGTAGACATCCAGATCTACCTAAACTAGTATACTCATAATTATAAGTGAAAAAGAAAGAAAGTCGGCCTTACAGCAAATTATGAAAAAAATAAAAAAATAAAATCACAATAAAAAAAAATTCAAAAATATATTTCAAGTAGGTTAAGAATGAATTTACTAGTTTTGTTAGATATAAGTATCACAATCATTTTCCAACAAGAATGATCAAAATTGCTTATTTACACACAAAGTTATAGTTACTTTTGTGCGAAAAAACTAATTTTGAGAAAATAGCATTTTTATGTTTATATATTCACTACTCCATAAAAGTGCCTCCAAAGAGTATCAAATGCACATATCCACTTACATAATCCTTTGACCATTTCTGGGAAGTAACCAGCAGATGTTCATTACACTTTGTCATGTTTATGAGTGTAGCTGCAGTGTGGAAGTTCATACAAGGCTCCTGGTCCCCCGTTATTTATGTATAGATCATATATATAATATGTTATATACATATATAATTTCAATACATAAGTAACATATTATACAGGGTTTCAGTGGAGCCTACCCACCTCATTGTTGCCAGGAAATGGGTGCTTCAAAAGCCACCAGGCTGGTAGTCTGGTCCAGGATTGAAGTAAAGTTTTTTCTCTTTGCTGACCGTCGTAGTGCTGTTTTCCTCTGGTCCATCCTCCCTTTGGCCAGAATGCTTTCAGGTGACTCTGGGAAATCTAGATTTTGCAAAAACTTGTTTGCAACAAAACCAAAATTGTGGTCTAAAATAGTGAGCCTCATCACAAACTCAATCCTTTTCAGTCCAGCAAACTTGGACTTGCTTTGGTGGTGCCAGAAATTGGAAAGGAGGCTTTCATTTGTATTTTGGCTTCCACCTTTCAGGCATCTTTCTAAAAGTGCAGGACTTGATAGGTCAAAAAATATCTCCCTTACTCTGTTCTCATATTTCTTATCTAATCTTAGATAATTCTTCATGCTGCCATGATAAGGGAGTGGCTTCTTTTCCTCTGCTGCTTTTTTGAAAATGCACCATGAGGAGTCACAGTGAATGTGATGGTGATTTTCATCTGTTGAAATAGTGCCAGAATCCTGACATGATTTTCAATTTCATGGTGATGACATTGGTGCCCCTACTGTCTCTAATAGCTTTCCCAAAATATCTTTGGTAAGCATCAATTTGCTTATATGTTACCTGGTGTTTACCACCAACTAAACTTCTTTTTATTACTTTTCCTGTTTTTGTTGTTCTTTCCTCCTTTAGTTCTTCTTTCAGCTTCCTCAGTCTTGTACCAATTCTTTTCTGTACGTGGTTGATGCACTCTTCCTTCTTCACTGTTACATCTTTGTAAGGTCCTTTCCCTTCATTCATATTAGTGACTGCTTTGTAGGAACTTGAGTCACCATCTCCAAGGAAAGTTACATATCCGAGACCTTTTTCTTCACTTCTTCCCCACATTCTTACTGCCCCTTCTGCCTCCATGGCACCAGACAATCCTGAGAAGTTCAGTTGGCACTTTCCAGCATGGGTTGTTGCATGCCACTCCTCGAAGCTCTTCTTATCTTTCTTTTTCTTGTTTATTGAGCAAGGCCTACAAAAGTTACTCAAGACTTCAAAGTCAAGTGCCAATCCAGAGTGAATGTCTATCACAAAAGTAGCACCAATGTGAGACTTGTGGCCCCTCGTAAGCCATGTCCCATCAAAGCTCACATCAATGTTCAAAACTCCATCACTGTCTTTTTCAATGCCTTCTTTTTCATATAATTTTTCCACACAAGTCTTTGCCACAAGTTGTTGTTCATTATAGAATGCTTCCATCTCACTGTATAGATATTCTGCACACTTTGCATAGGTATTTGCTGACATTTTTTTTGTACCCATGCCAGCTGAGAATCGTGACAATCCTAACCTTCCATATCCTTCACATAATGAATGGTACACATGCATTACAATCCCTTTGCTAAGGTGAGTATTCTTGCACTTCTCAGGTTCAGAATGGAGCAAAATACTTTGGAAACTATCACATCTGACACTGATGGTGCAGTCAAAGTATGAAGACGTAATTTTATAAGTACTTTTGTTGCCACAATCAACACAACTAACCAAATTCAGTATGTCTGATAATGTCTGATGTGAAATATTATACATGCCACTATTCTCACTCACTTCCTGAACGTTTGCAAGTTCTGGTGGCAACAAACTATGTCTAAAGCTTGCTGCACTTTGGGTGGGAGGTGGAGAGAAGCAAGAGGCAGCAGTGGGGGGGTCGCCAGCCACCTGTTGTTGTTGTTCCTCCAGCCCCGAGGCAGTGCACGTGGGTTCACCATTGTCTTTGTCTTTGGCTTTTTTCCACCTCTTCAGAATATTCTGACGACTTGCTGCACATATAGCCTTCTTCTTAGCATGCATGCGAGGCATATTTAGTTATGGAGTAGTGAATTTATAAACAAGACACCACACAGGGACACCACACCAGTCCACACACGAAGTTTGAAGAAATCAAATATTTTTCACCGAAATGAGAGACAACACCCAGGACATATGAATGACAGCAAATGTAAATAAATAAACAAATATATAAAATTAAAAATAAATAAATAAAAATTCATGTTCAACGATAGATACACATTTATAAGCAAACAAAATCAAATATACACACAAAAAAAGATACTTGGCGCTTGCAGATGAGTATACACATTTTACATACATACATATACCAAGGCTTTTTCCCCCTTACTAGGGAGGTAGCCAAAAAGGAAAAGGCATAAAATCATTTCCACCCATTACATCCGTGAAAACACCACACCCCTCCCATCTTAGCACCTCCTAGATGACGGGTCATCCCTGCACCTTGTCCACTGCCCTGGGTCAGAAGCAGTGTCGCAAGACACAGCACATTCACAGCAAGGCCGCTTCATTAAATCGGCGACCCCCCATATAAAGGAGAAGATGGGGAGAAATCCCTTCGGGCTGCGTCAAAATTTTGCTCACACACACTACCTCACCCCCCATACCCCGTCCATTCCACCTCATGCATCACAACATCTTCCATATACAACCATTCTCCATTCACCCGTCTTCTGTCCTCTCCCGTCCTTCCTCAACAGACATTCCCCTCTTCCCCAAAGCCCCCTTCACCCCATCCATCCATCTCATCCTAGGACGTCCCCTCATGTTCACTCCCTCCACATCTGCCTTCCATACCTCCTTTACTAGTCTTTCTTCACTCATTCTTTCCATGTGTCCAAACCATCCTAATACTCTTTCATCAACCCTATCTCCCAACTCCCTTTCCACCCATGGTCTCCTCCTCACCTCCTCATTTCTCACACTATCTAGCCTAGTAACCCCCATCATACTTCTCAGACACTTCATCTCAAACACATTCAAGCTCCTTCTCTCTTCCTCTCTTATATTCCATGTTTCTGCTCCATACAGTGCTGTTGGCACAATCACTCCTTCATACAGTCTTCTCTTAGCATCCATTCCCAAAATTCTATTCCTCATTACACTTTTTAATCCACCAAGGCATTTACTTGCTTCTCTCAATCTACATTCTACCTCCACCTTTTCCTGCCACATTTGCACCCAAGTATCTAAAACTATCCACTTCCTCTCCCTTAATGCTCACTTCCAGATTACTGCCACTTTCACCCCTTGTACATCTCATCACCTTACTTTTACCCACATTTATCTTCAGCTTTCTTCTATCACACACTCTCCCAAACTCTGTCACCTACTTCCTCAATCCCTCCTCCGATCCTGCCACAAGCGCAGTGTCGTCCGCAAACAACAGCTGGCTCACCTCCCACTTTTCTCCATTTTCTTTAACCATCTCCATAAAAAAAAAGTTGTAATAGTTAAAAATGATAAGTTAATATATCTGTCTTAGCTCCTTGTGGATGACGGGTCATCACTGTACTGTACCCACTGCCTTGGGGCAGGAGCAATGCAGCAAGACATAGTTTATCCAAAGCAAAGCAGCTTCACTTAATCGGCGAGCCCCCATCTCCATCTCACGCAGAAAAAGATGAGGATTCCCTTCAGGCTGCATCAAAATATCATTGACACATAACCACTATCTACTCTCCCCCATCCTTGTTATCATCTATACACATCCATTCTCCACTCACCCTTATCTTCTGCCTTCTCCCTTCCTTGCCCAACAGACATTCCCCTCTTGCTCAATGCCCCTTTCACCCCATCTATGTATCTCATCCTCGGTTGTCCCCTTAAGTTTACTCCATCCACCTTTGCCTTCCACACCTCTTCACTCATTCCATGTGTCCCAACCATGTCAATACTCTTTAATCAGCCCCATCTGCCATCTCCTTTTGCACCCTCAATCTCCTCATTCTCAACCTTGTAACCCTTACCATACTGTCGCGGCGAAACGCGACAGACATATCAATACATCAAAATACCATAGGTTCCGATCAACACTGGTTCAGTTGATAGGGATTGCAACGCTCTCTCCGGATAAGCGATCATTTTTCCGCTGCTCCTTGTGTCAATGACACACCAACCGAAGGATGAGGGTTGGTACTGGACTGCAGATTAGTCGTCTGGTAGGACATGGGGATTGGGTAGGTGGGTCCTAGTCCACTTTTCCATTCTTGGTTGAAAGGAAACTCGATCTTTTCTCTGTATTTATTCTTCCAGAACTTCCATAAGCTTCCCAAACCGGGGAAGAGTTGCAAACTTGTGTTCCCTTTCAATAGTACATTGTACTCCAGGACTGGTTCCCTTCGTGAAGGGATTATTTCGGATCATGATTTAGCAGCCTGGGTCGGCTGTCTTGAAGAGCTTTCGTGGCTTCTCCAATATGCCACGTAGATAGACTAGTTCAAAACAATGAGCCCGTTCTTTACCCTCCGTGTCCGATAGCAAGATTAGGACTTAATGTTTACGTAGTAACATTTTTTTAACATGTTTGTTAACGAATCCAGTTCCTTTTATGGATTTCTTTATAATTAATTCTAATCATTACAATAGTAAATTAAAAATATTAGAGCTGGATGATGAATCAATTTCTAAGTATTTCCAAAATTTTAAAGGGGTAACTTTTCCCCCTGACAATACTTCTCAAACATTTCATCTTAAACACATTTAAACTCTGTGGCTCTTATATTTCAAGTTTCTGTCCTGCATGGTGCTGTCAGCACAATCATCCCTTCATAATCTCTTTGCATCCATTCCCAGGTGTCTGTGTCATTCCATGTGTCCAAACCATCCCAATACTCCTTAATTAAGCCTATCTGCTACCTCCTTTTCCATTCCCACTCTTCTTGTTTCTCACTTTATCCAACCTTGTAACCCTTACCATACTTCTAAAACATTTCATCTTAACGTTTAAACTCCTCTCTGCCTCTTAAATTTCAAGTTTCTGTCCCACATGGTGCTGTTGGCACAATCATCCCTTCATATAATCTCTATGCATCCATTATTTCTCATACTTTTTAATTCCCCAAGGCATTTACTTGTTTATCTCAGTCTGCAATTTACCTCCACCCTCACTCCTCTTTCCTGCCAAATACCCAAAAATGTCCAATTCCTCTGGCTTCCTTTAAAATTCGCTTCCAACTTGCTGCCACCCTCTTCCCTTGTACATCTCATCACCTTACTTTTACCAACATTTACCTTAAACTTTCTTCTATTGCATACCTTCCCAAACTCCGTCACTAATTTCCTTAATCGTCTTTCAGACTCTGCCACAAGTACTGTATTATCAGCAAACAATGGTTGGCTCACCTCGACCTTTTCTCCACTTTAACAATCTCCAATCCCTTGCCCATTACCTCCTGCACCACCCCATCCATGTACACATTGAATAGACATGGTGACATGACACATCCCTGACACAACCCTATCTTTACTTCATACCACTTGCTCTCTCCATTTCCAACTCTTAACACAGGCTCTACTACTCTTGTGAAAACTCTTGAGTGCCCTTGACAGCTTTCCCCTAGTCCCAAATATCTGCAAAACCTCCCACAGTGACTTCCTGTCTACTATGTCATAAACCCTTTCCAAATCCATAAAGGCCCTCAAGAAATTATCACATTTAGCTAAAGCTTTCTCACATATGTCTTACCGCAAAAATCTGATCCATTTAACCCCTACCTATTCTAAACCTACACTGTGTCTATTCCTAACCAATTACTCTCCTAATCCTTTTATTCAAAACCCTCCCAAAACTACTACAATCACATTTGTCTCTATATAGGCACTCCTCTACCCTCCCCTAGACACATATTAAACCTTACTAGCCAGTCCACTATTACTATACTTCCCTTCTTCACACTCCAAATGACAATCATCCAACCCAAGTACCTTACCTGCTCTCATAATTCTCAAAACTACTTGTACCTCATCTTTTCTTATTTCTCCTCCATTTTCATTTCCCATCATCATAATTTTCTTAGTGCCTTCCACTCCTACCACCAATCCCTCCCCCAGCTGTGCCTTTTACCTTTTCTACTTGACTTGCCTTCCTCTATTAACTTTCTTCCAATTTTTTTTTTATTACTTTCATAATTTTCTGTCTTACTCTTCCATTTTACATATGCTCTCCTTTATCTTGTTTTGCTTCTTTTTTTTCTTAGTACCTTTCATGTTTTCAGAGTCCTACTTTGCAACCAATCCCTAAATGTTCACTTCTACCTTCTTCACTTCATCCCACCACTCACTACCCTTCCTTCTATTTCTCCCATCTTCCTTGTTCCACATACCAACCTTGCACACCTTGTCACACCCCTATTCCTCTTTCATTCGTATCTCTACTCTTTCACTACATCCCACACTTCTCTTAGCTTCTCCTTGTACTTCTGCTCTTTTTTTCCTTCTCATCTAAACAGTTTACTTTCAGCACCTCTCTATCATCCACCCTTTTCCTGTTTTTTCCACCTATCCTCCATTCTCAATTTACCATCCACCAAAAATTATCTGATATTCCCCCACTCTCTTCCCCAAGAACATGGACATCCAGAATTCTTCTGGATACCACTACAGTCCATTAATGCCTTGTCAACCCTTTTATCTACCACCCTCTACCATATGTATTTCCCATACCAGTTTCACCTTTGCCCACATTATCCTGTTAATTCACTCCACCCATTTATCTACCTCATTACTTACCAGCAATACTACTTTCTCCCTCACCCCCTTGTCACTCCCAACACCTTACCCACCATGCTCCAAAATTCCATTTCTTCTTTTTCCTTGTTTAATTTCACTCAGCACTAGTACATCTTTCTTCTTACATACTATAAATGTCTTTCCTTTTACTTTTATCTGTGCTATGTCCACAAATATTTAATGACCCAATTACTGGGGTTTTGGTTGGAGTCCTCCCAGGCCTTACTCTTTGTAGGAGAAAACACGTGGGGGATCCCTAGTCCCCTCACTCCATCCCAAAACAAAGGTAGATCTATAAATAAAAATATCATCACATTTTATTTCCATAACTTCTTGTCTTGTTCTGCTGGGTCAAATTAAAATGCATTTCAGTCCACCAAATTGTGACATGACAAAGCACACATTGTGCTCTTCTGGAGACAAAAGGATAAAGAATAACAAAAGTAGTACAAAAGCAATTTACTTATCTTGGAGAAGGCTTATAATAAATACAGAGGCCTAGAAGTAAGCTGAGGTATTTTGCATCTTGTAATGCAGTACATAAAAATGAGAATTTCAGAAACGCATTAGTAATGAAAAGAAATTACCTTCCAGAATAAGACGTTTCAGCAAATGTACGTCTTAGTATACCTATAACTAGAAATGGCGTAACTGTGAGCATACAAAAATAAAATGTATGGATTGTTTGTCATCTCACTGTACATTATCCTGACATGGGACAAAAAACCAAGTTGGAAGCATTAGGAACATCAGACAGCAGGCATTCGCAGAAAGAGCCCACTGGTGGGTGCTTGTGTGAGCCCACCTTCGGTGCCCAGTCTGATCATTTTGTTTATCTGCTTATACATGGAGGCCAAAAAATCATCCAAGGTACCCCAAGGCTGAGTGCAGAGGAGGTATGAGGACATGGGAGAATACTACAGGGTGTCCAAGTACACAGGATCTAACAAACACATTACAACTTGTCCTTACTATGTGATTCACTGGTTGTCAAATTTCTCATGCAAAAACCATACACAATCACACAATATTTGATAACACAATGAAAGGAAACAGGATTTAATCCTGTGGGGCAATTATAATAAACTAGTCTACAAAAAATATTATGTCTGGAGCCCTGAATATTAATCATTTGTCCATTCTTGCATGAGGATACGTTTTTCATTTGTTTGATGGGGCTAATGTTGGTTGGTTGGTTTGTTGCCTACAGTGAACTACATACTATACAATGACAGCAAATACCTAAAACATAGCTAGAAGAAATGATAAGAGAAGCCTATCCACACAATCTACTACAGCCTAATGAACGGATAGCTTAGGCTACAGAGGTAATAGTTGCTGCTTTGTTTTGGATTTCTCATGCCCTTCATGGGAACTCTAGGAAAAAATGGGAAGCCTGTGGCTGCATTTGTACATCACATGTCAGCTTTCTGCCCATGTAGAAATATTGCTCCCATAGTTCACATCTTTCAACTTGTGCATTTGGTGTTACCATATGACCCATTCCATGAGCTGTTGGAGTTCAGCTATCTTGCAAGTATATTGAAGTCCATCACAATGAATTTCAAAACATCTGACCTTGCAGATACTAACCCTCTGTTTAGCTGAAAGCAAGATGGCATACCTTAGATGTACAGAAACATACGAGAGGATTATTGTACAACTTGTACAACTTGCATATGGACTTGATGTATGAAGATATAACATCATGCTAAAAATATACTGATTTTATCAAGCACCTGTTCAGCATATTGAAAATGCATACAACATAATTTAGGCAGAATACAATATGAAATCCACACCAAGAAAGAAGGCATTGTCATTGCATACTTCACTGACAAAAAGGTCATACTTGGCTACACCAGATATTTTCAATGGCATTACCAATTCTTTAAACAGACAACTACAGCTGCCTGGTGTATCAGACACGACCACCAACAATAGGAAATAATTGCAGTTATACCAAAGCCAAGTACTTTTTTTTTTCCAGTACCAAACCAAACTTGCACAGTATGCTCATGTAATGTATCCACAAATAGCTGATAGTCCTATGCTTTACAACTTAGTTATACATAGCAGCATTTATTCCATTTGACTTAAAAATAATTTGTGCAAGAGATGAATAAATGGCATAAAATATACATTCTGCTACTGAAAAAAGCCTTTAATTCTGCACTGCCATTCTTCTCATTAATGGCATTCAGTAAAAAACACTGTAATACAACACATCAATCAAAATACTGATGAAAAACTGTGAAAATGAAACTAATTGTTGACATGACTTAGCCTAAAGTTTGGCATAGTATTTCATGACTTTGTGGTCTGGTTGTCATGGTAGTTGGCCTCAATGCATCCTCCTCTTGACAATATGAAGTACCTTAAAGACATCAGACCAATTTATCCTTATCACCATGAGGAGGTACTGGACTGTCACTAGTGGTATACAGTATAAGGCTACAAAAGATCTATTGTTTCCACGCTATCTCATAAGTAATACATTAGATATACAATTATATTCATATATACTGTAGATGCCTAAATGATATGCTATTAACTATACACATCCTGAGTTGGTCAAGATGGTTCAATATGAAAGTGCCCTTTGAGTATCCCCACTAATTTACAGCACTGTAAAGGTGTCCTGATGATGACTGGTTAAATAAGAAAAAAAGAAGAGAAATAAAACAGTTCTAAATGAGATTCTTCAGGGGTTTCAGCTACACTTACTCTACGTATTTCCCTTTTCAAATAATAATAATATCAAGTAACGATTTCTTGACCAAATAAAAGTACAAGTACACTGGACCAATGACAGGTACTTGTTGGTGGTGGTCCTGCAAGACGGACGACAGAGAATTGTCTCTAGAGATGCTGCCCATTTTCAAAGCCCGTCAACATCCTCACCTCATTCTGGAGGTGCAGCCCCAAAGGGCTGACACTCAGTCTACAGACTAGGCCTAAGGTCTCTCTCAATTTCCACTATATCTCTTCTACCTTTTCACTTAGGAGAGTTGACAACCAGCAACTACTCTCCTATTACTTTCAGCCATTGACATTGAAACAGTCCCACACTGATATAACATATACCCATGTTTCTTCCTAGACAGACTTATAGGTGGAACTTCAGTCTACTTCCAGCCACTGTGAGGCTATGGGTTTGTAGTCACTGAAACTTGAGGCAACAATTATCATTAAAAATACACTTTCAGTGTCTGCTTGATGTACAATATTGAACTCGTAGGGAAGCAAACCTTACATGTATAGTTATTATAAAAAGTTGTGCCATAAGAAGATAACAGCCCCAATGCAAAAGTCTTTGTGAATGAGCTGGATCTCAGTACTTTGATGTCATTAAATTTCACCCTATAGACAAAGTTGCATAACTTTTTATCCCTAAGGCATTACAACCTACAATTAGCAACTTATGCAAAGGTATACTTATGAGAGGCTAAATGCTTTCCCTGCAGAATTTCACTTTCCATGGAACTCTTGCAGGCAAAGGTAACATGACCATTCTCCTTCCGGTGGCTCTGATAATGGAGGTGTCAGGCAATACAGGTGGAAGCCACGATCACAGTCATCACAAAATAGTAGCTGGTCCTGCAGAAACAAAGTTTAAGAGTAATCAGTTTCCTGTCCTGCTGTGAACAAAGATGAGATAGAACAGAAATTGGAAAAAATATATATAAATTACAGGCCAAATATATGAATCATTAAAAGTTTTCAATCATACTGAAAGTAACATTTAACAAAGGTGAAATGAGTATCTAAGAGCCAATTATCCTACATCATTCTCAGAAGTTCCACAGAGTGTACAAGTCTTGCATTCGATGCACTGCCACCGATATGTGTTGATGCTCTTCATCATGTTCTGTGTAAACTGTAAACAGGTTGGATGCCCTGCAAATATTCCATAAAATAGTCATTAACATTTTAATTAAAAATCTCTCTCCTTGTCATAGTTACATAGTTAAGTGAGCCTTTTCTTCTTCTTAAAAAAAAAACACAGTAAATGAATGCTGGTTTTTGAAGGACTGTGTATAATGCTTTTCAAGTGAAACATTTATATCTATCAATCTATACACCAAGGGCTTTATCCCCTTTACCAGGGATGTAGCCAAAGTCAAAAGACACATACCCACCCATTCCACCCCCATCCACCACCCTTTCCTCCATCTCATCTTAGCTTCTCATGGATAATGGGTCATTCCTGTATCCCACTCACTGCCCTGGGTCAGAAAAATTGCAGCAAGACACAGCACATCTACAGCAAAGCTGCTTCACTTAATCTGTGACCCGCCTCTCTATCCCCTCATGCAGAAAACTAGCAGACAGGGAGAAATCCTTTCGAGCTGTGTCGAAATATTCACACAAATATTATTCACTCCCGTAACTCCCCATACCCTGCCCACTCCCTTCCTTGCATCAAAGCATCATCTATAAACACCTCTTTCACCCCATCCATCCATCTCATCCTTGGTCACCCTCTCATGTTCACTCCATCCACCTCTGCCTTCCACACCTCTTTTATTAATCTTTCTTCACTCATTCTTTCCATGTATCCAAACCATCCCATTACTCTTTCATCAACCCTATATGCCTTCTCCTTTTCCATCCTGGCTATCCTCATTTTTCACTCTATTCAACTTTGTAACCCCTACTGTACTTCTCAAACATTTCATCTCAAACACATTTAAACCTTTCCTCTTTGCCTCTCTTAAATTCCATGTCCCTTCATATAATCTCCTCTTTGCATCCATTCCTAAGTGGATATTTTTCATTGCTTTTTAATCCCCTAAAGCTTTTACTTGCTTCTCTCAATCTACAATTTACCTCCACCTCCATTCCTCACTTTCCTGCCACATGTGACTCCAAGTACCTAAAGCTACCCACTTCCTCCAGCCTCTCTCCTTTAAGAATTTCTTCCAAATTACTGCCATTCTCTCCCATTGTCCATCTCATGACCATTGAGAACAAATCATATATTCAAAAGAATCTAATTAAACACAACTATTAGGCTGATCCAGTTTCAATTAATAATAAAGAGGCTCTTTCAACAACAAAATTAAACAGGAAATTTTACTCTCATGACCAATATATTTCATGTTTCACTGACAAAACCAATGTAGACATGAAAATAACATGGACACCAGCAAAAGTGATTGGATGTAATCCTGAGACACCATGGGGGTACAAAAACTAAACTTTCGCAGGAGTTCTGGATGGCTCAGTAGTAATGCACTCACTTTGCACATGAGGCCTAAGTTAAAATCCCAGGGCACACAAAAAATTGGGTGCTGGCTTTATATGGATATTTGCACCTTATTAAGCTCCCTTGGTGCCTTATAAAGACATCAAACCCACCATCCACAAAGCCTATACAACACCTTTATACTACATACACACTCTACCCTTAAAATGCTATACACTTATTCCTGACAACTCCACAATATCTCTTCATACCCATGGGGCTAACCTGGTGGTTGTGGCTAGATTGCTCAGGGTGGCTCTCCAGCAAGAGATGTGGGGTAAGACTGATACTTTAAAAGGCCAAGCGCATGAATGATATACATGAAATATAGACAGACATACCTGAACGTCCACAATCTGCACAGGATACAAGATCTTCTGGCATTCCTGTCTTTTTGTTCATAGTAGAATCCCCTAAGCAAAAGTCACAATATGGATTTGCTGGAGCCTTCTTTTTCTTAGCATTCTTCTCTTCAGCTGTCTCCACTGGGGGCACAGATGGTGATTTGGTGGTGGACTGTCCACCTGATCTGCGTCCGGAGGTTCGGCCTGTATTCATGTTACCAATTGGTAGACAGGTAAGTACTTGCTCACATAAAGATAAAAGTTCTAACATCAATCTCAACTGTTTCAAGCATACACCCAGGTTGTGTTAAAATATTAAATGCCAGCATTCTATTTCATCATATAAACCAACTAATGAAACTCCAAAAGCCAGATTAAATTATATCAAATGATGACTTCTTTGGATAAATAAATGAATACATAAATTAAAAAAGCACAACCAAATACAACCAAGTCTGCAATGGTCACTACAAAAGATGTGTAGATGATGATTCTATGGGGAACTAATAATGACTACTGGTGAAAAGCTATAGGCATATACGGTTCCTGTCATGGACGGGGACCTCTATCTAAGTCTACAAAGAACATTGCTTTACTTGGGAAGTTTCGCAAAATTGTTCTTACTTTCTCTTAAGCTGAAAAACTAATCATTCAATATAATAATCAAACTAGTGCTACAGCTAATGTTTCCTAGTTTCACATACAATCTGAAGAACAGTAAAAGCTGAAAAAAGAGTGAGGTAATTGCATGTATCACATAATATGCAGGATACAAAAACCATTCCTCTAACTCTGAAAAAGAAAAGTTTAGCCAACACAGGTACTTGCCTGAGGGGTTGCAAACATTTGGTCTCCATTATGCATCCTGTTAATACAGTACTCTGAACTAAACTGGTGAAAACCTAATCATTTCAGGGGTACTATGACAGTTGGAGTTAACTATATTTGATACAAAATTATTTGCTGATAACCTGTGTGTGTGGATAAGTTTGCCTAATTGCATTATATAGGAAAGAAGCTACATTCACTGGGTCCTATCTCTTACTCTCCATTTATCATATGGTACTTAATTTTAAATTCATGGTTCTAAATTGGGTTAAATCATCCTCTGGGCTCTTCCAAGAGTTGCTATATGGAAACTATTTCTTCACATCCTTCATACATGAGGGCTTTTTCAATTTGTTCTTATTATTTCTTGATGACCCCGCTGTCATAATTCTGCATTTCCTTCCAAATTAAATCTGAATACTGGCATTTCAGTGATTTACAGATTTTTTGTTAAGATAAAATCCTTTCTTGTTAGAGTATCTTTGCCTCTATAGCTTGCTGGTTCTTTGACCCAATGGGTCTCACATTATTTATAGCTATATTAAACATCATTAAACACTTCCACTTATTTCCCACTAATCTCACTTTGCCTTGGCACAATTGAAGTCTCCTCCCATGTTGTATTATCACTTTTTAATCATGTAATTGCTTGGCTGCATCCAACACTAATTCTTTACATTCTGCCTAATTCCATGTTCCTGTCTTTGGTGGGATGCCACTGTAAAGTCTCCCTTGCCACTTCAACTCTATTATAACTCCTGTAATGATTGACTCAAAGTTACCTTTTCCCATTTCTATTTGATCAGACCTTATACTTTATCTCATTGCTATCCTCCTTCTCTCTTCCATCCCTTTGCCTTATGTTGTATTTTCCTTTACCCATTTAAATAATTGGTCTCAATAAAACAAAGTCTGGTTGTTTCTCCTTTGAATAATCACTGATTTCTAATTTTGCTGACACCTTTTCATACAAGTCAATGTATATCACTTCTGAGTTCATTATTTCTTCTCTAGATTTTTTGTACATGTGTATTTACCTAGTTGTACCTAGTTGTTTCTTACGGGAAGGGGAGTTATGCTTGTGGTGTCCCGTCTCTGTATCTCGCCATATCTAATTTGCCTTAAACTTTTGTATTGTTTTTGCACACACTATTGTTTCGTCTAGTATGTTTCATACATCCACCACTCTGTGGGGAAAGCTGTTTTTTTCATGTCTCTTCTATAACTGTCCTTTTTGAGTTTCTTTCCATGTCCTCTTGTGTTTCTCTTACCCCAATTTAGTAAGTCATCTCTATCAAGAACTTCTACACCTTTCATAATTCTGTAGATGGTCAACAAGTCCCCTCTTTCTCTTCTATGTTCCAGAGTCAGTAGTTCTAGTTTTGACAATCTTTCTTCATATGACATTTTTTATTGTGTGTTCGTATTTACCTAGTTGTATTTTACTGGAAGGGGAGTTACACTCATGGTGTCCTGTCTCTGTATCTCACCATATCTAATTTTCTCTTAAATTCTTGTATTGTTGTTGCACACACTACTGCTTTGTCTAGTATGTTCTATACATCCACCATTCTGTGGGGAAAGCTGTTTTTTTCATGTCTCTTCTATAACTGTCCTTTTTGAGTTTCTTTCCATGTCCTCTTGTGTTTCTTTTATCCCAATTTAGTAAGTTGTCTCTATCAAGGACTACACCTTTCATAATTCTGTAGATGGTCAACTTGTTCCAGAATCGGTAGTTCTTGTTTTGAAAATCAATCTTCATATGACATTTTTGATAGTGTTGGGGCCATCTTTGTAGTTGCTCTCTGGATTCTCTCAATTTTCTTTATATTCTTTTTTCTACTGGGTGACCAGTTGCTGCATACTCCAATTTAGGCCTTATCAGTGTGACTAATATTTTCTTTACCATTTCTTCATCTAAGTTAAAGCAACTTTTATTGATTTTAGCAAGTTGTAGGTTTTGCCGACAATTTTGTTTATATGTTTGTCAGCTGACATGTCTTTTGTGATGATCACTCCCAAGCCTTTTTCAGATCCCACTTTTGTTACTTCCTTTTCACCAATTTTATATTGTCCTGATATTTTTTTTTCCAGATTCCATTATACTACATTTCTTTATGTTGAAGTCCACTTCCCAATTCTGACCCTGTTCAGATCTCTTTGTAGTGAGTCCAGTCTGTTTCAGTGCTCCCTTTCTTTAACAATTCTGCATCACCTGCAAAGAAGTTCATGCAACATTCCACACCTTCATCCATGTCATTCACATAGCAAACATTATTGCAGCCAATACTGATCCTTGTGGAACTCCACTAATTACCTCCTCCTGAGCAGAACTCGTATCTCTGAGCACTACTCTTATTATTTTTCTATGCAAAAAGTCTTCCATCCATTTCAGTAGTTTTCCTTGTTCAAATTTATCTACTTTGTCAAGTTTCACTGGAATGAATCAAATGCCTTTCATCAAATCTTTTTACCATCCTCGTTTTTACCATATCTAAAAACCTATTCTGATGTCTGCTTTGAAATCAAAGTGCTAAAGGTGTGATCATCTCTGTGCTGATTTGTATATGCTTGTGACCATGCATGTGACTGTGAGTACATATTTACTCAGTAAAATTTTACAGGAAAAAAATTGAATCAACCCAAAGATAAGTATCTGCAAGTGGTGCTCCTCCACAATGGATATGGACAAGAACAAATGGCTGCTCATTCAAACCTACTCCCACCTCCATCTGGAGGTGCATATGGACTGGAATGGACTGAGCATAAGATCTCTATCAACTTTGACTATTTCCTCCCTTTTTTTAAGGAGAGATGGCAAGTGGAAACTGCTCCTCCTAGCAGTTGGTAGCATGGAAATAGACCTACACTAATACAACAGATAGAACAGTCCAAATTTTATACTAAGAGATGTATGGGAAAGCCAAAGGTCTGCTGATTGCTGAAGAGTTGTTGGTTTCCAGTCAGTAGAAATCTTGAAGCAACAATTATTATTATGTGTAATACATCCTGTCTATCTATCAAGACCAAATCTTGCCATTTGTTGCATCACATTCTTTGAGTACTCACAGTGTTACCACTACTGGACTGATCCTGCCTGCGACAATGCATGGTTACTATTAAAAGTACAATGGATAGTGAAGTGTATGTTGATGTGTGTGTGTGTATTTCCCTAGTTGTATTCTACAGGAAGGGGAGCCATGCTTGTGGTGTCCCGTCTTTGTATCTAGCAACATCTAGTTTGTTCTTAAATTCATGTATGGTGTTTAAACAAACACTATTGTTTTGTCCAATTTGTTCCAGACATCCATCACTCTGTGGAAAGCTGTTTTTCTTTTTCTGATCTCTTCTATAATTGTCCTTTTTGAGTTTCTTTTCATGTCCCCTTGTTTTTCTTCTATCCCAATTTAATAAGTCTTCTCTATCAAGGACTTCCATGCCTTTCATAATTCTATAAATGGCCAACAGATCACCTCTTTCTCTTCTTTGTTCCAGGGTTGGTAATTCCAGTTTAGACAATCTTTGCTCATATATCAGTCATCTGGTACCTTTCCTTCTTTTTGTATTTACCTAGTTGTATTTTACAGGAAGAGAGCTATGTGTATTTACCTAGTTGTATTTTATGGGAAGAGAGCTATGCTTGTAGTGACCTGTTTTTGTATCTTTCTGCATCCAGTTTGTTCTTAAAGTCATGTTTAGTTTTAGCACTATCTGTTTCCTCATTCAGTTTGTTCCAGATACTATCACTCTGTGTGGGAAGCTATCCTTTTTCGGATCTCTTCTGTAACTGTCCTTCTTAAGTTTCTTCTTGTGTCCTCTGTGTTTCTTGGTATTCTTCTGATATATGGTCTTTGTAAATGTTCCACTGACCTTGTGATACCTTCCTGTCCCAAACCAGTGTTCCATCTTTACTCCTCTACTCCTTACTCTTGCATCCTTTTCTAATCTGTCCATCTACACAAACATGTACCAAAAGGCCCTTTCCTCCTTATAATAGGGGTGACCAAGTAAAAATTTATACCCATTCCTGACCTATCTCACACCCATGTGTTGTCTTTTATCTTAACTATTTGTGGAGGAAGGGTCATCTCTGTCCCCCTGCCCACTGCTTAGGTCAGAGGCAATGCATCAAGACACAGCACCTCCACAGTGGACCTGACAGCCAAACTTGGTTTACCCTGCCATTTTGTTACAGGGTGATCCTCCCTTCTCATTCATTCGAGAATTTACAGAGCATCCTAGAAAGAAATCCCTTCAGGCCATATCAATTTCTCATCCATTCATAACAACACTCTATTTGCACCTATCTCTTGCCCTCTCCCTTCTCTGCTTGACAACACATTTTTCTTGCATTCAATGGCCCTTTTACCCTGTCTGTCCACTTCACTCTCATGTCTTTCCCTCAAATTTACTCCATTCACCTCCATTTTCAACACCCTTTTTTTATGCTAGCTTTCAATATGCACAAACCACCGCTCAAGAACCCTGATCACATTTAAGTTCTATTATCCCTCCAGATCTCTCCTTTGCCATCTCTAGGACTCCACCTATTTGGCACGATATTGTTCCTACAGATAGAGGGGTGAGTAGAGAATGGTTGTGTATGGATGATACTGTGATGCATGGAAAGGAGTGGATGGGGGTAGGGAGTGGTTATGTGTGAATGATATTTTGATGCAGCTTGAAGGGATTTCTCCCTTTCTTCAATGTTTTTGCACGAGGGGGGGGGAGTAAGTCACCAATTAAATGAAGTGGCCTTGATGTGCTGTGTTTTGTTGCATTGCTTCTAACCCAGGGTTATGGGCGAGATGCAGGGATGACCCATCCTCCAGGAGAAACCAAGATGAGAGGGAGGGAGGAGTGGTGAATGGGTTGGAGTGGAATTATGCCTTTTGACTATGGCTACCTCCCTGGTAAGAGGGAAAAAGCCCTTGGTATATGTATGTACGAGTAGGAACCATCTTCAAACCTTGACCATATCAGAATCTGATTGTAAACTTCTAACATTTTGACTGTAATATTTTGTTTTCTCTTTACCCATACGCAAACACACACACATACACAACTGATGTATTTTGGGTAGGTCAATATAGGAGGAATGGCTCACATTCAATGAAACTAAAATTTCAGTTGCAAGGCCATAGCAAATAAGGTAATAAGCAAGTCTTGGAAGTTAGCAGGAAAGTAAAAATTTAAAAACACTTGGATTAGGAAAGATGTGACTGATGATGAACATACAAAGAAAAGGGAACTTCTATTGGACGCCAAGGACAAAAATGAAACAAACAGAAAAAAAAAATAATAATAATAATAATAAAATAAATAAATAAATTGGAGAGTTCTCAATCACAGCATGAAGAAATACTTTTGAAGAAGACAGGAGGGTAATATGGTACAAGAAACCTTGCAAGAAAACTAAAATTAACCCAGTAACCCATGCTAATGTAGATGGTTTACTACCTGCTAGGTTGGACATGAATGACTATTTGATGGTAAACAATTCTGATATTTTGTGCTTTGTGGAGATCAAGCACTACTTCGGTGCAAGGCAATACAGTGAGGGACAATGATTCCATTGGAAAAGAACCCAAAAATTCTAGGCCTCATTTTCATATTTGACCTTCAGGCCACATTTCAATGACATGGCAGTAAAAATTATCAAGAAAATAAACATATTAAAACCAGTAGCAATTTGGGCTTTAAAAAACAGAAGGAAAATAATCACAGTACCGTTCCTGAGAACCACACTGAGCTGTTTCCAATGCATGGTTCCTAACATTTGGAAAAATATGTATACCTTACAAACAATACAAAGTATTGAGAATAACAGGATGCACCAAAACCACCCCAATAGAGCACATACACACAGAAACAGAAATCCTCTCCAAAGAATGTCATATGAAAATACTTATTTTGCAGTTGCAAGGATCCTCAATCATACTTGCTCATCTCATTACACCACACACAGAGCTGAAGAGGAGAAAACAGCAGCTTATTGCTTAAACACAGCAACCTGTTGCCTGCACTACACAAGACATCCACACTACAAAAACATACACACACACATAACACAAAACAAACACTCCATTACTGACCACCAAATGCCTTACTCCATTAACAACACAGAAAAATATCCTTCCAGGAGAAGTAAGAACCACTCTTATATGGTTGCTTTCAGGTCATCATCCAGCACGAAGATAATATTGCCACAGAATAGGTCTGACCACAGAGACACTGTCACAACTTAGCTACATGGAGACTATAATACACTTTCTTCATTGAGTAACTTATAGGTGAATCCTAAAGAACCTGGGGCAACAAATTCACATGGCTGATTGGAAACCATACTTGCTAATGATATTAGTATGTTTATTTCCTTGATTTTTCTTGTATTAGTGCTTTATTTATGTTGTGTTTATACTGGAATTGAACCAGCTCTATGTTTGTAATACTGCTGTTTATTTGTTGCAGATCCAACTCACTGTAAAGCTTTGTGATAAATGTGGTACAAGGTGAACCCATTTGTGGGTCTGGGATGGTTTCTATGTCTCTAGCTAAAAGGAGGCGAGGCAAGGCAGGTACCAGAACACCGATTTCCTTTTGCAAAAAGTAGAAGTAGAGTAGATAGGTTGGTAGGAGGTGGGAAAAGGAATAGCTTCTGAGTGTCATCAGGAGATCATGTATAATAATAACACTTAGACTTGCATTCCACAGATTGGAAACCCACAGCCCCATAATGCCTGGCAATGGTCATTGGGCCATCCCATTCATTTCCCTTTGAAGTAATTTTGACTGTTGTGTTAGTGTGGGGCAGTTCCTGTTACTAGCTGAATGTAGCACGAGGGGGGCAGTCACTGGTTATCACCTATACTAAGTGAAAAGGTGTAGGAAATACAGTAACCTGGCCCAGAGATTGAGTGTCAACCCTTTGGGGCTGCACCTATAGATGGTGGTGAGTGGGTTGATGAGTTTTGAAAGAAAGAAAGAAAGAAAGAAAGAAAGAAAGAAAAAAAAAAAAAAAAAAATTGGTGGGAGGATATTCTTTTTGTGTTCCACTGCTTCTGACCCAGGGCAGTGGACAAGGTGCAGGGATGACCCGTCATCCAGGAAGTGCTAAGATAAGAGGGAGGGTGGAGGGGTGTGGAGTGTATTCAGGGATGGAATGGGTGGGAATGATTTTATGCCTTTTCCTTTTTGGCTACCTCCCTTGTAAGGGGGAAAAAGCCTTGGTATATGTATGTATGTGTTCCAACTTGCAATGTCTCTTTCTGTTCTTGAAATAACCTGCACCTCCCACTGCCTAAAATTATGGATGATTCAAATCAATGGACCATGGGTCCTTTAGTAAGCTAAATGGTCAAGTGTAAGACTGAGACAATAAAGAATGCAACCAAAATGATCCCCAATCTAGCACAGACCACATGATATAAGGAAAACTGGAACTGCCTTCATTGTAAAAAGAAAGTGAGGTGACTGCTGTGAGGTTAATGAAAGGAATAGGTAAAACTGACAAGAAGTTCTTTAGTTTGGCTGGGAGAGCAACACAAGGTCAAGGCTATAAACCTAAAAAAGACCAGGTGTCAAAAGGATAACAAGACAAAGTTTTCCATGCAGATGCATCAATTTGTGGATAGCCTAAAATAGGATATAGTCCAATAACAATAATAATAATAATAAAAATTAACTGAAAGCCAAGTTTGATCAATGGAGACAAAGAGATGGGACCTCACAAGCATAGTTGTTCTCCTTTACATCAATAATAACAATAATTGTTACCTGAGAAACCTGCAGCCCTGCAGTGGCTGGAAGTGAATCTAAGGTACCTCCCATAAATCTCTAGAGGAAAACTGAACTGTTGTCTATGTATTTGTGTGGAACTGTTTCTAAGTCAATGGCTTGTAGAAGTAAGAGGGGATAAGTTGCTGGTTGTCAGCTTTCCTTATGTGAACAGGTGGAGGAAATACAGTTAAAGTAATTTGAAATGAGGATTCCAGCCCTGGCCTGGAGACGGAGTTCACCCTTTGCTGGACCTCTTGGTGAACACATTCCACATGAAGTTGTAGATGTTAACAGGTTTTGAAGACTGATAGTTCAGAAATAACTCTCTTTAAATTCCATCCTGCAAGTGTTTGTTACTAGTCTCTCCTGTACATTACAATTAGGTAAATAAGCACACACCTTACTCCACTATCTGTGAAGTAATACTGTCAGTAAGGGTCATGCATGGTCACAGGCAGGGTGAACCCTGTGGAGGGGTATTATCGCCTGTTCATGACAACTCTAATGGTAGCAATCTGGACTGTTAAAAACAGTGATGGGATGCAATAAGTACATACTTTTTCCTGCAAAACTTATCTAGGTAAATACATATACACAAAAAATGTTATATGCTAACACCAATTCTGAAAAGTGTAACAAATTTACTTTACATAAATACTGCATAACTGTTTCCTGTACAAATCTTATGTAGCCTATAAATGGGTTTTCACTGCACATTTACTTATGATGGTAAAACTGCATAAACAAGGTAACAATCATCCCATCAAATGTTGTCTTAAATGGGAAATCCTGGAAAAATATGGAGCCACAACTGATGCAACCCCTGTTTTATGCCCTGTGAACATAGCAAACTAATCTATGCAAATCATGTAAAGCATAAACTTATGTCAGCATTAATCAAAAGTATAAAAGCAATGCAGGAATGCTACACCGTTAATCAAGCAAGCACTATCTCTTTCAACTATGTGGGCCTCTAACCTACAAGGTCAAGCAACCAAGTTACAAGTGCAGTACACATCTGGTGCAAATCTCCAATCAGAGGAAAATATATTCATATAAAAACAAAACAAATAAAAACTAAACTTATATTGAATATAAAGGCGAAAACAAAAGCAAGGAAAAATTAAGATCAAGCTTGCAAATAAATTATGAAATGCAGCCATGCATACTTTATGAAAAAACAAATAACAATAAATAAATAAATAAAAATTGCTATAACAATGTTCCTTGCAGTAAGCTAGGATCAGGTGAAACAAGAAGGAAAACAGAAACAAGGAAGGATGGGTTGAGCAGGATAATGACTAGGGTTCCTTTGGCTGACTGTGATGTCCAACCTTGTGGGCACTCAAACTGGACTGGCTGGGCTGGAGGGTGGTGGGGCATGTTGGAGGGGATGGGGTCATTAGGCAAGACGTTAGGCTTAGCTTTAGCCTCTTTCTCCTTCTCCTCTTTGTGTGAGTGGGCATAGTGGTAAGTGAGACCAGGTCGAGTCTTGTAGCGCATCCCGCACACTGAAACACAGTAATATGCCCAGGCACATTCCACGTATCACACTAAGCTAACATGTTCCAATAACAGTGCCATAGCACTGACTACGTCACTGCTTGGACCATGTGCATGGCTCTATTTAGCCCCTCTACATGCTTTGTAATACCTATTGGTATCTAATTTGAATAACTGATGAAAAAAAAGTTCATTAATTTCAATAGTATATGAATTTTGAAATCTGCTAAATAAACATTATGATATCTCTGTAGCAAATGTCAAGTGATAGCCTAAATTACACACTTCAAGGCAAATACCACCCACAGATAATTTTCTAAGTCTTGTCCACGAATCATCAGAATCCATGGAAAATAAGTACATGTATATATGTAGCAATGAGTACATTGTAATTAAGAGATATGAAAACTATGTTTTCATAAATCAATAAAACAGGGCAGAGAAAGGTCATCCTTTAGTAAAAATTGTGCTCTACATCTTTCCCAACATGGGGAAAAGAGCCATACATCCCTCAAAAATCTTATGAATACACTCAAATATCAATATCAGGTATAAAATTATGTATCAATACATATATTGAATATCCTCAAGTAATAGTTGACTTTATGTAAAAGTCGATCTCCTATTTGTGGCAAAATATTTAGAATCTTTCATATACATTGTGTAAAAGTTGGTCCTAGTTTCTCATGTAATTATGTAGTGTTTGTTATAATTATCATAATGTGTGTGTGTGTTCCATGTGAATGTACTTTTTAAAGTACCATATATTATTCTTCTGTTATTACTGCCCTTCTTTTTTCATGATATTGTACTAATACCTGGCAAGTCATGCAAATCAACATTTGTTTGCCAGTGTATCACAACTTGCTGATGATGATCATTTAATCCTCCAAGTACTAATTACTTATGGATAAACTACTGAAACATGCTATATATTTGGTAAGATAATTAATATGAAGAAACAGGTTACCAGTATTGTGGATCTGGTCTATAGAAGAAGTCTCCATAGGTCTGAATGCAAGAGGCTTGAGCCGAGTTCAACCCATGATCCTAGCTCAAACCCTGAGCTTTCAGTGCTATTGATTTTTTTTTAAACAAATGGTCAATAATTATTATTTTTTTATTATCTTTTCTAGCAATCTGGCTTTTAACTGTTTATTTTTTTCTATTTCCACTAATTACAGATTAAAAAAAAAGTCTAAAAAATTTGGCTATTACTTGAGGATCTACAGTATGTGAAGTGACAGGATTCTTAACTCATGAGAAACAAAAGGAATGGGGCAATTCCTTGCCATTCAACTGAGGGAACTACACTACTTTTTGTATTTGGAATACCTGGTTCCACTCCTCCAAGTCTGTGGGAATACAACAATAAGTCATCACTCCTCCACTCAGGCTCATCCTCCCTTCTAAAAATGATAGAACAGTTAGATTCATCTTACATAATAGAATTCCAATTATCTGACAAAGGATGGAATTGTTAGTGTAGCGAGTAGTGAGACTGTTCAATGTGTGTCTTGAAAAGAATAGTGCCTGGTGGACTGGAGGAGTGCATGTACAGTTCTGCTATACAAGGGGGAGACAAGTATGAATGTAGCAGTTTTAGAAGGGGTAGTCTGTTGTGTAAGGTCAATATGGTGTGTAGGTGTGTGTTCATTCAGAGGATTAGAAGAGGAGGAGAGCAACTGGGGAAGAGCAATGTGGTTTCTGGTGAGGAAGGAGTGTTTTTGAAAGAAAGTCTGAAAAATATGATTGGTAATACAAGACAAAAGTGAGAATAGTGTAGCTGAGGCAGAGGAGAAGTGGAAAGCGACTTGCTGGATAGGGAAGAAAGGAGTGCTGAGATGGTTTGGGCATATGAAAAGAATGAATGAGGAATGACTACCAGTGTAGAAATTGGAAATGGATGGAGTGGGCTTGAGGAAAAGACTAATAATGAGGTAGATGGATAGGGTGAAGGGGGCAATGGATATATGGGGAATGTTGGTTTAGCAGGGAAGAGAGAATGCAATAGGGATATATGGCAGGATTTTGTGAATAGATGAAGGATGATATGATATGGTCTGGAGGAATGTTCTTCTCATCTGTTTCATAACTTATTTTATATGGATGAAGGGGGGGAGCTCATTATATGATGAAGCTGTGGAGGTAATCAGCTCCAGCAGTTGGCCCTTGCTAAAGAAGTACTGTGCCTCACTACACTGCCTTTAACCCAAGTGTCAGGGGGTATGGATGACCCTTCATCCATGAAGTACTGAGATGGCAGGGGTGTTACACGAGTTTATACTGTGTATGAATTAGGCGTGTACTTTAACTTGGCCATTCCCCTTAAAAGATGAGGGCCTTTGTTATGTGCATTTATGCAATCATTTATATAAACAAAGGCAAAGACCTTTTGGATAACAACAATTTCCTGATACTGCAAGATAAACCCAGAATTCTGCACAAACATAGTTGGCCCCAGAAATACCCATTCCTTTGAAAATATGTAATAAAACAAACAAATAAATTAATATTATAAACATAAAACAATTGAAACACTCAATTATAAATAACAAATGAATGCATAGCATGCAACCCAGTTCCAAAAATAGGGATGTACACTGTAAATCCATTCCCCTGTGACAGACTATTAATATTGAGTTCTACTCTATTATTCTGAGGCATCTGTAGTAGAACATCTGGCACAAGTGACCTGAATTCTGATGTAATGGTAATTGGGTGCCCCAATATAGCAATGTGCCTGCTCACACAGTTGAAAATGTAGGAGTTTTTGTCCTATACTAACATAATCACTGCTACCCCATCCACCCTAATTGCTAGATCTGGCTACTTATGACTTCTTCCTTTTCAACAAGGTGAAGTTAAAAGATAAGATTTTAACACCATGGACGAGAGCCAGCATGAATTGTAGGTGGTGCCAGAGAATTATAAAGAAAAGGAATTCCAGGAACATTCCAGTCATAGCAGAAACAGTAAGTGGTTTATCATTACACAAGGTGACTGCTTTGAAGGAGATGGTGGCCAAATTTATGTATCTAGTCTGCTCTTTCATACATATAGTCCTTGAACTTTTTGACTGCACCTCATATACATAGAAGAATGAGAGCAGAGATACATAAAGTATGACTGATCATATTTTGAATGTGACAATATTGAGTTGGGTGGCTATTTCCAACTTTTCATAAAAAAACATACAATTGCTATAAAAAACTGGGCATTTGGTCACCCTAATGTACATACATATTTGTATATATGTTTTACACATACACACACAAAACACAGTCCTGGACAGAAAGTGATCATTCCAAAATATTAGAAGATACAAAATATGACTTAACTAATATACTGAAGGACAGAGGAAATACAGTAATTATGGGTGACTTTGATTCAAAAGAAATATGTTGGGAGGAAATGACAGTGAAGGGCAGAGAGGAACTCTGGGGCAACGTACTGCTCGACATGACCATTGAATACACAATGACTCAGTGGATAAAGGAAAATACCAGATACAGAGGTAGTGAAGAACCATCAAGGCTGTATTTAATACGACAGAGCCTGAAATTGTCGATAAAATTTATTACAAAACTCTGATAGGAAAGAGTCACCATGTACTAATAGAATTTGAGTTGAAAGAGCAAATGGATCAAAGCAGAATTGATAAACATAGAATAGGAAGACTAATGTACAACAAAACAAATTTTGGGAAACTCAAAAAATTCTTTCGCAATGCGAACTGGGAAAAATTCCTAAATGAAGAAACAGGGATGGAAGAGAAATGGAATATACTATAAGAAATTTATAATGAGATGAATAAATATGTACACACAAAAAAATGAAAAGAACATACATAAAAAGCTGGTACAACAAAAGGTGTAGTGAGGCTAAGGATAAAAGAGACAAAGCTTGGAAGAAATGGAAAAGAGTTAAGAAAACAAGCAGATGGCTAATGTACATCAAACTAAGAAATGATTATGTAAAAATACGCAGAGATGAAAAAACTATGAAAAAAAAAAAAAAAAGCAAGAACCCAAACTATTTTACAGGTATGTAAATGGCAAACTGAAGAACAAACAAGAAGTAGAAAAGCTGTGCCAAGGTAAATATGAATATATAGAACTGGAAATGGCTGAAATTATGAACAACCACTTCAAATCAGTATTCACAATAGAAAACTCACCTAACTGTGAGGAAATAGAGAGATAGATATCCCCCTCAATGAAAGAAATAATTGTAACACAGAAGGAAATCAGCGACCAAATCAAAACCCTTGACGTCAGAAAATCACATGGTCCAGACAGAATTGCAAACTGGATACTGAAAGAATGCATGGAAGAATTAACAGATAAAATATAAATTAAATTCTCACTTAAAGAAGGAAAAGTGCCACAGGACTGGAAGAATGCAAACATAGTACCGATTTATAAGGGAGGAAGCAAGGAAGACCCATCAAATTACAGATCAGTCTCCCTGACAAGCACAGTAGCAAAAATTTGTGAAAAGGTTGTCAAAATTAGATGGGTTAAACATTTAGAAGAAAAAACTATACTGAATCCAAATCAATTTAGATTCAGACAAGGAAGATCATGTACAACAAACTTGATCTGCTTCTACTCAAGATTAATAGACATAATACAAGAGAGAGATGGTTGGGCAGACTGTGCCTTTCTGGACCAACAAAAGGCATTTGATAAGGTACCACACAATAAACTAATAAGGAAGATAGAATCAATAGGTGGCATCGGTAGAAAATTATTGGAATGGATGAAAGATTTCCTGACTGGGAGGAAAATGAGAGTAGTAATTAGAGATAAATTCTCAAATTGGGAAGAAATGAAAAGTGGTGTCCCTCAGGGATCAATACTGGCCCCAATTGTGTTTGCCATATACATAAATGACATGGATGAAGGAGTAGAGTGTTATATTTCTTTGCAGATGATGAAAAAATACAAAAGAAAGTAAAAACTTAGGAGGATTGCAACTCATTACAAAAAGAGTTGGGCAAGATCTGGAAATGGACTCAAAAGTGGGAAGTGAAATTCAATATCAAGAAATGTAGTATAATGGAATTTGGAAAAAGTAAAAACAGAATATTGAGAGCTCACAATCTTGGGAAGATGGACAACAAGAAAGACCACCCATGATGAAAGAAATAAAGATAACACAAAAAGAAATAAGAGACCAAATAAAGAGCCTAGATGTCAGAAAATCACACAGACCAGATGGAATTGCAAATTGGATACTGAAAGAGCGTATAGATGAACTGAGAGACAAACTACACAAGATAATTAACTTCTCACTCAAAGAGGGAAAGGTACCGCAAGATTGGAAAGATGCAAACATAGTACCAATATATAAAGGAGGAAATAGGGAAAATCCTACAAACTTCAGACCAATATCCCTCACAAGCACAGTAGCAAAAATATGGGAAAAGGTCATCAGGAACAAATAGACCAAACACTTGGAAGATAACAAAATAATAAACCCCAAACAATTTGGCTTTAGAAGTGGAAGATCGCGTACCACAAACCTAATCTGCTTTTACTCGAGATTAAGATAATACAAGAAAGGGATGGATGGGCAGACTGCACCTTCTTGGATTTGCATAAAGCATTTCACAAAGTACCACACAAAAAATTAATAAGTAAAATTGAAAAAATAGGAGGAATTTAAGGCAAACTGTTGGAATGGGTGAAGGAGTTCTTAACTGGGAGAAAAATGAGTGGTACTTAAAGACAAAAAATTGAAATGGGAAGATGAGAAAAGTGCTGTCCCACAAGGATCTGTTTTGGCTCATTTAATGTTTGCCATATACATAAATGATATGGATGGAGTAAATTGTAACATGAACTTTTTTGCTGACGATGCCAAATTACTCAAGAGAGTAAGAACAGAAGTAGATTGCAGATTGCTGAAAGATGACCTGGATAAAATATGGGAATGGAGTCGGAGATATGAGATGAACTTCAACATAAAAAAATGTAGCATAATGGAATTTGGAAAAGGTAAAAATAGAGTTTCGGGACAATATAAAATTGGAAACAAAGAAGTCAAAAAAGTAAACTCAGAGAGGGACCTAGGAGTATTCATCTCAGGTGACTTGACACCTGACAAACAAGTAAATAAATTATTTGGAGAGACTTACAACTTATTAAGATCAATGAAAGTGGCCTTCGACTACATAGATGAGGACATGGTTAAAAAAATAATTGTTACACTGATAAGACTGAAACTAGAATATGCTGTATCAATGTGGGCACCTAGCACAAAAAAGAACATAAGAAAATGAAAAAGAATCCAAAGAGCAGTGACAAAAATGGCACCCACACTGTCAAATCTGACATATGAACAATGATTGGAAAAATTACAGTTGTCAACACTAGAACAGAGAAGGGAAAGAGGCAATTTGTTGAGCATTTTCAGAATTATGAAAGGGATGGAAGTTCTCAATATAGACGACCTATTAAAGTGGGACGGAAGAAAAACAAGAGAACACAAAAAGAAACTAAAGAAAGTTACAAAAGAAACCCGAAAAAAAAAAAAAAAAAAAAAGCTTCCCACATACAGTGATCGATGTCTGGAACAAATTGAATAGAGAAACAGTGAATGCCAGAACTATACACGATCTTAAGAACAAACTGGATGTGGAGAGATATGCAAACGGGTCACTACGAGCATAGCTCTTGTCCCGTAAAATACAACTAGGTAAATATACCAAGACCTTTTCCTCCTTATATGGTAGTAGTAGATTCCAAGTATACACCCACCTTTCATCCATCCCACATCTCTCCAAACCCAATCTGATGTCCCTTCTATCTTAGCTTACCACCTGTACAATACAATACACTTACACAAAAAACATTCACACCTGGATCACTGGGGTTCTTCAAGACAGGCCACCAAACTCTATAATCCACCAGAACACTCCACACACTGGCCTGGCAGAGGAGTCTCTCTCAAGAGAATCAAGAACAATATTAGCACGCTAGTATTCAAAACATCACCCAGCTCTGAGACAGTGCCCGCACAGAAGAAGTCTGGGTACAGACTTGAACTATCCTTAATGCAACCACCACATAGAGGGTACATCATCCTATATTGTTCCATATGAACTACCCCTAGAGAACAACAATATTTCTTCCTTGAGTGACCTATGAGCTAGATTGTTGGCTATTGCTAATTACTGGCAAGCTGTGGATCTCCTGCAAGAGACATGGGGCAACTGATTGAACTATCTTAGCTACTTGTACATGAAGGGTCATCCCTGTCCCCCACCCGGCCAAAGCTGGTTTATTTCCACTGCTTCATTATACTGGAACTGCCTCCTCCTCCTCCTCGTCCTTATCCACTCACAACTATCTCTTGCCCTCTCCCTTCCCTGCTTGGCAGACATTTCTCTTGCATCCAAAGCTCCTTTCACCCCATCCCTCCACCTCATTCTTGATCCTTCCCTAAAGTTTACTCCATCCACCTCTGCCTTCCACAATCTTTTTGCTCCACTCAATCTTCCTATATGTTTAAACCATGGCAGTATAATGATGGGTACCTGGATGTGTTAGTTGTGAAAGATAGTTGTGAAAGATATCCTAATCTCCAGATGGAGATGTGGGGAGCTGAAGGGATTTAAAAATATGCAGCTTTGCTATTCCATCTTGCAGGACCACTACATGCTGTTACTCTTCATTGGTCCCACTTATCTCATTTGTACTAATGAATGGACTTAAATAATTCATAATACATGCATTCCACAACCTAAGTTGTATAAGTGGTTTGTTGGTACAGCATCCTCAAGGCTACAATCACTTTCGTCTTAACTTTTTTCATTTCATGTGTGATTACCCTTATAATCATACCTCCATGGCAAAAGCATGGACAAAGGTAATAACAATGGGAACAAATAATGAACCAATTGGAGAGAGGTCAGATACCACCATTCACTGTGAAAACATTTGGCTTCAATTACCTATCAGAGCAATCATAATGGATAAAACAAGAATAATGGACTATATGAAAAGCAGTGCTCAAACGAAAGCATTTATCAAGCAGCAAAATGGATCAATCATTGATATGGAAACCAATTACTGATTTGGTTGGAACATCAAAATAAGTGTAATATTCCAATAAGTTCAGCCTCAGTGGGAAGATGGGAGGAAAAACTAATAAAAATAAAAAATCAAATCAAATAAAAAATAATACCAGATGAGGTGAAAACAGATATTAAAATTATGAGAGCAGGTAAAGCACTTAGGTAAGATGGGTGTCATGTGGAATGTCTAAAAAAAGAGAGGTACAGTGATGGTGAACTAGCTGGTGAGGTTGTTTGATGTGTGTCTAAAAGAAGGTAGAGTGCCGGAGATCTGGAGGAGTGCATGTATAGTTCTGCTTTACAAGGGAAAAGGGGACAAGTGTTAGTGTAGTAGCTTCAGAGGAATAAGTTTGTTGAGTGTAGTTGGGAAGGCTTATGGGAGTGTTTTGAATGAGAGGATTAGGAGAGGAACAGAGAAAGTAATTGGTGAGGAACAGTGTGGGTTTAGGATAGGTAGGGATTGCATGGATTAGATTTTTGTGGTAAGACAGATATGTGAGAAAGCTTTAGGAAAAAGTAAGGATGATTTTGTGTCTTAATGGAATTGGAAAAGGCTTACGACAGGGTAGACAGGAAGGCACTGTGGGAGATATTGCTGATATATGGGATAGGAAAGCTATTAAGAGCAGTCAAGAGTTTTTATGATTGTAGAGCCTTATTAGAATTAGAAATGGAGTGAGTGAGTGGTTTGAGGTAAAGGTGGGACTTTGCTAGGGGTGTGTTATGTTGCCTTGGCTGTTCAATTTATACATGGATGGGGTGGTGTGAGAGGTAAACGCAAGGGTTATGGGTCAGAGATTGGAGATGGAAGAAGAATAAGGGAAAAAAAAACAAAAAAACAATAGGAGATGAGCCAGTTGTTTGCTGATGACACTGCGCTTATAGCAGGATCAGAGGAGGGTGACAAAGTTTGGGAAGGTATGCAAAAGAAGGAAGTTGAAAATAAATGTAGGTAAAAGTAAGGTGATGAGTTATACAAGGGAGAGGATGGCAGCAAATTGGAAGTGAGTATTAAGGGAAAAAGACTGGAAGTGGATAGCTTTAGATATTTGGGTACAAATGTGTTGGGAAAGGGAGGAGTGAAGGTAGAATGTAGATTGAGAGAATCAAGTAAATGCTTTGGGGGATTAAAAAGTGTATTGAGAAATAGACATTTGGGAATGGATGCTAAAAGGAGATTGTATGATGAAAAAGTGATTGTGCCAACAGCAATATATGGGGCATGAACATGGAACATAAGCGAGGAAGAGTTTAAATGTGTTTGAGATGAAATGCCTGAGAAGTATGGTAGGGGTTACTAGACTGGATAGAGTGAAAAACAAGGAGATGAGGAGGAGAGTGGGGGAGGAAAGGGAGTTGGGAGATGGGCTGACGAAAGAGTGTTGGGATGCTTTGGACACATGGAAAGAATGAGTGAAGAAAGATTAGTAAAAGAGGTGTGGAAGGCAGAGGGGAATGACTGTTGAGGAAGGGATGAGGGAGTATGTGTGAATGACGCAGCCAGAAGGGATTTCTCATGGTCTTCTCTTTTTCTGCATGAGGGGATGGAGAGAGGGGGCCACTGATTAAATGAAGCGGCCTTGCTGTGGATGTGCTGTGTCTTGCTGCATTGCTTCTGACCCAGCACAGTGGGCAACATGTAGGGATGACCTGTCATCCAGGAGCCAAAAATAGAGGGAGTGGTGGTGAATGAGAGTGGAGTATGTGGGAATGAATTGGGTGGGAGTGGATTTATGCCTTTGAGTTTATTTACCTCCCTTGTAAGGGGGAAAAAGCTGTTGTTATATGTATGTAATAATAATAGTAATAATGATAAATAAATAAAAGCTGCACATGTGGAAAGCGAAAATACTTGTAAAGAGTTTATTGTTAGTGAAAGTTGGTTAAACATTCCAAAAAATAGGACAAATATGCATACTATCAAAGTGCAAGAAAAAACAGCCAGTGCCAAAGTAGCTGCAGGAATTATTGGAGACAGAGAAAATAGTTAATGATATGAACTCCCCCTATCTGGAGGCTAGGGCAGTGACCCTTACAGAAGACTGGCGGCAGGTTTCGAACTGAGGTCAACTCGACCTTTGCCACAAGTAGCAACACTCTAAACTACTCTGCCAGTGAGCATCCAAAAAAATATTGATAGGGGGATTATTTGCCCAAAAAAAAGTATTTAATGTAAATCAAAGTGAATTGTTTTGGAGAAAAGAGCCAGAATGAACTCAGATCTTGAAAGTAGAAAAAAAGTGTGCAAAGACATAAGGTAACAAAGGTTAGATTAACCTTACCACTTGGGGGTAATACATCCAGAGATTTCAAGCCTTTGCTTGTAATGGCTCTGAAAATCCAAGATCACTCCACCACATTACTGAAGCAGCTCTTCCGTAACATGAGTCAAATTTAAGGGTGGCCTGGGTCATGCCATATCTGAAGATTCCCCCCTCCTCAAACTTTCCTATTCCTGATATGGAATGCTATACTTCAGAAAAGAAAAAAATTCTTAAAAATTCTGCTTGTGCTGGACAATGTTCCAGGATATCCAACATCTTTAGATATTCATCCCAATGTTAGTCATATTCTTACCACCTAACACTACACTGTAATTATAGCCAAAGGAACAGGAGGTTATTTTCTGTATTTGAGGCTTATTGGTTACTGTGTACATTTGTGCAAGCAGCCAAGATTATGGAAAATGATTGGATGACCTTGTGAGTTTTACAAGAATCATAACTTATATAATGCTATCCAAAACACTGCTGATTCTTGGAAGGATGTGAAGAATCAATAATGAATGGGGATATAGGACAAGCTAGGCCCTCAATGCTGAGGCAATTTTTTGTGGTTTCAATGAAGAAGACATCACCAGTGCTAGAAAAGCTGTGGTTGATAGACACTGAACTGAAACTGGACATCAGTATAAATTACATCACTGATTCTCTATTGTCCCATTTACAAGAATTACCAATAAAGACCTGGAGACAGAGAACCAGCTGATACAAACACAATAACACAAAGAATCAGAAGATCCAAAGTTAAAAAAAAAATTATGACAAAAGAATTAGTTTAAGCATTTTGTCTCACTGAAGCACTCAGTGCGAGCAGCTGCCAGGGAACAATGATGAAAACCTGCATGAAGTACTCCTGCAAAGCTGCTCAAATTCAAAAACCTGCCAACACCTTCACTTCAGTCATAAGTTTCAGTCCTAGAGGGCTGACACCTGGTTTCTGGACTTGGCCCAAGACCACTATAAAGTTAAACTGTATTCCCTGCACTTTTTCACACATGGAGATCTGACAACTGGCAACCACTCCCCTTCTCCTATCACTTTCAGCCAATGACAGCAACTGTCCCATACAAATACAACATAGACAATCCAAAGTGTCTTCTCAGAATTATCTGTGGGAGGGTCTGTGGACTGTTGCCCACCATTGTTGGGCTCGTTTACAACCATTATTCATTCACTCATGTCTATTCCACTCTCTCTTCCTTGCTCAATAAACATTTCTCTTTTAACCAATGCTCCCTTCAACCTGGCAATCCACCTCATTCTTGGTCTTCCCTACAAGTTCCTTCAACCCACTCCTGTTTTCCACATTCTTTCTTCATCTGTTCTTTCCATATGCCTAGATCAACTCAACATCCTTTGATCAACCCTACCTGTTCTCCACCTCATCTCCAGTGCTCACTCTGTCCATGCTTGTAGCCCCAACTATACTAAACAGTTCATCTTAAACAAGTTTTGGCTCTTCCTTTCTGCCTCCTTCAAATTCTAGCTCTCTGCTCCATAATCACTACTTTGTAGTATATTTACCTAATTGTAGTATACAGAAAAGGAGCAATACTTATTGGGTCCCATCTCCTACTTTCCAATTTATACCTAACCTCAAATTTAAATCCATTTCCAACTTAATCTAAATCCTTGATTTTAGATCTAATTACCATATTTAGATTTTAATTCATGAATTGTTCCAACTTGGGGTATATCACCTTCTAAACTATTCCAAGTATCTATGCATGAACACATGCATACTGGATAGTATATACATATAAAACAATATATAAAAATACTGGTATATGTACTTATACAGAGTATATCTAAAATAAATACAAAATCAAGCATTATCATACCTATGAGCACTGCACTCTCACAAAGCTATGTACTCTTGCTTATATTGATGCAAGATGTCCTCTATCAGATCATTCTGTTTACAGAATAATCAGCCAGAGGAACTCAGATAAAGCCTTTGTTTTAGAAGAGCTGCTGATAGTTTTTAATTTTTCAACCAACACACTTGCAGGAATATATCCTCCAAGCATATTCAATTTTGTACCTAATCACCTCAGCACTATACTCGCAACACATATGATACTAGATATGAAATTGAACCAATGTAATAATTTTGCTTAATTTGGCATTTGCTATCAAGAGATGTCATGATGTTCATATATTTTGTCAAACAGGGAACTGCACAATTAATTACCTTATATCTAATAATACACTTAAAGTACGAAAAAATTAATCATTTCTCATGGTCCAATGATTGAGAGATTTACAATTTTAGTAAAATACCGTAGCAGCTCTAAGCAAATACATACCATTTTGAATATTCAACAAGAAAACCTTAAAAATACTAAGTGCTTACCATAAGCTGGAGAAATGCCATGTTCTAAAAGAAACATGTTAACCAATCACATCACTTGAGGAAAACTAAAACTAAACCAGTCACATGTGAAAGACTAAAACAAACAAAGCCAAACACAAATGGTAATGACAGCAGCACAAGTCTGAGCCCAGTACTTACGCTCACAGGAATAAGGCTTCCCACTCTCATCATCCGGCTCCTCCTTGATTTTCTTTGAGGATCTTGAGGACTTTGAGGGTGTCTTTGGCTGTGACTTCTTTTTAGCACTGGCTGGACGCTGCAAACATTCAAATAACAAAATACATATCCATGTCCTTTATTGTGAAAAAGACAAAATATTCAAATTAATGCAACTATACACAATTTATACTATGTCCTATGTTTATGTTACATACGATTCTCCATGCATACATACATATGCATATGTATTTACCTAACTCTATTATATACAGTTAAAGGTATGCTCATGGGGTCCTGTTCCTATACCTCCATTTATCAAACTGCCTTATTAATTTATCTAATTATTGGGGGGGGGGGGGGGCTTGGATTATTTCTGTTTTTGTTTCCTAACATTTTTTAACCACTCTGTCTCCTTTAATTTTATGGTGTGACCTCTAGTTGTTTTTCAATATGTTAACATGTCCAATTTTTCCATTCTTTTCTCTGTTCTAAATATCATGATCATATCACCTCTCTCTTCACTACTTTAATGTCAGTAGTCCAGTTTTTCTAGACTTTCCTCATATATCTTATAAGCCATTGGTTCCTGCACTTAATATATATATTTCTTTATGTGGTGACCACACAACTGATGCATATTCACATTTTCATTTCACACAAACATATATGTTCCAATAATTAGTGGCGTGAAGAAGTAGAAATTGGACTGGTTCAACAAAAAGGGGCATGGATTGGGGAAATGGAGGAAGAGAAGAAACAAAAAAACAAAAGAAGCTTCCAAACAATCTTACTTAAGACAATCTCCATGACCGTCGCGCAGAGGATTCGAACCCGCTGCTTCTGGACCACTCGACCACTGACGATATAAAACCGTATGAACCGAAGCAGCGGGTTCGAATCCTCTGCGCGACAGTCATGGAGATTGTCTGATTGATATCGCTGTTTACTAGTGAATTTCTCATGCATTTACTTAAGTTTTTCAATTACGTAAATACACACGCATAAAGCATACATAGATACACGTGTATTCACCTATTGTGGCATACAAAGTAAGAGCTATGCTTCCACTAATTGAACTTTGCTACAAATGTATTTGAAGATTTTTTTTTTTTCCTATTTCCACTCTTTTTGAGGTTAGCAGCTCCAGTCTATATAGTGTTTCTTCATGTGTTTATCTCCTAGGCTGGGAATTACTTTACTTGCTGCACTTTGAATTCTCTCTTTAACTGCTTTCTTTTTGTATGGTGACCACATCATTGCAGCATACCCCAATAGTGGGTGAATAACTTTTTTTTTCATTTATTTCTAATTATTTCTAATTTCTAATAATTTCAAATTCTTTCTAATGACTTCTTTCATATCCTTATCCATACATTGGAATTTTATTCTTGTGTTCATCCACAATTCATAAGCTTGTCCTATAATCTACCTATTATGTTTTTCTAGTGTCAGATTTCATTAAACACACTCCCAGGTCCCTTTCCTCCACTTTTGCAATAATCTTGTTTCCTATCAAGTAGTTTGTATTTCTTTGCTTTTGCCCATTTCTAACAGAGACAAGGATGTTGACAGGTTCTGAAGATGGGCATCAAGGAAATTATGCTTTCTGATGTTTGTTTTGCAGGCTCACCAATGGGCTCATTATTGGTCCTGCATATAATGTATTAAAAATCACAAATATTGAGCAAACTTTACCTGAAACATCTAAACTACAACTGAAATAAAGAATAACTGCTAAACAATATTTCTTGAAAAAATGTAAATCAGTAATAAATTTCCTAGAAAAAGAAACAAAACTATGAATAACATAACACTACAGAAGCACATGCAAAAAAAAAAAAAAACAATTTCCATAAAGAATTACTTAAAAATGCACAAAACTTTACAAAAGCATGCAGCTGTACAATTGTATATTGTAAGACTGCATTTATGTATTAAACCTAACTAGAATACAGAAAAAAAGTTATGCTCATGAAATTTTTGGCTTGAGGACCAAGCACCGGAGCCGGTAGGCCATTCAGCGCAAGTTATGCTTCTGGGGTCCTGCCTTTTTTTTCTCCTTCAGTCATCTATGCCCACACCAAAGGCTTCTTCCCTCTTACGCGAGGTAGCCAAGTCAAGATATGCCCCAATTCCACTCCATCCACCACCCTTGTTTCCTTCTCATTTTTGCTCCTCATGGAGCTCCATCAATCATACCTTGCTTTAAATTCACTTATGGTTTTAGCTTGGCCATTTCAGGAGTTTATGTATGTATAATTAGCCTGACCTTGATCATATAAAAATGATTGAAACAATTACAAGAGATGCCATGGGATGTCATTTAATAATAATTGTTTATCAAAATGACAACCAGCATAGCTTAAAACATAAATGCTCTTGCATGACAAACCCTAGAATTTTACAATATAGTAATTTCAAACTATGACAAAATGGAATGGTGTAGATCTTATTTGGACTTTGGGAATTATTTTGATACTGTCTTTTACAAGTGACTAGAAACTATACTTGACTTGCATGGAATAAGAGATAACTTGCTCAGTTGGATTAGAAACTGATTGAACAATTGTACATATCAAGTGGTTCTGAATGGTAACACTTCTAGCTGGAAAGATGTTATGAATGGAACTCTTCAGGGTTCCATTCTAGAGCCACTTCTCTCCATAATACATATCAATGACACTGACTGACTTAAATCTATTGTCATCAAATTCATTAGTGACACTAAGCTGTGCAGAATAGCAAGTAATCACTTTAATCAACTGATACTCAAGGAGATTTAGACAAACGGCAAATGAAATTTAATCCAAATATGTGTAAAGTTATGCATACATACACACATATACCATGGACTTGTTCCTCCTTACAAGGAGGAACAAGATATTTGTGATTTTGACTGTATCAAGATGAACTCATTAGGTGACCCATAGGGTCTTCCAACTTGGGACACAGTGGCAGGGAGAGTGTGACCTTCAGCCTGCTCATGTTTCTTCATTACAACCAGATGGGGTGATCCCAAGGGCCTGGTCGATTGCCTCTCGATGGTTTGGAGTTTTCTTTGTCTCCATGGACTATTAGATAGTTGGTTTGGCTCATTTGGCTTCAGGGGCCATGAGCAACTGCCTACTGGGATTTTGAAGGGGGTGCATGGTGGCCACCGAGGTCAGGGTACCTCATCTTCATGGGGGTCACTAGCTTTAAAAAGCACCCCCTCTTGATATGAATGTTTGCCTGCAGTGGAGCTAAGACCTAACCCCACAACTCACCCCAGCCCAGACACCTGACCATCCAGCATAAGACAACCTCACATGGTCCCTCTAGTGAACACCACTGTTGGCCTGTATGGGCAGCCTGGAACCATTTAGTCTGGTCCCTCACTGGCGATCTTACTAGCATGGATTACCCTCTCCCCCTGTAGCCTCACTCGCCAGATCGTTGGGACACGCAAAATCCCCCCTCCCCCCACGACAAGGTGGTTCCCATTATGGGATCATATATCTGTAAAACCTCCTACAATACCTTCCTGTCTACCCTGTCATAAGCTTTTTCCAGATCCATAAAGGCCCAAAAACAATCCTTACCCTTTGCTAAAGATTCCTCACATACCTATCAAAAAAGTATACATTGCTTCTGACCAGGCAGTGGGGCATGGGATAGGTATGATCCTTCATTCACAAGGAACTAAGATAAAAGGGACAAATAGATGTTGGATGGGTGTGGGATAGGTGAAGGATGATCCTGACTGGCCACACCCTTTGTAAGGCACCTTTTGGTGCATGTATTATGTATGACTACAAGTTATTCGGGGGGGGGGGATCAAACACAAGTGGAGACTGAAAATTATTTTGGTGTAATTACCCGTAAAAAAAAATTTCATTGAACCTCCAGTTCTTGCTCCATTTACACTCTACCCAAGTCTTCTTGTACTTTACAATCTTTGTTTCTCACGCTCTTCATAATCTTGACATAATCAGTGAATAGATTTGCCTATACCTTTTGTCATGTCATTAATGTAAATCAAAAACATTACTGTACCAATACCAAGTCCTGTGGCACCCCACTACCTCACTCAAATTGAATATCTCACCATTTACTATTGTTTTCATGTACCTGTCCTTTAAGAAATCTTTCATCCAGCATGCTCCCTTTCAATCCAACTTCCACACACACTCTATACAACCTTCTTTTAATGCAGCACATCAACCATTTGAATAAACAAGATAATAATAAAATTTGATAGAGAGAGCTTGGGGGCAAGTCAGGAGATCAAGTGTCAGCACCTCAGGACTGCACGTCTAGATCAAGATAAACATGTTGACAGGTTTTGAAGACAGACAGCAAGCAAGGAGATAATTCCCCCTGATGCCTCAGTTGTAGGATCACCATTTACAGATATCTGTTACTGATACCTCACCACATGGAAGACAGAAAATATTACGAGTTATTACTCATCTTAGGGACACCTTCCAATCTTGCAACTTTTCCATCAAAATCCTATGAATGGTGCTTCAGAAAACTTCAGGAACCAAAATGCAGAGATCATCCAATCCACCGATTTTCACTCATGATTTGCTCAACCTTTGTGATTGTCTCGTTGGAAATTGACGGTTGCCTGCATCTTTGTCGTGAATTTCAGTACAGCCAGTTGCAAACTCCCTACATCCTTTGCAGAAATTTTTGACGTTCATGCATGACTCACCATAAACTTCTATTAATTGTATTCAAAAACCTAATAATAGCATGAACTTCACACTTGGCAGTAGTGTCAGTTGGGAGCTTCATCACAAATGGCTGCCAAGCCAAGACTGAGCATGGCAGTGAGGTGCACACAAGTGCAACAAACACAACATTGCTGCCAACAGCTGCATGAATATTTTCCCTATGTCCCCTGCACTTTAGGGACCTTACTTTTGGGATTACCCACATACCTCACATGGTTCAAAACACACAATCATACAGCAATATATATAAATTTTTCATATGACCTGATTATGAAGAGAGAGATATATTTATTATTATTTTTTTTTTTATATACCAAGGCTTCTTCCCCCTTCCAAGGGAGGTAGCCACAAAAGGAAAGGCATAAAAACACTCCCACCCATTTCATCCCTAAATACACTCCACACCCCTCCCACCCTTCCTCTCATCTGAGCACCTCCTGGATGACGGGTCATCCCTGAACCCTGCCCACCGCCCTGGGTCAGAAGCAGTGTCGCAAGACACAGTACATCCACAGCAAGGCCGCTTCATTTAATCGGCGACCCCCCCTCTCCGTCCCCCTTTGCATATAAGGAGAGGACGGGGAGAAATCCCTTCGGGCTGCGTCAAAATTTACTCACACATACTACCCCACCCCCCACCCCCCCGCCTATTCCTCCTCATGTCGTCACAACATCATCCATATACAACCATTCTCCACTCACCTCTGTCTTCCGTCCTCTCCCTTCCTTCCTCAACAGACATTCCCCTCTTCCCCAAAGCCCCCTTCACCCCATCCATCCACCTCATCCTAGGACGTCCCCTCATGTTCACTCCCTCCACATCTGCCTTCCATACCTCTTTTACTAGTCTTTCGTCACTCATTCTTTCCATGTGTCCAAACCATCCTAATATTCTTTCATCAACCCTCTCTCCCAAATCCTTTTTCACCCCTGTTCTCCTCCTCACCTCCTCATTTCTCACTCTATCTAGCCTAGTAACCCCCACCATACTTCTCAGACACCTCATCTCAAACACATTCAAACTCCTTCTCTCTTCTTCTCTTATGTTCCACGTTTCTGCCCCATACAGTGCTGTTGGCACAATCACTCCTTCATACAGTCTCCTCTTCGCATCCATTCCCAAATGTCTATTTCTCATTACACTCTTTAAACCACCAAGGCATTTACTTGCTTCTCTCAATCTACATTCTACCTCCACCTTCACTCCACCTTTTCCTGCTACACTTGCACCCAAGTATCTAAAACTATCCACTTCCTCCAGTCGCTCTCCCTTAATGTTCACTTCCAGTCTACTGCCACTTTCACCCCTTGTACATCTCATCACCTTACTTTTACCCACATTTATCTTTAGCTTTCTTCTATCACATACTCTCCCAAACTCTGCCACCAGCTTCCTCAATCCCTCCTCTGACCCTGCCACAAGCGCAGTGTCGTCCGCAAACAGTAAGTACGATTACAAGTTATTTGGAAATTCGTTAACAAAAGTGGATAGTGAAAAAGATCTCGGCGTAATTATCAGTAACGACCTCAAATCATCCAAGCAGTGTATTTCAGCCTCTGAGAAAGCAAATAAGATTCTGGGACTGATTGTGCAATCTTTTGATTTCAAAAGTCCATCACTCATTAACAAGCTATATAAATCGTTAGTTTGTCCACATTTGGAATATGCTGTTTCCGTACGGTCACCGAATCTCATTAAAGACATTGACAGACTGGAAAAAGTACAACGGCGAGCCACAAAACTGATTCCAAATATCAAAAATAAATCATACGAAAATCAACTAAAGCACAAGAATCTGTTTTCCCTAAAAAAGCATAGACTCAGAGGTGACTTGATACAGGTCTTTAAGATTTTAAAGGGAATTGACAACATCAAAAGATACCAAATTTTCACATTGAATGAGAATCAGACAAGAAACAATGGTCTCAAACTGTCCGGAAATAGATTCAATTTGGAAGTAGGTAGAAACAACTTTGCCAACCGTGTAGTTAATGAATGGAATAAACTTCCTGCACAGGTAGTGCAATGTAGTTCAGTTCGAAGCTTTAAGAATCATTTAGATAAATACCTAAGATGCTGTAATGATTATAATTTATGTTATATTATTTGTTTTTGTTTTGTTATAATTTGTCTGTCTGATTTTCATTTATTATTAGATATATGTCAATTTATTATCATTTACTATTTACCTGTTTGTTTATTATTTTAACTATACCTATGCATTTATGTATTTTATTTGTTATTTACATTATTATAGTTTTTATTTATTATTTTATTATTAATATGATTATTATTATTATTATTATTTTTTTTTTGCATCCGACCTAGATATGGATCAAAAGGTCTCCTGTCGGCATGCTCCGCCTATGTAATCCTTTGTAATATATATATATATATATATATATATATATATATATATATATATATACATATATATAAATAAAAAACTCAGCATCTTTTATTATTGTAATACAGTGGATGCTATCAGCGTATTCCATATCTTTCCATAATATTCTTGGTTTCCTTAAATGACCTTCAATTCTTGGAGGGAAAAAAAGTCCCCTTTATAGTTATAATGGCAACTTTCAAACCAAATGTCAGAAAGAACTGAAAATAAAGATACTTTTATTCCTATACACTATGAGGTGAGGATACTACACCAGGTGTATAGATGTGGTTGAAACTGTCACCTTTGCCCTAGGTGCTTGGACTGTTTGGGCAAGTAACAGTCACTGATGGGAACTGGAGAGGAGCACGGGATTTAAACCCACAACTAAGTGAATGTGAGACCAGTATGTTTCAGATTACGCCACCTGTGCACTGTGTTGGAATTGTTTTAGTACAGAATAGCATGTTTGGTGGATTAAGAGTAGTAAGATGTTTTGATACTCCAATGCAAAGTTCTTCTTCTTCAAAAATAAACATTTGATCATTAGGAGATAAACATTTGATCAATGGTAATCCATATAATTGATTTGGTTTGACACCACGAACTACCACTATCAGGAGGCTAGGACAGTGCCCCTTAAAGAGGACTTTGTAGCACAGAACTAAATGAACCATGCCCTTGGTCCAACTTACTGGAGGAAGGGTTCGAACTATCATCACCTTGTTGTCCACTGCAAATAGTGAAGCTCTAACTCATTCAGCCTGCGAGCATCCATATATTTCATATAAAACTAATTTTCCTAATTAATCAATCAATCATTTACTGGGTTGCACCAACAATAGGTTTCTGCCTTGGGTGGTTCTGATAGATGAATCTCACAGCTTCAAAAACCATCTACTCTCTCCCACACACCTATGTCTTGGAAGTGCAGCTCTGAGAGGTTGGTACTTGATCTACACACTTTATCAATTTATTTACAGACTTTATCTTTATCAACTTTTTCACATATGGGGAAATAACTGTTAGCGACTGTTGTTCTTCTCTTCCTATTTAATGGTATATGAAACACAACCACCCAAATGCAACTGGGATAACAGTAGTGTTTCTTTCCATAGAAATCAATGGGAGGATCAAAGAACCAATGATGGCTACTATGGGCCTACAGGGTCCCAACCAGTAAAACTTGGAGGCAGAAGCATAAAGGAAGAATCTGGATGTGTTTGAGATGAAGTACTTGAGAAATATGATACATACATATACCAAATGGACCTTTTCTCTTTATTATTAGATAAGGTGCACCACTGAAAAACTGGCACCACCCAGGAATTAAACCCAGGACTTCCCACTTGCTAGGTAGTTGTGCTTACTGATTACACCATGGTCACCTCCAGTGAACACTTGCACCCTTACCCCCCCCCCAGCCCACCCTCTGAGGGCCTATGGTGTAGTTCGTAATGCAAGCATATTATGCAATGCATCAATGCTATGTGAAATGTTCGCATAATGAACTATGCCACACTTATAAATGGGGTGGCTAAATCAATAAACCAATCTCACACCTACCCAGATTCCGTTTGTTGTCCCTTCCATCTTAGCACCTCATTAATGAAGAGTCATCCCTGTCCCAAACAATACTGCTTGGGTCAAAGGCAATGCAGGATGACAAAGCACACAGAGTACAGGATTTCCACAGCAGTGCCCAATACCTGAACCTGGTTTACTCCCTCTCCCTGCTTCATTATATGGCACCCCACCTCCCCACAAAATTTCCAGAACAGACATAAACATCCTCCTTCATTCTTCCATCCATATACACAGCCACACTTTCACCTCAAATTAATGATGGGTGTTATTTAAATGAATGGTGTGAGAAATGTAGAGATGATGCAAAGAACAGGGGTGGAAAGAGAACTGTCACATACAGAAGATCAAAGAATGCTGAGGTAGTTTGGGCATCTGGAGGGAACAAGTAAGAAAAGGTTTGTAAGAACTGTGAAAAGCTGAAACAGTTGGAGGGACCTAGTGAGGAAGACCCTGAGGTAGATGGATGGGGTGAAGGGGGCCTCAGATGCCTGAGGAATGTCTGTCAAGCAGAAAGGAAAGTGTGGGGGGGGGAGAGAGAGGGAGAGAGAGAGAGAGAGAGAGAGAGAGAGAGAGACAGAGAGAGAGAGAGAGAAGACAGAGAGGGAGAGAAAGGGAGAGAAGACAGAGAGAGAAGACAGAGAGAGAAGAGAGAGAAGAGAGAGAGAGAAGAGAGAGAGAGAGAGAGGGAGAGAGAGAGAGAGAGAGAGAGAAAAATATAGAATTGTGGGAGATGGTAAACATATGAAAGGATGCCATGGCCCAAAGAATTTTTTTTTCCATTTGCTCCATAAAGTATTCTGAGTGGATGATGATAATAGGGGTTACTATGGGTGAGCCACCTATGGTCTTGGGCCCTGCCATGGGAGCACAGTGCCTCAGTGCACTGCCCTCAATCCAAGCAGTATAGCAGGGACTGGGATGACCCTCCATCCACCATGTGCTAAGATGGAAGGCGCACTAAATATATTTTTGTAATTGTACAGGAGTTATCCCCAGATCCTGTAAACTGGTTTGATCACATTTTCTGTGTTTATTATTGCTCAGAGTAAAAGAGAATGAGTAATACTACAATGACTTTATATTTTATAATGCAAGTAGTGATGCAGTGTAGATATGGCAGCCGATGCTGTGCATGAGAATTTGACTCATACTGAAGTGGTTAATGTGTATCTGTGTGTGTATGAATTTCACCACCAGTGTCTTGAATAAGAGGTTGGACCTTTCACCCCCACCCCAACTTTTTGCCCTACAGAGCAAGGTATTTGCTGCAGTGCAGTGATGGCTTTTAGACCTGGGTGGTGATTGAACTCAGACTGCTGAGGTAGGTGAGCATGGTACCAGTACACAATCCAGCCTGTGTATGAGGGTGTGGGTATATTTACCTAGTTGTATTATATGGGAAGGGAGCTATGCTCGTGGTGACCCATCTTTGTATCTTTCAACATCAAGTTTTTTCTTAAAATCTTGAATAGTGTTTGTACACACTGTTTCCTTATCTAATTTATTCATGCATATGTGTGTGTATTTACCTAACTGTAGTATACAGCAAAGGAGAAATGCTTACTGGGTCCTGTCTCCTATTTATCATACCTAGCCTCATGTTCATGTACAGATTCCAAATTAATCTATATCTTTGATTTCCAATTATCATATCTAGATTTGAATTCATGTATTGCTCTAGCTTGGGTTATATCACCTTCAAAACTAGTCTCAGTATTTATGTATCCATAAGGAAAACTACTTTTTCACAACCTTTAGACATGTAGTCTTTCTTAATTTGTTCCCTTGACTTCTTAAAGCCCTCCCATCTTTAATCAAGTGATCTCTTCTGTCAATGCAATCTATCCCCTTCAGTGACCTGAAGACTGTAATCATATCAACTCTTTTTCTTCAATCTTTTGAAAGTTGGCAGACCCAGTGCTTTTCATCTTTTCTTGTATAGTTTCTACCAGGCTAGGGATCAGTTTGGTGGCAGCCCTTTGTATTTTCTTGATCTTGCTTTTATCTTTCAATCTGTATGGGGTCCATACCACTGACGCATATCCCAGTGTTGGACAGATACTTTGATGCTTTTTGTCATCATCTCTTCATACACTTTAATCTTTTGCAGCAATCCATACATCTCCCACAATCCATGCGATATGTCTGTCAGGTGACAGGTTGTCTTTTATCCACACTCCCAAATCTTTCTCCCTTTTTGCTTTTGTAATGGGGTCTCTTCTCAAGAAATTATTTAAGGATGGTCTTTTGTCACTATTTCCCATTTCCAGTGCTTTGAATTTTTTGGTATTCAAATTAATTTCCCATTCTTGGCTTCATTAAAAAAAGTGTAGATCTTTTTGTAATAGTCTACAATCCTCTTTGTTTTTAATTCTTCTCACGATTTTTGTGTTATCTACAAACATGTTGGCATAACTTGTACTTTCCATCATGTCATTGAGAGACAAGAAACATTATTAGAACAAACACTGAACCTTGTGGAACTCTGCTCATTACTGCTCTACATTCATCTTATCCTTTACTACTGTCCTCATGTATCTTTCCTTCAAAAAATCTTTTATCCATTTGAGTAGTTTGCCTCTCAGTCCTCCAATGTGCTCCCATTTCTACACAAGTCAAATGCGAGTTACTTTATCAAAAGCCTTCTCTATGTTGAGGTACACACAGTCCACCCACCCTCTCCCTCTTGCAGCAAATCAACCACTCCTGAGTAAAAGCTTCAAAGGTTTGACACACACAACCTTCCAAATTTAAGTCAGAATGTGTCAGAATGTTCATCAAGATATTTGGTCCATTGATCTTTCATAATCCTTTCACATTATTTCACTTTTGTGCTGGTCAATGATTCTGGCCTATAACTTAGTGGTGTCTCCTTATTTTCACCTTTGAGAATGGGTACTATAATTGCCCCTTTTCAAGGATTACAAAGGAGCATGCTGACAGGAGACCTTTTGGTCCATAACTAGGTCAGATGTGACAAAAATTATAATGATAAATAAATAAAAAATACAATATAAATAACAATAAAATAAATAGGTAAAGTTAAATAATAAACAATCAGGTAAATAGTAAATAATAATAAATTGACATATAACTAATATGACAACCAAGCAAATAATAAACAGACAATAACAAACAAATATAAAATAAATGGCAGGCATTACAGTATCTCACTTAGGTATTTATCTAAATGAATCTTAAAGCTTTGAACTGAACTACATTGCACTGCCTCTGCAGGAAGTTTATTCCATTCATTAACTACATGGTTGGCAAAGTTGTTCCTACCCACTTTCAAATTAAATCTATTTCCTGACAGTTTGAGACCATTATTTCTTGTCAGATTCTCATTCAGTGTAAAAATTTTGTCACTTCTGATGTTGTCAATTCCCTTTAGAATCTTAAAGACCTGTATCAAGTCATCTCTGAGTCTATGCTTTTTTAGGGAAAACAGATTTATTTTCATATGATTTATTTTGATACTTGGAACCAGTTTTGTGGCTTGCTGCTGTTCCTTACATTTTTTAATTGTTCAGTTTGAGATCCTGTCAGGTCTTGAAGCTTTTGCCACATTCATGATCCCAAAAGATTGAGCACTTCACTCCTAAATTTATATCCTCTAAACATGAAGTTTTGCTCTTCTTGCTTTCCTCTAAAAAACTGCTCTTTTGCGAAGATAAATTAGAAACTTTCACTTATTATTTCTGCCTGAGCAGAGGCCTCCTCAAAGACCTCACTACCCAATATTAACAAGGTAATTACTTCCCTGTGTCTCAATTTCCCATTTATAAACCTGTAAAACTGTCTTGGTAGGTGTATTTACCTAGTTGTATTTTACAGGAAGGGGAGCTATGCTCGTGGTGTCACGTCTTCATATCTTGTTTTATCTAGACTTTTTAAATTCGTGTATTGTTTTTGCACACACCACTTTCTCATCTTATTTGTTCCAAACATCTATCACTCTGTGGGGAAAGCCATTTATTTTTTCAGGTCTCTTCTATAACTTTCTTGATTTTCTTTCCGTGTCCTCTTGTATTTCTACTATCCCATTTTGTTAGATCCTATCAATAGTCTCTATGCCTCTCTTCTTTGCTCTAATGTCTGTAGCTCAAGTTTTGCTAGTCTTCATATGATAGTTTTGAGAATGTTGGTGCCAATTTTGTAATTGCTCTTTGTATTCTTTCAAGTTTTGTTATACGTTTTTTTGTACTTGTTGACCATGTCGTCGCTGCATACTCCAATCTTGGTCTTATCAAAGTGACTAGTATTTTCTTCACCATTTCTTTGTCCTGGTATGTAAATGCCACTTTGATTGTTCTTATTAAACATTAAGTTTCTCAAAAAATTTGGTTTATATGTTTCTTACGGGACATATTATTCATAATAATGACTCCCAGGTCCTTCTCATTTTCTACTTTTTTAAATTTCTTCTCCCAATTTATATGATCCCACTATTTTTTTTTTTTTGCTTCTTCCAAATTCCATTATTACTTCTTAATATTGAATTCAATCTCCCACTTCCTACTCCATTTCCATACTTTATTGAGATCACTCTGTAGCGACTCACTATCTTTTTCAGTGTTCACTTTTTTCAACAATTTTGCATCATCCACAAAGAAGCTCATATAACTTTCAATTCCTTTATCCATAGCTTTAACATATATATAGCAAACATTATTGGGTCCAGAACTGTTCCTTGTGGAACTCCACTTATCACTTCATCCCAATAAGAGTGTTTGTCTCTTATCACCGCTCTCATTTTTCTTCAATCCACTTCAGCAGTTTGCCCTGTATTCCTCCTGCAGTTTCTAATTTCTTTAGCAACTTCTTATGTGGCATACATACATACATACATATACTAAGGCTTTTTTCCCCCTTACCAGGGGGATAGCCAAAAAGGACAAGGCACAAAAACATTCCCACCCATTTCATCCCCGAAAACACTCGACACCTCTCCACCCTCCTTCCCATCTTAGCACCTCCTAGATGACGGGTCATCCCTGCACCCTGTCCACTGCCCTGGTCTAGAAATGCACAATCAGCTCATCCATCTCTTTCTTGTATTACATCTATTAGCCTTGAATAGAAACACATTAAGATTGTGACGCATGATTGTCCTTGTCTAAATCCAAATTGCCTTGGATTTAGTATGTTTTTTTTTTTCCAAATGCCTTACCCATCTAATTTTGATAATTCTTTCACAAATTTTAGCTATCGTACTTGTAAGAGAGACTGGTCTATAGTTAGTAGGGTCTTCCTTGTTTCCCCCTTTATATATTGGTACTATATTTGCTCTTTTCCAATCTTTTGGAACTTTTCCTTCTTTCAATGAACTGTTTATTAGACTATGTATTTTGTCTGTTAGTTCATTCCTGCATTCTCTCAAAATCCAGTTTGCCATTTCATCTGGTCCATGCGATTTCCTGACATTGAGATTACTCAAGTGATTCATTATTTCATTCCTTGATACTTCTATCTCTTTCATAGGGGGACTTTCTCCTCCCACTCGATATCTCTAGGTTGTATGTTCTCCCTTGTAAACACCGATTTAAAATGCTTGTTCATAATTTCTGCCATTTCTATTTCCTCTGTGTATTCAACTCCTCCTTGTTGTAGTTTCTCTAATTCTTGTTTGTTTTCCAGTTTGTTGTTTACAAATCTGTAAAATAGTTTTGGTTGATCTTTACATTTTTCTATGACATCTTTTTCGTATTTTCTCTTTTCTTCTTTGCACACTTGTACATATTCATTTCTATTAGTATATATTTTCCATTTTTCAGGTCTTTTTGTCTTTTTTTCCATTTTATCCAAGCTTTATCCTTTTTGTCTTTTAACTCCCTACATCTTTTGTTGTACCAACACTTTACATATTCTTTTTCTTGCTTTTGTCTTGGAACATACTTTTCCACTCCTTTATAAATTTTTGTCAAAATATTCTGTTTCTCTTCTACTTTGTGTATTTTCCCAGTCTTCTTTTTAAAAGAATTATCTTATTTGATCAAAATTTGTTTTTTCGTACATCAATCTTCCCTTTCTATATTGTTCATTTTTTCTCATGTATTTTTCCTCATTTAGTTCCAGTTCAACCAATATGTGGTCACTTTTACTTATTGGTGTCTTATATTCAATCTTGTCCACTATTTCGAGTTCTGATGTGATTATTAGGTCTAGTCTCGATGGTTCTTCCTCATTTCTATACCTAGTATTCTCTTGTATCCATTGTATGTTCTATAATCATATTAAGTTGTACATTTCCCCATAGGTTGTCTCCACCCTACACTGACATCTCTTCCCAGCAGATTACTTTACAATTAAAGTCACCCATTATAATTATTCTTCCTCCATCTTCCATTATCTTGTTTAGTATTATTCTTGTGTCTTCTAACATATTTTTGTGTTCTTTCTCTTCCCACGAAGCTGTTTTAGGAGGCACATAATTTACTACAAACTTTCTGCTCTTCCCATCCTTGTCCTCCACTTCCATCATAATCATCTCTACTCTATTCTTTCCATATGTGACATTCCTCACATTTATATCCTTCTTAGTCAGGAACCTAACTCCACCCCCTTGTTTTACCCTTCTGTTTCTAATCCAAAAATTATATGCACCATGTTGGGTGGTAGTGGACCTTTCAATTTCGTCTCTACAATTGCCATTATGTCCGGTTCTTTTTCCTTCAGGTAATCATTCAGTTCGTTCAAGCCTGTTATAAATCCATCTATATTTGTGTAAGACACTTTTAATTTTCTGCTACTTCCATTGTGTTTTCTGTTTCTCTTCTGTTTTTCTCTGCTTTGAACCATTTCCTCACTTTAATATTCACTACTCTCCAATAGAATTCCTCTTTTTCTGTTCTTTTCTCATTTTTTTCCTTAGCTTCTAGTTTTTTTGTTTTCTCATCCTGGTTTTCCTCTTTATTCATTTCTCTCTTTACCTGTTTATATTGATCACTGTCTGCTAGTTTCCCTGTTTTTGCTAAGATATTCTCTGCTGTCATTTGTGACCTGAATTTAACCTTAATTGGTCTGGTCTTATCTGTATTGTATTTGCCTAGTTTCTGGTTCATCTTCTTGAACTGTTTCTAATATCTTATTTACTTTTTTCTTTTCTTCCTTTCTTCTTGTACGAGTAGTCCTATTTGGATTATACTTCTCTTCCATCCCTAATATAATTACACATTTCTTTTTATCCGCTCTCTTACTATATTCTCCTTCTCCCTCATCACTTTAATAACTGTGTCCTTAGTTTGTTCTTTCATCTGCTGTTCCACTACACCTCTAAATTAAATTTTATTGTTCTCTTGTACTTTTTCCCAACCACTTACCTCTTTTGCTATGGACTCTTTATTCTCTTTATTATTCCTCTTCAATTCCTTATTCTCATCCTATACTTCTCTTAACTGTCTTTTTAATTCTTCTATTTCTTTAGTTAGGTTCTGATTCTCCTTCTTTAGTTCTTTCAGTTTATCAACTCCTTGGGTAAATAGCGTTAATTAGTTAAACCTAGCCTCCCATGTTTCATTCATTTTTTTTTAGTTTCTCCTCTAGATTTACTAGTCAGGGGAGGTTGTCATTTCCTCCCTCTTTAAATCCATGGAAATAATTATCTTCACCTTCCATTGCGCTGCTCTTATCTATATTTCTAATTTTTACATTTTTACTAATCTCTTTGACTTCACCACTGTCGTCTGCCCCTCTCTTGTTGACATGCCGTCTGACTTCCTGGGCCCAATCGTCCCCTTCTTCATTTCCTTCCATTTTCCTCAGTAATTCCTCCCCTTCTCCTTTTTCTCCACCTTCCCACTACACCATGAGCTTTCCCCTTCCCTATTAATACAACACAGGTACTCCCTCGTCGTTGAGATCCACAAAAATTGTAGATTTTTCCAGAGTCCAAACTTCGTTGTCACTTCGACCAATGTGTGTGTGTACATGGTTGGAGCTATGTTTATGGGGTTCTGTCTCTTTTCCTCCCATTTGTCAAATCTTGTCTGGAATTCTTTTAAAATGATGACTAATTCCACAAGTCAACACTTCTGGTAGGAAAGCTATGCTTCCTAATTATTCCCCCCCCCCCATCTACTATAACCTTTCTTCACTCGTTCTTTCCATGGTTTGGACACATGGAAAGAATGAGTGAAGAAAGATTAGTAAAAAAGGTATGGAAGGCAGAGATGGAAGGAGTGAACATGAGGGAGCGACCAAGAATGAGATGGATGGATGGGGTAAAAGGAGCATTGGGAAAGAATGGCATGCCTGTTGAGGAAGGAAGGGAGAAGACAGAAGCTAGGGGTGAGTGGAGAATGATTGTGTATGGATTATAGTATGATGCATGGAAAGGTGTGGGGGGGGGGGTTGGTGAAGGAGTATGTGTGAATGATATTTTAATGCAGCCCAAAGGGATTTCTCCCTGGCTTCTCTTTTTCTGCACGAGGGGACAGAGAGGGGGGTCACCGATTAAATGAAGTGGCTTTGCTGTGAATGTGCTGTGTCTTGCTACATTGCTTCTGACCCAGGGCAGTGGGAGAGATGCTAGGATGACCCATCATCCAAGAGGAGCCAAGAAAAGAGGGAGGAGGGGTGGGAGTGGAGTATGTGGGGGTGGGATGGGTAGGAGTAGATTTATGCCTTCGACTTTGACTACTGGTACCTCCCTTGTAAGGGGGAAAAGCCGTTGGTATATGTATGTACCTCTCGTTGATTTTCTTATACCAGTGATTCTTTACTGTCCACATTCTCTATATCTGTTTCCAGTTAAATATCATTATAATGTTGCTTCTCTCTCATTGTTCCACCTAAGTGGGAAGTCCCTGTTTCTTCAATCTTTCCTCATATATCTAGTTATTTAAACCAGGGATCATCTTGGTTCTTCTATTTTTCTTATATATTTTTCTAAGTATGGCGACCATATCACTGCTGTGTTTTCTAGTCTGGACCATATCAACCTTTCAATATTTTTCTCATTCTGTCCTCATCCATATTGTGAAATGCTACTCTTATATTTTTTCTTATAGATTATAAGCCTATCCTGTTATTTTTCTTAAGTGTGCATCAGGTGATAGAATGGCTTTCATTATGATGCCTAGGTTCTTTTCCTCTTTTGCTTTTCTCATTTTGTAATCCATTAATTACCTTTCTTTCCTTACTTTGGCTCATTTCCAATATTTTGCACTTGTGTTCAAATTAATTTTCAACTCCCGACTCCACTTGTATAATTTGTCCAGGTCCTTTTGTAACAATCCTCCTCCTGTCTCACCCTCTTCATGATCTTCACTGTTCTCACATGTCTATCTTTCAAGAAATCTTTTATCTATTCCACTACGTTTCCTCTGAGACCTCCAATATTTTCCAATTTCCATATCAATCTCTTATATGGTACTATGCCAAAGGCATAGTATACAGTCCATCCATCCCTCTCTTTCATGCAGCCCATCAGTCTCACATGTCTATCTTTTATCTATTCCAGTATGTTTCCTCTGAGACCTCCAATATTTTCCAATTTCCATATCAATCTCTTATATGATACTATGCCAAAGGCTTTTTTAAGTCCAAATATATACAGTCTATCCATCCCTCTCTTTCAAGCAGTCCATCAGTCATTCTCATAAAAAAACTTAGCAGGTTGGTCACACAGGACTTTCCTTCTCTGAATCCAAACAAATTGCTCTTTGCTTTTTCAGATTTTGCATCCATCTATAATTTTACAATTTTTCCACACCTTTTTACTGGTTTATAATTTAGTGATACCTCTCTGTTATCTCCTTTGAAAACTGTTATGACACTTGTAGATTTCTAGTCTAATGGCACCTATCTCTCTTCTTGTGAGCTAGCTATAAAACAGTGCAATGTGTATGTGCGTGTGCATGTGTTGGTATGTATTAACTCAGGTTTTATATGTATATATGTGTATATATATGTGTACATATATATGTGTACATATATATATATACACACACACATTAGTTGTTGCTATATACCTAAATTTTTGTCTTTTTCTAAGCATTTTAGTTTCTCTTTTTCCTAGACTGTATGTTGCCAACATCATTTTCTGGATATCCCACATGTGTATTAATTAAGACATCCTCACACTGTGTTTAAAACTTGTTGCAGGAGGGGTTTCATTTGGGAGAATAAAGTTGCTTGGCAGCAGTTTAAATACTAAGTTGTAAAATGCAGGGAAAGGGTTAATCTAGATTCTAGGTGGATTCCAGATGGGTTTAACATTTTTTCTGTGGAAAGAGTTTCCCTTCATGTGAATAAAATCATCTAGCAGCAGTTAAATAAATAATCAAGCTATATGATGCATGAAAAGGACTAATCCAAACAGGCTGAAGATACCCTTAACCCTCTTGCTGTGGAAGGAGTTCCCACTCGTATGAATGACAGTGACTTTACCTTGAGCATTTACAGGGTTGAAACTGAGCTATTGCTTGAGCTTGAATAAGAAAAGATGCAGAAGAATAAGAAGAAAGATGACAACCCTTTCAAGGCAAAATTGTCAAATTGGGCAATTTACAGATTATATTCTGTAAAAAATTTAATCTACTGATGCTAGACAATGCTATTCATTTTAAGAAGAACCACAGCCACTAAAGGGAGAGCTGGGAAAATGACTAAAAGTGTAATTAAGTGGAAGGAAATGTGAGACAGCAGCAGTCTGAGCAGTGTTTTTGTATCCTGTCAACAAAAAAACGTGCCATGCCATACGTACTGGTGAGAGTGGGTTGTGCGATCGATGACTGGTTTTGGAAATGGGGGAGCCTTGTGGACCCTAAAGAAGAAAAACAATAAACAAAAAACACCTGCAGACATTTAGTTACAACAATCTAATGGTTAACTTGGAAGCCCAACACTGATGCTAAGTCTCTTGATGTCTGGTAGCTGAAAGAAGCAATGCAAGTGATTCAGGGAGGATTAAACTGTCTACCCCTTCACATTCCCATTATAATTGGGCAAAAATATCCCTGTATCATGCACTCTGTCCAGGGTAATTGCATATGGCTCATAACTGTTGTGAAGTATCACTGTAGCGTGTAGCATGTAAATGGGAATCCTTCTGTGAATCTGATGATTCTATTAAAAAATCCAAGCAGTTTTAAAACTGTACATAGTCCTATACAGAGGAGCAGCAAATTCCTCAATGTGAAAATTGGTGTATGCCAAAAATCAGTTTTCCTACTAAGAAATTTCAATGGTTGTGGGTGTTTAATGTGATTGACCTTAAAGGTTCAAAGGACTATGTAACAGTGAAAAAAGTAGATTGCGAGATGGCACAAGCCAACTATGTAAGGTCCCATGTTTCGTCTTTAAGAAGAAAGTACTTTTTAAAGGATTAACATTGGATTTTTTTTTTTTGACAGGGGGGATCACACAACTTTCAAAATGCTCTGATAGATGCCAGTGACAGTAAGATCCACATGAATTCCATAGATTTCCCATTCTTGCACAATGCTGTCCTTGAGGAGCCTTCAATTTTCCATGCTTCAAGTGCAAAAAAGGGTGAATTTTTGTACAAAGAATTGACAAACATGTATATACAGTAGATGCATGCATAAATAGATGAAGTAAGGTAGGAGAAGTTGGGTACCAATATTGATGGTGATGATGGGATAGATCCAAGACAAATAAATGCCAATTTTATCACCCAACTGCTGCAAACATGCAAAGATTTCCAAATGGGTTTTTTTTCACCCCTTCCATAATAAAAGGTTACATTCATCCCTTTATTCTGGTTGCCCCCTGGCTACCTTAGATGACTCTTTGGCTGCAATGGGATTTGACCTAAAACACTTTCACATTGAACTGGTTGCCAGAGTTCCTTTGTTCTGGTACCATATTATCTTATTCAACTGTATATGGTTACCTTCCTTATAAGAGGAAGATGCCCTCAGTATGTAGTATATGACCCTTTCAGCAGCAAAGGGAGAGAGAGGAATTGCATGTTCCTAGGACTCACAGATCTTCTGTATGAGGCCTAGTGCTATCTCCAGTTAAGAGCACCTGAATATTCAATGTTAAGGAGGATCAAAGATAGACTCTCTGCCATCCACTCCCCTGATATCTGTGTTCAGTCCACTCTCTCCACCCTTGTGAAACAGACATTCGTTACTATTTTTTTCACAATTTTTTTCACAACCCTGTTCCCCTTCTCCTCCTGCTAATACATAACAAATAAATTTAGGCCATTCACATTCACAGTACTATGCACCAGACACAATAAAAAGTAACAGGCTGCAGAATACTGGAAAAAAATAAATACAATAAAATGTAACTCACTAACTAGACCTACTCTCCAAACAACCCAATTACAGAAACTATTTCTACACAAAATAACTGAGCTCAACATCGTAAGCAGTTTGTACTTGTTGCTCCATGACCACTGGGTTGCCCATAAGTTATTCAGAGGAGAGTGGAGAGATGGCAGAGAGGGAGGTTCAAAGAGCATTGGGATGGTTTGTGCATCTAGAAAGAATGAGTGAGGAAGGACTCTCAAAAAGAGAGTGGAAATCAGTCAGAAGCGGATGGAGGAAACCTGAGGAAGACCAAGAATAAGGTGGATGGATGGGGTGAGAAGGGTATTGGATGCATGAGGTAAAGGGCAAAATATAGGTGTGAGTGGGGAGTGGTAGTGAAGAGATGTGAAAACAAAAGTCCCAAAGAGACTTCTTGCTTGTTTTGCATATTTCTCAAGTGGATCTGGAGGGGGTCCACTGTGTAATGAAGTAATGGAAGTAAACCAGCATTGGCTGTTGAGCCATGATTTGCAAGTGCTGTGTCCTACTGAACAGTCTGTGTGGCAGGGGACAAGGATGGTCCTTCATTCATAAGTAGCTAAGAAGGAAATGAGCATGAACAAGTTTTTTGAAGGATATATATGTATATTTTTTTGGAGGTAGCCAAAACACAAATAAAAGCTACCACCACTGAAAGGGAGAGAGAGCTTTTTGTACATATATTCTTTTTTGTGCTGGGTATATGTGTGAAGTGGCTACCTCCCTTGCAAGGGGGAAATTCTTTTGGTATATTTACCTAGTTGTATTATATGGGAAGGGAGCTATGTTCATAGTGACCCATCTTTGTAGCTTTCAGCATCTAGTTTGTTCTTAAATCCTTGTATGATTTTTGCACATACTATTGTTTGTATGTATATGTGTAAAGGTGCACTATAGTAGGTCTAGTGGGAGATATCTTCTGGTTTATATTTGGGTTGGGAAATTTTATTTAATCAAGTTTACTGATCTTGTAAGTAGGAATTTGCTTAGTAATTGGGATATGTATGTGTTTCTGTGAGGAAATATTGCATGATGCTGGGGGTAGGTTAAGGATGATTTGAGAGTAGTATGCTGTATGTGTGGTTACTTGTTGCATCCTTTTAAGTTGAGGTGGTGTGATGTAAGAAAGCCAAGATGGAGAACAGGAGTAATGGCAATTTTAGAAAACAGTTATCAAAGAAACTGGAGATTTCTGAAAGGTGGAAGGCATACTACAAAGACCTGTCAAAACAGAGTGAGGAAATGGAAGATGCAGTGTTGACAATGGGGAGAGGTGCACTCAGAAGCAAAGGAGTCAAGTGATCACAAATTAGTGGTGAATAGATGGAGGATGTTGTGTCAATACTGCAATATGGGGATAAAGTGGGGCTGGTAGGTGGGTAAATACAAACTGCTAAGCAGAGGGCTGGAACTGGTGGTTGAGAATGGAAGAATATATGAAGCAAACCATGTTAGCCTTGTTGTAGAAGAGCTTTGCCCTGCTCCACTGCTTTTGGCCCAAGCAGTGTGATGGGGAACAGGGCGATCCTTCATCCCTTAGGTAATGGGGTGGGGTGGTTGAACGAGTTATATTTATTATGTAGGGGTGTCTTTGATTCTGCTGTAAAAAAGGACATGTGTGTACATTTCTTCATCCATTTCATGTCCCTACTGATGGGGTAGCTCATCCAACTACCATCTATAGGTTTATTGAGCACACACATACAAAAAGAGAGAGGATTAATGTGGGATTTGTTTAAAATCCTCATATAAAAAAGCACAAACTAATGACAAACTTCCACTTCTTTCTCCATCCCTCTTGATAACTTGCCAGTCCACTTCCTCCCACATTTTATCCCTTCCATTATCTCACTTCTTGTCTACATCACCCTCTTCTTATCATCTATAGGGGGTGAGATAGCACGCAGTATTTTCTTTTTTATTAGCTTCAGTATCTTATGACTTTCATTAGATATATACTATTTCCTTGCCTAAAAAAATGAAAGCAACTTTAAGCTATACATCTTTTCTCAGATGAACTGAATACTAAAAGAAAGCACATGCTACTAAATAAACCACCTGACTGGCAAGAGCAGTCTAGAAAGCTGCATGAAATGCCTAATAAAATATTATGCTGCCTCTAATATCATTATACTCTGTATTCTACAAATGAAGCACATGCACAAATCTTCCCTGACTTCAGGCTTCACACGTGCAAACATATTCCTTATGGCATGGTGTAAAGGCTGATTACATAGATAAAATTTCTTTTGCTGGGTGATAATACATAAATATAACATTGTAGGTACAGTGAGTCCTCCTTATACAGTAATTCTTTATCCAGCAAATTCACAGTTACGGTATTTGGTAATTACTACCCTTGATTCTATTTACGGTAAGAAAAATTCACAGATATGGTATCCACTCGTGTTTTGGAGGTAAAATTAGATATTTTGAAGTGGAAAGAGCAGGGAGAAGGTACGTCTGCCATAAGTCGAAACTTGGGTTCGGTATACGGTAATTTCAATTTGCGGTATGGTTTTCAGGAATGCATATGAACCGTATAACGAAGACTCACTGTAGTAGATTTTGAACTTTAACAGTATTATATAGACCTTATTCTGTAATAATTTATTCTATTCAATTCAGTGAATTCCAAACCCAAAAGTTTTACATTAAAGAACCACTCACAAACTCTACCAATGGCCTACCCAAAGTTCAATAAAACTACAGAATCTGCCCAAACTATATCTACGAAGCTTCAATCCATCTGTTTTTCTCTGGTTCTCTCCTGAAGGAGACCTGAGGCCTCCAGAAATTTGCCACAGCCACTGATTCAGCCCGTACATCATTCAGTGAAGAGATTTAGTGTTCCTGTTAGGGGTGAGTGAAGGATGGTTTGGTAATAGGTGCCTATGTATTCCATGTGATGTCTGCCTCTGGGGGCAATTAGTCTGTTGCCAGGCTGATTCTACATTGGCACTATTTTTGAGAAGGGTGTTGTCCCAAACAAAGGCACATTGGTGAATCTTGTCTATTTTGGGAATAATTTCTCCGCTCGGATGATTTCGGGAGAGGGGTTTGATAAAGTATAGAATTTGGCAATTTCTTATTGACTTGTTTTGTGATCTGTGTATGTGTTTGTATTATGAGTAGGTAGGTTGTAGATGTCTGAGTAGGTAGGTTGTTGTAGATGTCTGAGTAGAATACTATAGGGAGTTCTTGTCTGAAGGGTGGATGGGTTCATAGACTTTTGCAAGGAACTATGTAGATATCCTTTTCATACTGCTCCTTGGTAAAGATTTTGGTTTCTGAGTGTAAATGTTTTATTGGTACTGTATGGAGTACAGGAGGTGCCAAGATAAGAGGGAGGGTGGAGGGGAGTGGAGTGTATTTGGGATGGAATGGGTGGGAATGGTTATTATGTTTTTTCTTTTTGGCTACCTCCCTTGTAAGGGGGAAAAAGCCTTTGGTATATGTATGTATGTATGGAGTACAGATTTTGAATTTGAAGGAAGCAGAAAGGAAAGACCTAAAGAGGTTATCCCACTGGGCTATTTTCCCTCCAATCTCCGATTAATTGGCAGTAACGTCCACCATCAGAACCTTTTCTGCCGTAAAATCACCATGGTAAACTATATTGTTGTCTCAACAAAACTACATAGGAAGTCATTTTATATACTAGAGTGAAATTATTTTCCTCCAGCATATCAGATTCCTTCGTAAAAGCTGTGGGATGATAATCAGCTCCAATTGTCCGAGGAAAAATAGCCCAGTGTGATAATGCCTTCAAAGGGGTTTGAGATTAAATTTTTGTAAAGTATGGTAGTGGATACCATGATGGATAGAATGAGAAATTTGGAGGTGAAGCAAAGAGCTGGGGGTTGAAAAAGCTGGGTGATAGGGTTGATCACAAAATACCAAGATGATTTGGGTACATGGAAAGTGTGTGAAAAAGTGTGTAAAGCAGAAGAGGATGGGTGGGTGGATAAGGTGATGAGGGCACTAGATGTGACCGGAGTGCCTGACGAGCAAAGAAGTGAGAATGAAAAAGCTAGTTATGAATGTAGAGTGGTTGACAGTAGATGAGGAAATGAGGCAGCCTGAAACAATTTCTCCTTGTTTGTTCTCTAGATTTTTCAAGAGGAGGAAGGGAGAGGTGGAGTGGGAATGAATGAAACAAAGAGGGAAAACCAGCTTTGGTTGTTAGGCCCAGTTCACACTTGCCGTTAGAACCATGTTGAAATTGTGGCGTTGTCGCATAGTCAGGGTTGTGTGTGAATGCCTCCACAGGGTTAAATTGTAATTGAACTACTACAGTTGAAACTGCTAGTGTGAACAGGGACTTAGGTCCTGCTATGGAGGTGGTGTCCTGCTGTATTGCCTGACCTGAGCAGTGTAACAGGGGGTTTGGGTGAGGGGTTTTTTTCCACCAGAAGCTAAGATGGGAGAGACAATGAATGGGTTTTTGGATGTGTGTGGAATGGCTGTATACTTGGACCAGGCAATCCACTTTATGAGGGGAGAAAAGACTTTTTGGTAAATGAACATATGTATTAGAGTTTATTTCTTCTGTCCAAATCCTGTGCCTGCGAGTGATTGCTCTTGGTATGTTCAACTTATTTGCCTTCACCATATAAGGTCTTTTATGTGTGGGGTGAAGGTTCTGAGTGTATCAAATATGAAGCCAAGTATTTTAGGGGTTCTGGCCTGTGGGAGAGACTCAACATTTGATTTGATCACTGGGTATTTCTGAGTCATAGAAGTCAGAGGTAATATCACTAGACTTGTGAGATGATGAAGACATTCAGTTTTGTCTCAGCCACAGTTCCAACTCACTGAGGTAAGTTTAAGTCCTTTTATCTGCTGTTTTGTAGGTGCAGTGTTGGGCTATTGTTGTTAGGTCATCTGCATATGCAAGTGCTCTGGTGTTAAAGTTAGGAAGTTGTGTGCGAATTAGTTATATAGCATTGGTGATGGTATTATTTCTTGGGGGACCCTACTGTATAGTCTTTTGGTTCCTGATAGGTGGTTGTTCTGAAACACCCTACATTCTCTGCCAATTATTAAATATGTCTACTATTTCTTGTCACTATTATACATTTGTGTTTTCTATGACTTTGGCTGACAGATGTGTCAAGCATGTGTCAAAAGCCTTATTTATACATCTATTGTACAACAAATTAGTTGTGACCCTTTGTAACTCTTGTTAACATGGCATACTTTATCATTTTGCTCTGGCCAATACAATTTTTAATTTCAGTCGTGTACTGAAGGTGTTTCCCTCAACGAACTATAACCTCCTTCAGTCCAGGTTCAATGTCAAAGATAAATAAAATCACCAACCTTGAGATATCCTTGAAATCCATCATCTTCAGGAAGCAGTTCCTATTAGTTTCTATCCTTTAATTCAGAACTTAGGAGCAGGTAAATTTTTTAACCCTATAAATTTTCTGTTGCAGGTACAACCTGTAGGTAGTGACCTAGTTTTTTTCTTTCTTTCTTGCCAGAATACACACCTAGGCATTGGCTAACTGCCCAAATCATAACCAAGAATACTCATTTGCTGCCTCTATAATCCTTAATGTCTAGAATTTCTATATTGACATATGTAATAAAAGAGCCTTTTCCCCTTTATATGGAAGGGGGAGGGCACAAAAACTAATAATCCCAGATCACACCGAAGACACCAAACATCTCATTCTACACTGCCTCATCCTGGCCATATTTAGTTAACAATACAATATTTCTTCATTGCATGACTTATGGGCCAATCTGGTGCCTATTGCTAGCTACGAGGAACATATATATCTTCTGTAAAAGAGATCTGGGGCACCAGTTTGACTGATTGATCTTCATCCCAAGTTCACTCAATCCCTTTCTGATTTACACACTTTTTGATAGCCTTTCCTTATTCATTCTTTGTGTATGTTATTTGAATAAATTATGTAAAATAAAACTATAGATACGTACATACACACACACACACACATCACATGGCTTGATGGTGCAATGGCATATTTCTTGATCAATAATTCAGCAATCTGAGCTTGAGTCCCATCCAGGGCTGAAAAAATTTCACCATTGCTGTACTGCGAGCTGGCACTCCAACTCTGGTGGGCAAGGATTTGTGTGTGTGTGTATTTACCTAGTTTACCTAGTTGTATTTTATGGGAAGAGAGCTATGCTCGTAGTGACCCACTTTTGTATCTTTCTGCATCCAGTTTGTTCTTAAAGTCAAGTATAGTTTTAGCATTCGCTGTTTCCTCATTCAGTTTGTTCCAGATATCTATCACTCTGTGTATGTGTATTTACCTAGTTGTATTTTATGGGAAGAGAGCTATGCTAGTCGTGACCCACTTTTGTATCTTTCCATATCCAGTTTAATTTTAAAATCTTGTATAGTTTTAGCACTCACTGTTTTCTCATTCAGTTTGTTCCAAATATCTATGTGTAGGAAGCTATTCTTTTTCAGATCTCTTCTGTAACTGTCCTTCTTGAGTTTCTTCTCATGTCCTCTTTGTTTTTCTTCTGTCCCACTTTAGTAAGTCATCTCTATCAAGAATTTCCATCCCTTTCATAATTCTGTAGATGGTTAGCAAATCACCTCTTTCTCTTCTTTGTTCCAGGGCTGGTAGATTTAGTTTATCCAATCTTTGATTGTATGTTAAATTAGAGTGTTGGTGACATCTTTGTCGTTGCTCTTTGAATTCTTTCTAGTTTCTTCTTTAAGAACTAGATGTCCATAATGTCACAGCATATTCCAATTTTGGTCTTATCAGTGTGACTAATATTTTCTTTACCATTTCTTCATCCATGTAATCAAAGGCTACTCTCATTGATCTTAATAAGTTAAAAGTTTCTCTAACTAATTTGTTGACATGTTTGTATGGTGTCATGTCAGTAGAGATAATTACTCCTAGGTCCCTTTCTGAGTTGACTTTTTTAACTTCCTTTGTACCAATTTCATATTGACCCAAGATTCTATTTTTGCTTTTTCCGAATTCCATTATGCTACATTTCTTAATGTTGAAGTTCACTTCACACTTCTGACTCCATTTCCAGACTTTGTCCTGGACTTCTTGAAAAGAAGTTTTGCCACTACTATAGTATCTCTTCAGCTATCATTTGAGCCCTTAGTTTGATTTTCAATGGCTTATAGAGTTTTTCTCTAAAATATGTGCCCATTCTATGCACTTTGTCGTTTTCTTTGTCTAATTCTTGGCCTTTGTCCTGAACCACTTTCTGAATTTCCTTCGCAATTTCTTTCTCTTCTTTTTCTCTTTGGTATTTGTAAACATTGTGTTTTTCTTTGATACCATAAACCACAATGCATTTCTTTTATCCACTGTGTTTCTCAACCAGTTTTCCCCTTCTCTAATTACTTTAATTACTATTTCTTTTGCATTTTCCTCTACCTGCTGTTGTACTATTTCTTTGAAAGTTATTTTCTGATTTTCACATTCCTGTTTACACTGATTTTCTATTTCAAGGAGATCTGTCTCTTTGATTCTCCCACTTTTTTGGTCACTGTTTGCATTTGCTCTTTGACCTATTTCTTCAGTTCTTTGTTTTTGCTTTTTTCCTCATTTTTCTTTCTTTTGTTTTCTCTTTTAATCATAGTTCACTTTTTAGGTCATTCAACTTTGATTATTTCCTCGTTAGTTTTACGTATATTTGTCATCTTTTTGTACATGGCTCTATAATCTATTCTTAGATCTATTAATTCCTACATCAAGCTGTTGATGTCTCGATTCCTTATTACACTGCTATACCTAGTTTCTTTTTCTGTATCCATAACTTTTCCTATGGCTCCTTTTTCTCTTTGAAATCCCCAAAAAACATTGTTTTCCCACCTTTGAGTAGTCTTGGGGGTGTCGTTTAGACATGTCCTCTTCGGTATCACACCCAGTGGCGATTCCACTCTACTCATATCCAGTCCTCTCTTCGTTGGTTCATTAACTCTTTTGTCTTCTTTTGTTTCCTCCATTTCGTGCTATACAATACTTTTACAAAAGTGGATTTTACATCTTACCGGTCACTCAGTTACATAGTTCTCTCATTCCGAAAACAACAAGATGTTTCCTTGATCCAAGCAATAAAAGCGCTAAGTCAGAGCTCATTCGCTAGACTTCCTCTCCAATGACGTAAATCTGTGTGTGTGTGTGATTCACTATGGTCTTGGATCACATGTTGGATTCATGATCAACAGCTATTTCCCTCCCTGTGGAGAGCTCAGAGTTCATATATGACTGATATATGGGTAATGCTGTGACTTTACATGCATACAGACCCCTAACTCCAAACCCATGAGCTGGAGTAATGACTTGCAGCACAGCAATACTGAAATTATTTCAGCCCTGGGTGGGATTTGAACCCAGACCACTATAATGGTGGCCACTAATGCTACCACTGCACTGTCAACTCATGTGTGTGTGTGTATTTACCTGGTTGTATTTTAAGAGAAGAGAGCAATGTTCATGGTGACCCATCTTTGTATCTTTCAGCATCAAGTTTGTTCTTAAATTCTTGTATAGTTTTTGCACTCACTGTTTCCTCATCCAATTTATTCCTGATATTCACCACTCTGTGAGGGAAACTATTCTTTTTCAGATCTCTTCTAATACTATCCTTTTTAAGTTTCTTTTCATGTCCTCTTGGTTGTCTTTTATCCCACTTTTGTAAATCACCACTATTGAGGACTTCCATCCCTTTCATAATTCTGTAGATGGTCAGTAGATCTCCTCTTTCTCTTCTTTGTTCCAGGATTGGTAGTTCAAGTTTGGACAATCTTTGTTTGTATGTCAGTTTGGAGGGTACTGGGGGTCCATAGTATTGCAGTGTAATCCAATCTTGGCCTTATCAATGTAGCTAATATTTTTTTTTACCATTTCTTCATCCAAGTAGTCAAAAGCCACTTTCATTGATTTTAGTAAATTAAAGGTTTCTCTGACTATTTTGTTGATATGTTTGTCTGGTGCCATGTCATTGCTGATGATTACTCCTAAGTCCCTTTCAGAGTTTACTTTTTTAACTTCTTTTGTACCAATTTTATATATATAGTGTATTTACCTAGTTGTATTTTACGGGAAGGGGAGCTATGCTCGTGAGGTCCCGTCTTCATATCTCATTTTATCTAAACTATTTTTAAATTCATGTATTGTTTTTGCACACACCACTTTCTCATCTAACTTGTTCCAACTGTCTATTGCTCTGTGAGGAAAGCTGTTCTTTTTCAAATCTCTTCTATAGTTGTCTTTTTTTATTTTCTTTCCGTGTCCTCTTGTATTTCTGTCATCCCATTTTATCAGATTCTCTCTATCAGTAATTTCTATGCCTTTCATGATTCTGTAAATAGCTATCAAATCTCCTCTCTCTCTTCTTTGCTCTAGTGTCTGTAGTTTAAGTTTTTGTAGTCTCTCTTCATATGATAGTTTTGAGAGTGTTGGTGCCAGTTTAGTAATTGCTCTTTGTATTCTTTCAAGTTTTTTTATACATTTTTTTGTACTTGGTGACCATATCGTTGCTGCATATTCCAATCTTGGTCTTATCAGGGTGATTAGGATTTTCCTCACCATTTCTTCATCCAGGTATGTAAATGCCACTTTGATTGTTCTTATTAAATTATAAGTTTCTCCAAAAATCTTATTTATATGTTTCTCAGGTGACATATTATTCATAACAATGACTCCCAGGTCCCTCTCATTTTCTACTCTTTTTATTCCTTCTTCTCCCAAATTATATGATCCTGTTATTCTGTTTTTGCTTTTTCCAAATTCCATTATACTACACTTTTTTGTATTGAACTCCATCTCCCACTTCCTACTCCATTCTTGTACTTTATTTAGATCTCTCTGTAGTGATTCACAATCCTCTTCAGTTTTCACTCTTTTCAGTAATTTTGCATCATCTGCAAAGAAGCTCATATAGCTTTCAATTCCTTCATCCATATCATTAATATATATAGCAAACATTATTGGGGCCAGAACTGTTCCCTGCGGGACACCGCTTATTACTTCATTCCATTTTGAGTGCTGATCTCTTATCACTACTCTCATTTTTCTTTCTTGCAAAAAGTCTTCCATCCAATTTAGCAATTTACCTTGTATTCCTCCTTCATATTCTAATTTCTTAAGCAACTTCTTATGTGGTACTTTGTCAAAAGCTTTTTTTAGGTCTAGAAATGCACAATCAGCCCATCCATCTCTTTCTTGTATTATATCTATTAGTCTTGAATAGAAACATATTAAATTGGTGACGCATGATCGTCCTTGTCTGAATCCAAATTGCCTTGGATTTAGTACGTTGTTTTTTTCCAAGTATTTTACCCATCTACTTTTGATAATTCTTTCACATATTTTTGCTATTGTACTTGTTAGAGAGACTGGTCTATAGTTGGTAGGTTCTTCTTTATTTCCTCCTTTATATATAGGTACTATATTTGCTTTTTTCCAATCTTCTGGAACTTTTCCTTCTTTTAAGGAACTGCTTATTATGCTATGTATTTAGTCTGCCAGTTCATTCCTACATTCTTTCAGAATCCAGTTTGCTATTTCATCTGGCCCATGCGATTTTCTGACATCAAAATTACCCAAGTGTGTCAATATTTCATTCTTCGTTACTTCTATTTCTTCCATAGGGGGGACTTTTTCCTTCCACTCAATCTCTTCAGGTTGTATATTTTCCCTTGTAAACACTGATTTAAAATGTTTGTTCATAATTTCTGCCATTTCCATTTCCTCAGTGTATTCAACTCCTCCTTGTCTTAATTTCTCCAAGTCTTGTTTGTTTTTCAGTTTATTGTTTACAAATCTGTAGAATAGTTTTGGTTGATCTTTACACTTTTCTATAACATCTTTTTCATATTTTCTTTTTTCCTCTCTGCACTTTTGTACATATTCATTTCTATAACCAGTATATATTTTCCATTTTTCAGGTCTTCTGTCTTTTTTCCATCCGGTCCAGGCTTTGTCTCTTTTGTCTTTTAACTCCCTACAACTTTTGTTGTACCAGCATTTTACATATTCTTTTTCTTGTTTTTGTCTTGGGACATACTTTTCCACTCCTTCTTTGTAAATTTTTGTCAAAATATTCCATTTCTCTTCCACTGATGTTTCTTCTTTGTATATTTCTTCCCAGTTTTCTTGTTGGAAGAATTCTCTTATTTTATCAAAGTTTGTTTTTTCATACATCATTCTTCCTTTTCTATATTGTTCATTTCTTTTCATATATTTTTCTTCATTAAGTTCCAGTTCAATCAATATGTGGTCACTTTTACCTATTGGTGTTTTATATTCAATCTTGTCCACTATTCTAGGTTCAGATGTAATTATTAAGTCTAGCCTCGATGGTTCTTCTTCATTTCTATACCTAGTGTTCTCTTGTATCCATTGTGTCATTGAATGGTCAGTAATCATCTCAAGTAGAGCATTTCCCCATGAGTCATCACCACTCTTTACTGTCATTTCTTCCCAGCAGATTTCTTTGCAATTAAAGTCGCCCATCATAACTATTCTTCCTCCGTCTTCCATTATTTTAGTTAATGCTATCTTTGTGTCCTCTAACATACTTTTATGTTCACTCTCCTCCCATGAGGCTGTTTTCGGAGGCACATAATTGATCACAAATTTTCTGCTCTTCTTATCTCGGTCTTCCACTTCTATCATAATCATCTCTACTGTATTCTTTCCATATATGACACCTTTCACGTTTATATCCTTCTTTGTCAGGAACATAACTCCACCCCCTTGTTTTTTCTCTCTGTTTCTAATCCAATAATTGTATGTATCATGTCCTACACTGTTGGGTGGTAGTGGGCCTTTTAATTTTGTTTCTACAATTCCCATTATGTCCGGTTCTTTTTCTTTCAAATAATCATTCAGTTCATTGAATCCTGTTATCAATCCATCTATATTTGTGTAAGACACTCTTAGTTTTCTGCCACTTCCATTGTGTTCTCTGTTTCCCTTATGTTTTTCTTTAGTATGTCGAACTGCTTTATTTTCATGTTCACTACTCTCCAATAGAATCTCTCTTTCTCTGACTCCGTTCTTTCCTCGTTTTTTGCCTTAGCTTCAATTCTTTTCTGCTTTTCTGCCTCTCTTTCCTCCTTATTCATTTCTCTTTTTATCCATACCTTTTTATATTGATCATTTGTTGCTAGTTTCCCTGTCTTGGATAGAATTTTCTCTGCCGTTGTTTGTGACCTGAATTTAATCTTAATTGGTCTGGTCTTATCTGTACTATATTTTCCGAGTCTGAATTTTTCCTCAATTTCCTTTATAATTTCTGGTTCATCTTCCTGGACTAATTTTAATAAACTGCTTACCCTTTCATTTTCCTCCTTGATTCTTGCGGTTCTATCTGGGTTATGTTTCTCTTCCATTCCTAATATAATTATACATTTCTTTTTGTCAGCTAATTCTCTTACTATATTCTCCTTCTGTCTCATCACTTTAATAACTGAGTCTTCATTATGTTCTTTCAATTGCTGTTTGACTATGTCAGTGAATGAAACCTTATTCCCTTCTTGAGTTATTCTCCAATTTTTAGCTTCTGTAGCTATTTTCTCACTGTTTTCATTACTATTCTTCTTCAATTTCTCATTCTCCTCCTTTACATTTCCTAACTGTCTTTTTAGGTCCTCTACTTCTTCAGTTAAGTTTCTGTTAGCCTTCTCTAGTTGTTCCAATCTTTCAATTCTCTGGAAGATGGAGTCTACCTTACCTAACTTACGTTCCAAGTCCTCGATCACCTTATCAACTCTCTCCTCTAGTCTTATCAGTCGGGGGGGGGTTGTGTCCCCCCCACCCTCTTTAAATCCCTGGAACATATTCTCGTCACTTTCTACTGTATTTCTCCTCTCTATACTTCTAATCTTTACATTTTTATTTGCCATTTCGTCATCCGGTGGTCGTTTCATGTTGACCTTACGCCCGTCTGCCTGGGCCAAGTCCTCCACATCCTCATTTCCTTCCATTTCCCCAGCAATCCCTCCCCTTCTCCTCTTTTCCTACTTACCTACTGCCTCACGAGCAATTTCCCCCCCCCCTGCAAACACAAAAAGGCACTTCTCTTTGCGTTGGTATCCACAATCTGCACTTTTCTTCAGAGCGTTCGTCAAGCCGTCCGTTCGTTGAAAGTGTGTGTGTGTGTGTGTGTGTGTGTGTTAAGGTCACAGCATTACCCATAGATCAGGCCATCCATGAGCTCTGAGCTCTCATCTGGGAGGGTAACTGGATGTGTGCTCCTCTCACACTGACTTAGCTGTAGGTTTGGATCCTGCACTCCAGTTCAATTCCCCACAGTGACTGTAACCCAGCCCAACAGTACAAATGCATATGACAAAGGTGACGGCTTTAGTCACAGCTACTCAGTGCCTCCTGGCGAATCTTCCTCCCCACCATCAATTCCATGGGGGCAAATTTATATATCCTACATCACACATTTCTTTACAAAATATGGATGACATCACCAGCCTTGTTAAAGAGCTACAAAATCATACCTTACAAATCAAGGAAGATTAAAAAAAAACATATATATATATATCTAGTCAAAAATGCTATGGCTACTTGCTACATACAAGAGAGGGCGATGAAAGAGAACAATTTATGACAACTGTCATTCAGTGCTCATGCTTTTATTGTTTAAACACAGTCCTGGGGAGTGAAACTACTTACCGGACTGTCACCACCTTCCCCAGATTTCTTCTTGCTTTTCTTTGTGTATGTTGCAGGCACCTCAAGGAAAGCATGTGTAGAGTGGAGATAATATAGAATACATGGAGGAAATATAGTGGGTGCAGCAACAACAGCCTCAATGTGTGTGCAAGATGGTTACTTCATGAAGTCTTATGTCACACATATGCCTTGTTTCAAGATGGCTCAAACCCTTATCCTATAACACTTGACTGATTCAGACAAAATATACACTTATCAAACTGAATTAAAACTAAACAATGACAATACTGACAAGTGACATATATAAATATATACATATGCATATACACATAATAGTTTAAACATGTACAACACATTAAAATAAAACAAAACTAAACAAAATGCATAAAACTGAGAAAAAAAATTGTGTGAAAGACCAGTTCTTAAAAGAAAAGGGATTTAGAATTCCAAACTTTAAGGAGTTTGCAGAGATCTACACAAGCTTGAATACTCTCAATCTGATTGTATAGTGCAGGCTAATTCTATAAATATTTCTTGTTTATCCTCATTTTAGAATGACTAACCTACCAAAGAATATTCTGATACTAAATGACTCAAATGATAATTAATAAAATTCAACTACAACTTCCTCCCTTCAAACATTTTTTCAAAAACCTTTCAAGACATCATGTGTGCAAAGCCATAGGAATATAATTGGTAATCTAATATTTGTAAGTACCATGCATTTTCATAAGAAATCATGGTGCACCATTCCCAACACTAGTAGTAAAGTGAAAAGAGTACCATAAGCAAACACAAACGGTTTGAAAATATTCACTTCAGTCAAATAGAAATTAATCAAGATTATTGAGAAGCATATACTACTTCTACACCAAAATGGTAAGCAGAGAATATAGACCAAATTCAGTATGTGAATAGGGGAAAAGACCGGTCTGTTTACATCCTCCAAATCCATAATGCTCTCCCTGCTATCCCTACCCAAACCTATATGAAAATCTCATCTGAAAGCATGCAACAACTGCTAAGTCTCTCACCCTATCACTGGGGAGTTTTGCCTTCTTTCCCTGTGCTTTCTTCCTTTTACTTCCTTTGCGACTGTAGGTTTCATCATCAAGGTCATCTTCAGATTCAAAATCTTCTTCCAAAATCTCATCTTCAAATCCATTGTCCTCATAGTAAGCCCATGTAGGCTCCTGCAGCAATAACAACAAACTATCACTAATTGGTCTGAATACAGACTATCATCATCATCATCCATTTCCAGTTCACTTCTGAATGAAATCCTCAACTTTTTCCACATCTGATCATCACAATAAAATGACCTTACCTCAATGTCTGACATGCATTTTGTTTGATGACTTTTCATAAAAGAGTGGACATAACAGAAACATGGTATTGAAAAACTCAGTTTGCTGTCAAGGTGTTAAGGATTTTCAAGAACTGACATACTGCCATTAGTTTATCTATCCACTCAGGTGAAAAGATACCTAACAGTTCAGAAATCACTTTGGGCTCAATTATTTCATCTAAAAAAATCTAACTTACAATTCATAACATATAATCATCATCATTACTTCATCTTCACAAAAAATTTTGGTAACACCCCTGAAGGGAAAGAAAATCACTTGGCATTAGCTTGAACAAAATTCACATGGTGATGAACGGGTTGTTCAAGACGGAAACACTAACCTCTTTACTTAGTATCCCCTAAACTGAATAGGAACATCTGACATTTGTTGAAACCAACCCAGATGGAACACAACCATTTTGCCTGAATGAAGTGGTTATGAGAACATCTTTATGGCCAAATACAAATATGATGAAACCTGGCTGTGAGCAAGCTTCAAACTGAGAACTGTGCAGCACAAGCCCCACACACTACCATTCATACACATTGAACATACAATATGTTCCTGAACCTATACTGTATACCGGGTTCCAGGAGTCGGACCAGCTGAGACACTACAGCCCTGAAGTCTATTTTAATGTTCAATGTGCACTTACAGTAGTGTGGGGGGGTTCTGCACTATGTGGTTCTTAGCTCAAAGCTTGCTTACAGCCAAATTTCATAATTTCATTACATCACTGTCATGAGTGATTTATTCCCCAATATATATATATATATATATACATATATATATATATATATAAATATATATATATATATATACATATATATATATATATATACATATATATATACTGTATAATATATATATATATATATACATACACACACACACACACATTTTAACAACCACAACGCACTTTAATTCTAAGCCATCAACATCAGGAGACCAATGGAGGCCACATGCAGAAATTGAAATATGGTACTGCCGAGGACTCGAACTCAGCAATCACATGACAAGTGCTGTAGTAACTATCCAACTACGCAGTAACGCATTTCAATTTCTGCATGTGGCCTCCATTGGCCTCCCGACGTTGATGGCTTAGAATTAAAGTGTGTTGTGGTTGTTAAAATGTATCTCTAATCACTGGGACCCATTCAGTGTTGTACACATATATATATATATATATATATATATATATATTTCTTTTCATTAAATCACAAACAAATTAGGCTGAAGTTTCCATGACATGGTCCACAAGTGATACTTAGTGCACTTGCACATTTCATTTATGATCTTTATTTTGTATTGAAGTAAACTAACAACTATTTTTCTACTCGACATGCTTTTCATCTGATTCTTATGCCATATATAAAAAATAAATAAATAAAATAAATAAATTCTACCACAGTTCAAAAATCAAGTAAAAAAAATTATATTCACTGCCAACCAACTGTTAAAACAATAGGAAGTCCTTCGATCAAAAAACAGTAACATAAACATATCAAGGGGCCAGTGATGGTCCTACATGATATATGACAGTTGTCGAGAAGTCTATCAAAATAAACACCACGCGAAGATGAAGCCTTTATTATTACAGTGTCTCACTTGTTACAGCTTTATGAAGTTTGTAGTCATGGTACACACATCTAAGAATAAATAGGAAGATCTAGGGCAGTGGTTCCCAAACTAGGAGGCGCGCCCCCTAGGGAGGCGTGGGGAGGATACAAAAGGGGGCATGAAGTCATCTGCTCAAAAATATTTGTTTAATTAGAATAATAAAATCATTCAAAGAACAAATATCTGCATTTACATACATGCAAAGTATAATTATAGCAGTCACTCCAACTCATTTTCTATTAAGTTAGTTCTCCTTACACATTTTGGAAACGTCACTGATACCAACCCCAACTTCCTAATGTTCAAACTTTTTTTTGCTCCCTTTGAACCAAATGTTTCGTCTTTAGTTACTTACAAAAATGTCTCTGGTATGTACTATTATTTGTTTGAGTGCCTTTCATTATTAAAATTTAATACAAACAGAAATCTGTTTTTCTGAACAATGCTAAGAAATAAATGCAAGAATCATTTCACATGAACAAAGAGGGAGTGGGGGCATGTGGGTCTACTGGAAGCAAAAAGGGGGCGTCAGGTAAGATAGTTTGGGAACCACTGATCTAGGGAAACAGGAGAAGGTCATTGGAGCATAGAAAAGGTAAGGGGGAGAGGGAGCAATTGTCTGTGTGCAGGCCATTTGTTCACTGCCAATGAACAAACGTGAAAGGAAGAAGAAATATGGCATGGGGGCTCCTCCTTAACCTTTCTTATGCTCTAATGACCTCCCCCATTTCAATGGATCTTCCTATTTATTCTCAGATATGTGTACCACAACTAAGTACTTGATAAAGGTTAACAAGTGAAATGTCGTACTGATAAAGGTTCCATTTTCATATGATGTTTATTTTGGTAGACAGTTATCTCCTTGTCCATTTTGAAGACCCAGATTGGGACAAAATTTTTAATCAACTTCAATCGTCAGCATACCAGGAAAGGACTGACAATTGGCAACTGCTCCCCTTCTACTCTGTGATAGAGAAACAATCTATCAAAAGAAACACTACATGTGAATGGGGCCTTTATTGTTACATCGTTTCACTTTTTACACCTTTATAGAGTACTTGATAAAGCTCTAACAAGTGAAACATCATCACAATAAAGGTCCCATCCTCACGTAATGTTTCTTTTGATGGATTCATCAGCAACTGCCAAATGCATACAAAGAAACAGTACCACACTAATATAACAGTCCAAAGTGTCTTCCCTGAGATGTCTATGGGAAGGCCTGAGGATATTGCCAGCCATTGCAAGGCTGCTGGTTTTGGGTCAGCAAAACCCAAGGAGGCAACAATCACAAATGACTACCAAAAGGAGTGGCTGAGTCAAAACACGTGCCCACACCATGTACAAATAAAGTCAATTGAACAGCACATCCCATCTCAGAACTTCAATGATGAAGGGGTCCCTGTCACTTACCAAACTGTTTGGATCAATGGCTATGCAGAAAGGCATAGCTATTTCACAGAAGATTCTCTCACTCTCATCCAATAGGGATGTTTCAATGTCAAGTCTATTATGAACAAGGGCATCAAAGGAATTGAGGCTTCCTACAAATATGAGCACATGAAAATCACTGGTGCTATATAAGCTGTGAGTAGGCTTCACTGACATGCAAGAAGAAGTCAAGGTGATTACAGAGCATGGCTAGGAATTCTCCCATCATGACTTAGATGAACTCATCAGGCCTGCCAGTGAGGCCATTGACAACCATGACGACAGCTCATCAAAATCAATCTTGATGAAGGAGCTTGCTGTCATGAATGTGAAGACCTAGGACCTATAAGACCATGTTCTTGAAAAGGATCTGAACATGAATCATGCTCTGTGGCCTATTTGAATTCTGGATGAGACCTTCACACTACCATATGTACAAGTTTGAAAAAAAAAAAAAAATCACAGATTCAGATAAAGAGCAAGCCTTGTGCCTCCACAGTGGGTATCTTGTATACCTACTGTACCTAAAAGTTCCCCTAGAATCTAGACACTATCTCTCATCTCCCTTCCTCCCTCCAAACCCCACTGATTTTATACAATCATATAAACATTGTATAACAATAATTTTAACACCTTCAAGCACTGTACTGTAAACAATTTACTCTTAACACACATATAAACCTTTAGAATAATATATATGTATTATATATGTGATGATGTACATATATAAACCAATAGGCCTTTCCCCCCTCGTACAGGGGGGGGGGGGGATGATGGTGTCCAAACATACACCTGCCCTATATTCATCCCACACCCATCAAAAACCCTATTCATTGCCACAATTAGTACCCTGTGATGTACGTAAACTATTCATATAATTTACAAAAAATTCCTAACTAATTTAAACACTGTGTACACAGCTGCAATTCATTTTATGTGAACGAAATCATTAATAAAATTAATCAAAACAATATTAAAACCCGAGAGAATTCTCAATCTGCTTGCTAAACCGGAGTTAAGAGAGAACTGGAGTGAGTCCTTTGTGGGGCAGTGGGCAAAGGCTCTGTCCTAAATGCAGGATGCTTAGGTTGGATCCTAGGAAACACGAGGTAACTGTTCAAATTGTACTTTCAAGACTTCCCATCCCCTCTCTGCAATGGCGGACATCAAGAGGTGTAGTATACAGTGCTGTTACCTAATCAACATGATTGAACTTATTAAATTGGTCTTAAAACTCCACTCATTGTATAGTGCCTGTATAGTTCCACTGTATAGTGCTTGAATAGTTCCACTTTACAAGGGAAAGGGGGGGAAATGTGAACATAGTAGTTTCAGAGGGATCGGTTTGCTGAATGTTTTGTTTTGAATGTTTGCTGAATGTTTTGCTGAATGTTTTGGACCTTTAAGGATTTGGAAAAGGCTTATGACAGGGTAGACAGGAAAGCACGGTGGGAGGTTTTACAGATATATGAGGTAGAGGGAAAGCTGTTAAGAGCAGTCAAGAGTTTTTATGATAGTAGAGCCTGTGTTAGAATTAGAAATGGATAGAGCGAGTGGTCTGAGGTAAAGGTGGGACTTCACCAGGGATGTATCATGTTGCCTTGGCTGTTCAACATATACATGGATGGGGTGGTGCAGGAGGCAAATGTAAGGGTAATGGACCAGGGATTGGAGATGGTTAAAGAAAATGGAGAAAAATGGGAGATAAGCCAGTTGTTGTTTGCTGATGACACTGTACTTGTAGCATGATCAGAGGATTTTGTTTGCTGATGACAGTGAGCTTGTAGCATGATCAGAGGATTTTGTCTGCTGATGACACTGTGCTTGTAGCAGGATCAGAGGATTAAGGAAGTTAGTGATGGAGTTTGGGAAGGTGTGTGAGAGGAGAGAGTTGATGGCAAATGTGGGTAAAAGTTAGGTGATGAGATGCACAAGGGACAAGGATGGCTGCAATTTGGAAGTGAGTATTAAAGGAGAGAATGGAGGAAGTGGATAGCTTTAACCACTTCAATACGGGACTTAAATCTCGCGGGCAGCAGCCAATGCCAGCCGTATGACGTAATGAAATAATATTCGCATCATAAAATATAGTCGCCGCTTATATCGATCGTTCTCTCTTTCACCCGCGAATTTTGAAAACCACAGAGAATGGGATTCAGGGCGCATTTGGGAGAATGTAAAAACACAGGGGCGACTACAATAAATATAATCAAGACGCCGATATGGCAGCGTCGCGAATCCACTTGCTCCTCATGACGCCTACGTGTGCGGCACCGTATGGAAGGGGTTAAATACTTGGGAGCACATGTGGCAGGAAAGGGAGGAGTAGAGGTGGAGATAGATTGTTGATTGAGAAAAGCAAGTAAATGCCTTGGGGGATTAAAAAGTATAAAGAGATATGGACATTTGGGAATGGATGCTATGAGATTGTTTATAAGGGGGTTTGTGCCAATAGCACTGTATGGAGCAGACACACACAACATAAAAGAGGAGTTTAAATGTGTGAGATAATATATCTGAGAAGTATGGTGGGGATTACTAAGCTAGATAGAGTGAGAAACAAGGGGATGAGGAGGAGAGTGGGGGGGTGGAAATGGAGGTGGGAGATAGGACTGATAAAAGAGTATTGGGATGGTATGGACACATGGAAAGAATGAGTGAAGATTAGTGAAAGAAGTGTGGATGGCAGAGGTGGATGGAGTGAACAGGAGGGGGCGACCAAGGATGTAATGGATTGATGGGGTAAAAGGGCTGTTGAGAAAGAAGGTAATGTCTGTTGAAGAAGGAAGGGAGAACTCAGAAGATAGGTGTGAGTAGAGAATGGTTGTGTATGGATGATACTGTGATGCATGGAAGGGAGTGGGTGGGGAATAGGGGGGTTAGAGAGTAGTTATGATTAATTGATATTTTGACACAGCCTGAAGGGATTTCTCCCCACCTTCTCTTTTTCTGCATGATTAAATGAAGTGGCCTTGCTGTGGATGTGCTAAGTCTTGCTGCACTGCTTCTGACTCAGGGCAATGGGTGAGATGCAGGGATGACTCATTATCCAGGAGGAGCCGAGAAAATAGGGAGAGCGGGAGGGGTGGTAAATGGGAGTGGAGTGGGTGGGGATGAAATGGGAGGGAGAGGAATTATGCCTTTTGACTTCGGCTATCTCCCTTATAAGGGGTGAAAAACCTTTGGTTTATGTATGGAAGACTCCATTCACAACCACAGCCATTCCAGTATGCTTAACATTTTGAATGCACCTCACACCAACCATATGACCAGTTGGTGAAGTAGAAGCTATATTGCCTTCTTAGGAATAGCCCAGTTGTCCTGCACTAGGCTTTTGAGGATGAACGCCCATTTCTATCAGTTTTTCAAAACTTCACTCTAATGTGTACTTGAATGGCAATATGCGGATGGCTATGCTCCAAATAAATGCGATATATCTAGTGTGAATACATTCATAATACACATCCATGTATGCCAGTAAATGAGTGGGAAGTTCTACTACATTATTTTCTCTCCTAGGTGTAAAGGTACACAATCATATGTGCCTTATATTTTTCATTTGATTAAAACTTTAAATGGTATATCAGACTGAAATTTTTTTGATAATTATATCTGTTTCCTGTAGCTTCTCTGACTGGAAACCCACAGCCCCACATTGGCTGGCAATGGTCCTCAAACCCTCTCACAGATCACTTTGGGAAGAAATGTCAGACTATGTATGCTGTATTAGTTTAAGACTATGTCTATTTTACCAGTATATTGCAGTAGCAAGACACTGGGCACTGCTGTGGAATCACGGGCTCACTGAATTGATGGACCTGATTATTATCAAAGGGGATAGGGATGATCGTTAATCCACGAAGTAAAGACTGAGTAGTGAATGGGTGTTGAATGGATGAACAGCAGGTGTATGCTTTCACTAAGACCACCTTCCTTATATGGGGGAAATGACCTTTTGGTATGTATAAATGTATAGCAGTAGTGGGAGGGAAGCAGTTGCAGGCTGTCAGCTTTCTTTGTATGCAAAGGTGGAGAATAAATGAAGTTACTGCAGAGAGAAATTGAATCCAGTTCAGATCAAGTGCCAACCCTTATACCTCATTGACATGGGGATATTTTAGTAGCTGATAGTGCTAACTGCAAGTTAACTTACCTGGCAAGTAAGTATTGACACTAGGGTAGTTTGGAGATAAGTTGACTAACTTTCCATTGACATTGGGAAAGTATAGAGGTAGTTTACAAGTTACTACCACTAGCAGCGACTAAACTAGCCCTGTGCTAATGAGGTGTTTGGGTCTGTACCTCCTGAAATAGGGGAGGGTGTTGACGGGTCCTGAAGACCAGTTGCATGGAGATGACTCTCTCTAATGCTCATCTTGCAAAACCAACATTTGCCAAATACCTATCATTAGTCCCATTGAATACCCTGGTTGGTGCAATAATTACATTATTTTTACACACAATATGGTCAACGAAAAGCTTTGACAATTTTCTGGGAAAGGAAGTGTGGTCTTGTCATTTGGCCTTGTGAAAAAGTAATAACAAAATCAAATAAATTAACAAAATAACATACAATAAATCAGTAAAACAAATAAAACAACATAATAAAAGAATACATAAAAAAGTAATCTAGGTAATTCTATAACAACAGAATTTACTCAAAATGCCTTTTAGATCTATCAATAATCTAAGCTTGAAAAGCACATGCAACTAAATGATTAGTGAATATGTAAATATTCAAGCAAGGTCAACTTAATATACTCACCCTTGGTATCATCATGTCATTATTTTATCAATACTTACCACATTCACAAAACACGTTAAAATTGCATAAATGCATTCATATACCTTGTGAGCAAGCTTAATGGAAGACTTTGCCTCAGTTATGTTCCATATACATACATACCGAAGTGTCTTACCTATTTTAGGAGGGACAATGCCAAGTCAAAGCATACACACACCCAACACCCATCCAAACCACACTAACACACTTTTCTTTAGGTCACCATTCAGCACTAGGACAATACCAGCACAGAACATGTCTGGCTACAGAAACAAACTGCCCCAAATGCACCACACAGGGGCCACCGAACACCTCATCTTATGGTCTCACCTGAGCTATACCCAGCCAACAACAAAGTATTTCTTCTGAGTGACTTATGGACCATTTTAAGGACTTGTCATCTAATCAGTCAGTCGATTCATTTTCCCAGGTGTCTCTTGGAAGACAACAACAGTTTCCAGGTAATAAACATACATACATACATATACCAAGGCTTTTTCCCCCTTCCAAGGGAGGTAGCCAAAAAGGGAAAGGCATAAAAACACTCCCACCCATTTCATCCCCAAATACACTCCACACCCCTCCCACCCTTCCTCTCATCTGAGCACCTCCTGGATGACGGGTCATCCCTGCACCCCGCCCACCGCCCTGGGTCAGAAGCAGTGTCGCAAGACACAGTACATCCACAGCAAGGCCGCTTCATTTAATCGGCGACCCCCCCTCTCCGTCCCCCTTTGCATATAAGGAGAGGACGGGGAGAAATCCCTTCGGGCTGCGTCAAAATTTACTCACACATACTACCCCACCCCACCCCCCGCCCATTTCTCCTCATGCAGTCACAACATCATCCATATACAACCATTCTCCACTCACCTCTGTCTTCCGTCCTCTCCCTTCCTTCCTCAACAGACATTCCCCTCTTCCCCAAAGCCCCCTTCACCCCATCCATCCACCTCATCCTAGGACGTCCCCTCATGTTCACTCCCTCCATGAGGGGACGTCCTAGGATGAGGTGGATGGATGGGGTGAAGGGGGCTTTGGGGAAGAGGGGAATGTCTGTTGAGGAAGGAAGGGAGAGGACGGAAGACAGAGGTGAGTGGAGAATGGTTGTATATGGATGATGTTGTGACTGCATGAGGAGAAATGGGCGGGGGGGTGGGGGGTGGGGTAGTATGTGTGAGTAAATTTTGACGCAGCCCGAAGGGATTTCTCCCCGTCCTCTCCTTATATGCAAAGGGGGACGGAGAGGGGGGGTCGCCGATTAAATGAAGCGGCCTTGCTGTGGATGTACTGTGTCTTGCGACACTGCTTCTGACCCAGGGCGGTGGGCGGGGTGCAGGGATGACCCGTCATCCAGGAGGTGCTCAGATGAGAGGAAGGGTGGGAGGGGTGTGGAGTGTATTTGGGGATGAAATGGGTGGGAGTGTTTTTATGCCTTTCCCTTTTTGGCTACCTCCCTTGGAAGGGGGAAAAAGCCTTGGTATATGTATGTATGTATGTTTATTACCTGGAAACTGTTGTTGTCTTCCAAGAGACACCTGGGAAAATGAATCGACTGACTGATTAGATGACAAGTCCTGTGTAATCACACTCAAATTCTTCTCCTGTCTAGTTATCTTGCTCTTACTGTCCCCACTTAAATACTTTCATCTGGGTCTCTCTTCACATTTACCATTTGTAGGGCATGGCATAACTTGTATTATACAGAATCTGTATTTTTCCTTGATTCATACATAAATCTGGAGACCCATATATGTATATACCTTACAAGCAATCAAGGCAGTACACAACTCCAAGTTTGACTGCTCAGACCAAATCAATGTATTTCATAAGTTCATGATTTCAGGTTCATCTTCCTGAACTAATTCTAGTAAACTGTTTACTTTTTCTTTTTCCTCATTCATTTTTGTGGTTCTATTTGGGTTATATTTCTCTTCCATTCCTAATATAATTATACATTTATTTATATCTGCTAAGTCCCTTACTATATTCTCCTTCTGTCTCATCACTTTGATAACTGAGTCTTCAGTTTGTTCTTTCATTTGCTGTTTAATTATGTCAGTAAATGCAACTCTACTGTTTTCTTGGATCTTTTCCCAACCCTGTGCTTCCTTTGCTATGGCCTCTTTATTGTCTTTATTATTCCTCTTTTCTTCCTCATTCTCCTCTTTTATTTCTTTTAACTGCCTTTTTAAATCTTCTATTTCTTTAGTTAAATTTTTGTTCACCTTCTCAAGTTCTTCCAGTTTTTCAACTCTTTGCGCAATCTTTGCTACGTTACTGAACCTCTTCTCCCAATGTTCGGTCATTTGTTCAAGATTTTCCTCTAGTCTTGCCAATCGGGCGAGGTTGGTATCCTCCCCCCCTCATTAAATCCCTGGAAATTATTTTCTTTACCTTCCATTGTGCTGATCTTATCTATATTTATAATCTTTATGCTTTTACTGATATTTTTTATTTCCCCAGTGTCGTCAGCTGATCTTTTGTTTACATTTTTTCTGCTGTCAGGGGGAGCCCGTTCGTCTCCCTCCTCATTTTCTTCCATTTCCCTCAGTAATCCCTCCCCTTCTCCCCTTTCATTACCTTTTTACTACACCACGAGATTTCCCCTTCCCTACAAATACAATACGTTTTTTTCCGGAGTTCCAATCCACGCCGTGAATCCGACGAAAGTGTGTGTGTGTGTGTGTGAGTGAATGGAGAATGACTGTAAATGGACATAGAAGGCCTACAGGGATATCCTTGTCTGCTTCATCAATTTTTTAGTGGATGTGAAGAGGAGCACTGTAAAATGAGAGAGTGGGAGTAAACCACCTTCACTTGTTAGGCCCTGTTATGGAGGAGCTGTGCCCTGCTGCACAGCTTATGACTTGACTGGTGTGGCAGGGTGTAGAGATGATGTTCAATCCACCAGATACAAAGATAGGATAAGAAATGAAAGCATTTTGGATAGGTGTGACATGGGTGTATGCTTTGACTTGGCCACCCCCTAACAAGGGGGAAAAGGCCTTTTGGTATCTACGAACACAATAACCTTTACTACATCACCCCTCCTCATTAACATGCAATATAAAGCCCCTGTCACACATACACAACTTAAGTGAGTTCGTCTGTGTTGAAACAACCTGGGTTACAATCTTTTATTTTTCGAACCTGTGAACGTCATATTACCTTTGCGTCATATATTGAGAAGCTGAATGACAAAATAGGAGAATATCAGATACAGTGTTGAATTGTCCTTTGGAAAGTCTAGAATACTGTAAGCAAAGTCATCTTCCTGCTTTTCAAATTCACAACATTTGAGAAAAATCTTGAATGTGTGATAGAGGCTAAAAGAACAATAACTTCCTACAATAACTTTTCCTCAAGAAACAGGCCATTATTAATTAAATCTATGATGACTCAAGAGTTTTCTAAAATGAAATGTAGATTTTTTGCTACAAACGAGTAGCAATTTTAATAAGTTCGGAATATCATTAAAAAAGTGAAAAAATTCAGTTTTCATTCATGTAACCATCCTTGTTAAGAACTATTAGTGCAATTTCTAGACACACATAGCTGCTAGGAACATTTACAATATGGGCATGCATTTAACAGACCAATAATACTAGAAAAAAATATATATATATATATATATATATATATATATATACTATACACCTAAACGTTAAATAAAATGTGATTAAAATCTCACCGGTTTTTCTTCTTTTTTAGGTTTTTCTGGGGGAGGAGGAGGTGGCGGCTCTTCCACAACAACTACCGCTGCTGGGTTCTCCACTGTTGTTATGGTGTGCTCATCTGGGTCTGTCTTAGCTGCCTGTTGGGATAAAGGAAAGAATATATTATCAATTTGACACCAACAATGTCAAACACATAATAAGTATAGCAATCACTATGACAGGAAAGAAAAGAAAAGAAGAAGAAAATATATATATATATATATATATATGTATATATATATATATATATATATATATATATATATATATATATATATATATATATATATACTGTATATATATATAAAAACTCATGGTACTGCATACATATGGAGAAAAAATAAAATAAAATAAATAAATAAGAAATAAACAAATACATACATACATACATATACCAAGGCTTTCCCCCATACAAGAGAGGTAGCCAAAAAGAAAAAGGCATAAAATCCAATCCCACCCATTCCATTCCTAAATACACTCCATTCCCCTCTACCCTCCCTCTTATCTTGGCACCTCCTGGATGATGGGTCATCCCTGCATCTTGTCCACTGCCCTGGGTCAGAGGCAGTGTCGCAAGACACAGCACATCCACAGCAAGGCCGCTTCATTAAATCGGCAACCCTTCTCCTCTGTCCTCTCATGCAGAAAAGGAGAAGACGGGGAGAAATCCCTTCGGGCTGCTTCAAATTTTTCTCACACATATTCGTACTACCTCACCCCCCATCCCCATTCCACCTCATGCATCACAACATCATCCATATACAACCATTCTCCATTCTGTCCCCTCCCGTCCTTCCTCAACAGACATTCCCCTCTTCCCTAAAGTCCCTTTAACCCCATCTATCCATTATGTTCACTCCCTCCACATCTGCCTTCCATACCTCTTTTACTAGTCCAAACCATCCCAATACTCTTTCATCCACCCTACCTCCCAACTCCCTTACCACCCCTGTCCTCCTCCTCACCTCCTCATTTCTCACTCTGTCCAGCCTAGTAACCCCTATCATACTTCTCAGACACCTCATCTCAAACACATTAAAACTCCTTCTCTTCCTCTCTTATGGTCCATGTTTCTGCCCCATACAGTGCTGTTGGCACAATCACTCCTTCATACAGTCTCCTCTTAGCATCCATTCCCAAATGTCTATTACTCATTACACTTTTTAATCCTCCAAGGCATTTACTCACTTCTCTCAATCTACATTCTACCTCCACCTCCAATCTACCCTTTCTTGCCACATTCACACCCAAGTATCTAAAACTATCCACTTCCTCCAGTTGCTCTCCCTTAATGCTCACTTCCAGTCTACTGCCACTTTCACCCCTTATACATCTTATCACCTTACTTTTACCCACATTTATCTTCAGCTTTCTTCTATCACACACTCTCCCAAACTCTGTCACCAACTTCCTCAATCCCTCCTCTGATCCTGCTACAAGCGCAATGTAGTCCGCAAACAACAGCTGGCTCACCTCCCACTTTTCTCCATTTTCTTTAACCATCTCCAATCCCTGACCCACCACCCTTGCATTTACCTCTCACACCACCCCATCCATGTCTAAGTTGAACAGCCAGGGCGACATAACACATCCCTGACGAAGTCCCACCTTTACCTCAAACCACTCACCCTCTCCATTTCTAATCCTGACACATGCTCTACTACTCTCATAAAAACTCTTGACAGCTCCTAGAAGCTTTCCTCCTATCCCGTATATAAATATCCTGTAAATAAATAAAATAAATACATTATTGCCTCTTAGTGGAAAACCTGTAGCCCCATTGTGGCTGGGAACAGTCCTCAGAACCTCTAAGAGATTGCTCTGGAAAGAAACTTTGAACTGTTGTCTGTACGGCATCATTGTGGGACTGTTTCTATGTCACCAGCTCAAACTGGTATAGAAATGTGTGACTGCTGGTTGTCAGTTCTCCATGTAAGAAAAGTGTAAGAAATACAATTGAAGTTAATAAAGAGAGTACTTCTTACTTTTTTTCAAACTTGGAGAGCAGACAACCAGCAAATGCTCTCCTCTCCCCAAAACGGTGACCCAGTAACATGGAAACTATTCCACGTTGATACAACATAGACAGCAATTCAAAGTTTTTTCTTAGATAGATCTGTGGGAGGTTCTGAGGACAGTTGCCACCCATTGCAGGGCTGCAAATTTCAACTTAGTGAAACTAGAGGCCAATGATTGATTGATTCACACATTCAAACCAAAGCGCTAACATATGTGGATGAGCAGATAACAATTACAAAGTGTAGAAACTGCAAAATACCTGTTAAAAAACATTTAAACTCAGACAAACTAAAACAATAGTTTAACCTCTTCAATATAAGTTGAATACTTGTGCACACATTAGGCTGCCTGATGCACGATGATGCATCACAATACGTGTATTATAAAGTTACAGCTATTATACTCATTCTTTTTCACCCTTAATATTGATAACATCTGGGAATGGATGCTAAGAGGAGGTTATATGAAGGAGTGCTTGTGACGACAGCACTGTGCGGGGCAGAAACATAGAACATAAGAGAGAAAGAGAGGAGTTTGAATCTGTTTGAGATGAAATGTCCGAGAAGTATGATAGGGGTTACTAGGCTAGATAGAGTGAGAAATGAGGTGAGGAGAACAGGGGTGGAAAGGGAGTTGGGAGATAGGGTTGATGAAAGAATGCAGTCAACTCATAATTAACACGAGTTTAACTAATGTGTTTTTGATTTAACACGAGTTTATTTTTAAGGAAATTTGTTAAACAACAAACAATTTTGATTTAACATGATTTGAATTTGGCGGTAAGAACACTGAGAAGGCCTCTGCATGGTCAGTCTCCCACGCTCTGGTTTTGATCTCAGTCTGAAGCTAGCCCACACTGTGAGTGAAAGTGTCTGTGTACAAGTTACAGAGAAATGAATAATTTAGTTAGAGATTGTAAACTCTCGTTTTCTGTTCTACACCAAAACAAAAAAGAAAACGGTGTCACCAACCCACAATTAATGGTAAACTAATTTTTAAATGTATGGACCGTGATTATAAGTCATAAAAGCTTGAAAAATTGTTACAGAGAAATGAATAATTTAGTTTGAGATTGTAAACTCTCGTTTTCTGTTCTACACCCACAATTAATGGTAAACTAATTTTTAAATGTATGGACCATGATTATAACAGGGCTGTGGAGTCAGAGTCAGAGTCGGAAGCAACTACGGTGTCACTGGAGTCGGAGTTGGTAAAAATATACCCACTCCGACTCCAGTTAAATTTACATTTTATAAGGCCTTCGTTTGGTCTGTAGAGTTATGCAGTGCACACTCCTTATAAGTAGATTATATAAAAAAATAACTTTATAAAATGTAATAAATCTCAGTCTTATCTTTGTGGCCATTCCACTAAACCCCCAAAACGTCCTTGTGCAACGCTGGCTTTCAAATTTATACATAGACCGATAAACATCCAAAGTATTACTTGAATAAATCAAACACCTCCATTTTACACCTTCTGTTGACACACAGTCACGGGAGCTGTAATATTCCTGTCAAGTTCTATATGCATCGTTTCCATCACTCCATCAGTTTGGTAGTTTCTCCCACTGCTGTGTTGCCAAAAAGTAGGATAATTATGATTTCAACTGTAGACTAATGCAATAATACTATCTCTTCACTCCTTTCCCCTTCTTTTTCCCCTCTACACTTTTTAACATTGAATTATTGAAATAAGGATATTTAAAATTGAAAAAAAAAGTTTCACGTTTCAAACATGTTCAGCTGTATCTTGTTTTGTACTCGTATCGATAAGATCGGTTCCAGAACCAGAGTAAGGTCCATCGCAATAATCGCATAGCAGTACCAGTATGTAGTTAAACCTAGAGGTACTTGTGTCAGTAATTTCAGTACATTAAGACAAAAGAAAGTATGAAAACATATTAAGTATAATGATACCCAAAAAGTATGTGTGATACATATACCTTTCAGTATCATACATTTTCAGCTGTAACACTTGACCTTGTACCGTACTCGTATCAATAAGGTTTATTTTCTCTATATTTACTGTTTCCTTTCAAGAAATTTGCCTAAACTTCTTTTATAAAGTATTTTCATTTTTTTATTTTGTATTTGCAAAACTATGTAAAAAAAATCTTACATTATATATTTACAAAGGTTATATTTCAACTTTTGTTATATACAGTATTTTTGTTTTTTAAATGTACTTATCACTTATTTGCAAAGATATATATTATGCCAAATGTCTTACATTACAGAATCTTTTTTTTTAATGAATTTTCTTCAATATCCTTTCAAAAATTTTGTCTCGACTTCAGTTATAAAGTATTAATGAAGAGGTCAAACATAGGAAAGCTACACTATAACATATATATCTATTCTTTGATATAAACCAGTTATAATGATAAAAGTCTACTCAAGAATGGAGCATATGTGTGTTGCATAGGCTTTATAAAATATGTAGGCCATAATCAGTTAATTACATGAAGAGGAGTCGGAGTCGGAGTTGGAGTCGGTGGTGCCAAAAATAGAGGAGTCGGAGTCGGAGTCGGAGGTTTTGTGTTCCAACTCCCCAGCCCTGGATTATAAGTCACAGAAGCTTGAAAAATTGTTACAGAGAAATGAATGATTTTGTTCTACACCAAAACAAAAAAGAAAATGGTGTCACCAACCCACAATTATTGGTAAACTAATTTTTAAATGTATGGACCGTGATTTTAAGTCACAATAGCTTGAAAAATTGTTATAGAGAAATGAATAATTCAGTTAGAGATTGTAAACTCTCCTTTTCTGTTCTATGAGTACCCCGGAGTCGGAGGACGAGGTGAGGTGGAGAGTGGCTGGTGACGAGTGCGCACATAGAATAAATAACTGTGTACTACAAATAAATATAAAGAAATGTGTGTTTTTGTTGTTTCTGTAACTTACAAAGGTATTAACCCCTTCCATACGGTGCCGCACACGTAGGCGTCATGGGGAGCGAGTGTATTCTCGAGGCTGCCATATCAGCGTCTTGATTATATTTATTGTAGTCGCCCCTCCATAATGACATTCTTTCTAATTCTTTTGTAAACGCATTTTCTATGGTTATCAAAATTCACGGGTGAAGAGAGAACGATCGATATAAGCGGTGACTATATTTTATGATGAGAGTATTATTACGACACATCGTACGGCTGGCATTGGTTGCTGCCACCGAGATCTAAGTCCATGACGCCTACGTGTGCGGCACCGTATGGAAGGGGTTAACAATGTTTGTTCAAGTTCTGAGTAACAAAATCCCAAAATAGACAAGACTTTCCCAGTGTCCAGAAACCTAACCCCCCCACTATTACCATTATTTCCTATGGGAAAAATATGTTTAACTAACATGATTTTGATTAACACAATGTCTCCAGGAACGTAACCCTTGCATTAATTAAGAGTTGATTGCATCAGGATGGTTTGGACACATGGAAAGAACGAGTGAAGAAAGATTAGTAAAAGAGGTGTGGAAGGCAGAGGTGGAAGGAGTGAATATGAAGGGCATCCTAGGATGAGATGGATGGATGGGGTGAAAGGGGCATTACAAAAGAGAGGAATGTCTGTTGAGGAAGGACGGAAGAGGACAGAAGATAGGGGTGAATGGAGAAGGGTTGCGCATGGATGATGCTATGATGCATGAGGGGGAGTGGGTGGGGGATGGGGGGGTGAGGAAGTATTTATGAGAAATAATTTGATGCAGTCTGAAAGGAATTCTCCCTTCTCCTTTTCTGCGTGAGGGGACAGAGAGGGGGTGTCGCCAAATTAATGAAGCGGCCTTGCTGTGGATGTGCAGTGTCTTGTGACACTGCTTCTGACCCAGGGCAGTGGAAAGGATGCAGGGATGACCAGTCATCCAGGCAGTGCCAAGATGAAAGGGAGGGAGGAGGGTGGAGGGAAGTGGAACATGTAGGGGATGGAATGGGTGGGACTGCTTTCTATGCCTTTTCCTTTTTGGCTACCCCCCCATGTAAGGAGGAAAAAAAAAAAAACAAAAAAAAACACGCCTATGGTATTTGTATGTATGTATGTAATGTTGATACATACATACATATACCAAGGCTTTTTCCCCTTACAAGGGAGGTAGCCAAAAAAGAAAAGGCATAAAATCATTCCCACCCATTCCATCCCTGAATATACTCCACACCCCTCCACCCTCCCTCTTATCTTAGCACCTCCTGGATGATGGGTCATCCCTGCATCTTGTCCACTGCCCTGGGTCAGAAGCAGTGTCGCCAGACACAGCACATCCACAGCAAGGACGCTTCATTAAAGACCTCCCCTATCCGTCCCCCCATGCATAAAAGGAGAAGACGGGGAGAAATCCCTTCGGGCTGCATCAAATTTTGCTCACACATACTACCTCACCCTCCACCTCATGCATCACAACATCATCCATATACAACCATTCTCCATTCACCCGACTTCTGTCCTCTCCCGTCCTTCCTCAACAGACATTTTCCTCTTTCCCAAAGCCCCCTTCACCCCATCCATCCACCTCATCCTAGGACGTCCCCTCATGTTCACTCCCTCCACATCTGCCTTCCATACCTCTTTTACTAGTCTTTCTTCACTCATTCTTTCCATGTGTCCAAACCATCCTAACACTCTTTCATCAACCCTATCTCCCAACTCCCTCTCCACCCCCGTTCTTCTCCTCACCTCCTCATTTCTCACTCTATCTAGCCTAGTAACCCCCATCATACTTCTCAGACACCTCAACTCAAACACATTCAAACTCCTTCTCTCTTCCTCTCTTATGTTCCATGTTTCTGCCCCATACAGTGCTGTTGGCACAATCACTCCTTCATACAGTCTCCTCTTAGCATCCATTCCCAAATGTCTATTCCTCATTACACTCTTTAATCCACCAAGGCATTTGCTCGCTTCTCTCAATCTACATTCTACCTCCACCTTTTCCTGCCACATTTGCACCCAAGTATCTAAAACTATCCACTTCCTCCAGTCACTCTCCCTTAATGCTCACTTCCAGTCTACTGCCACTTTCACCCCTTGTACATCTCATCACCTTACTTTTACCCACATTTATCTCAAGCTTTCTTCTATCACATACTCTCCCAAACTCTGTCACCAACGTAATGTTGATAACCATAGAAAATGCAACCAAGCCCATTCACAGAATATGGGGGGTCACTCAGCTACAACTACAAAATAAATAAAATCAGCACACCAACATCCTCATATAACCTGTGCCTTATGATGCCAATGTTGGTGTCATTGCATTATAAGGGGTAAAACCAAATAGAATGGAGGAATCCCCTCAAAAATCAGCAGTTACCAGTTTCCTACTCTTTATGTATGATTCGGTTTAACGTTGCAAACTTCCCCCTCTGCCATTAGGAGGCTAGGATGGTGCCCCTTAAGGAGGGCTTTATAGCATGGAATTCAATTAACCATGCCCTTGGTTCAACTCTCTGGTGGCAGGGTTCACATTGCTGTCACATTGCAACACTATTCCACTCGGCTGGTGAGTATATGAAAAATCAAAAATACAACTTATAAGTACGATGCTTGCTGGCTGAGCTAGTTGGAGCATTGCTATTTGTGGCAGAAGTTGAGGTGATGGCAGTTTGAACCTTGCAGCTAGTGAGTTGGACCCAGAACATGGTTCATTAAATTCCATGTTACAAAGTCTTTTGTACGGGGCACTGTTCTAGACTCCTGATAGGGGGATTTTTTGTGATATTAAACTGAATCAATCATTACAACTTATAAGATTCTGAGCCTAGCATGAAGATAAGATCAGGAGGCCACACCTCCAGGCTGAGGTGATGTGTTTCATATGTATTTGGGTATGACAGCATGAGTGTCACTAAGAAGTCCTCCTTTTTGGCTCACGAGAAAATGACACTTAAATACTGTATTCATGACATTAATTCACTGAATACAAGGCATCTTACCTGCATAAAGGAAGCTAGGTATGATCTATAAGGAGCTTTCCATCTTCGTGCTGGGTATGTGTAGACCTGACCCTGGAGGATCCCTGGCATACGTTGCTTGTCACTCACAAATAAGTGACAGTGACGCTGAGCAACACCTATAGAATAAGCATATCAATATTACTCTATATGATCAAGCACACTTCAATCTCTAATGAATATATATATATATATCAAGAAGCCATTTCTCTGTTGAAAGATGGTCAGTCAAATCAAAGCACACGCACACCCTAAACACATCCAAATTCCATTTGTTGTCCCTCCTTTCTTAGAACCTTCTGGATATATAAGATCATCCCTGTCTCCTGCACCCAAAGCTGGTGTACTCCAATTGTTTTGTTATATGGTAACCACACATAAATACTAACAAGCAAAACTTAGTAAAAAGTAAAAATTTCAGCTTACATTGTAAAATCAGGCTCTGCCTGAAAACATATTCCCATACTTTATAATTCAATAAAGCCATATTTCAATAATCATAGTTTAGGATCTCACCTGTTTGGCCATCTATGTAAGGTTGGCGTGTGATTCTGTCTTTCCTGATTCTGACATTGAACTTAGCTGAACTTTCCATGAGTTCTTTGTACCCTGTATCATTTACAAAGCTGAAAAGAAAAATATATATTTCTAATAATAACACTATCTATTTACAACAACTGCTACCATATCCATACACATAATATTCATAGATGAAATACATGAACATACTGTAGGGAAGAGGCCAAACGCAGAGTATGGGAGTCCAATATATTTTACGTTTCGCCCAGCAGGGCTTCTTCAGAAATAACATCGATGAAAAACATTTTACTCCTTATATAGCCCGAGCCTTGCGGGGAGAAACAAACATTAAAATGGTGTACTCACAATTTGCGCAAATTGCTTGTTACTTGTAATTAAAATTGCCAATGGTTTGTTAATTGTAAAAAATCCACTATTCTGATTTATATTTTCTATGAGGGATATAAACGCCGATTCTAAGCATCTACGTTTCATTGTATCGTTTTCATATTTTATAATCTTGGAATTATTCCAATCAGCATTGTGGCCGGTATCGAATCTATGTTTAACAATGGCATTATTCATATTGTATGTTTTCATATCATATTTATGTTCTAATACTCTCTTATCAATACCACGGAAACTTTCACCAATGTAAACCTTTTCACAACCTAGACATGGCACACAATAAATACCTGCTTGACGAATATTTTCCCTGCTCTTATTTCGGTTTTTAATGAGATTACCAACTGTTACTGAGCTGGTTTTAACAACCTTAACACCAGCCTTGTTTAATAATGGGGAAATATTGTCTGCAACTGAGGTATTAGGTAATATGATCTTCTTTGTATATTCTTCTTTTATTTTTCCAACTCTTTTGTGAATAATTCCAGCTTTCTTCTTGGCTTGTTTTTCATCGATGTTATTTCTGAAGAAGCCCTGCTGGGCGAAACGTAAAATATATTGGACTCCCATACTCTGCGTTTGGCCTCTTCCCTACAGAGCTGTTGCAGTCATTGCTGCCTTTACTCACAAGAACATACTATTGAACAAAATTAATTACAGTAATTGGTGTCTTGATTATTGATAGACTGAGAACATGTAGCCCACAATGACTGACAATGATCCTGTGACCCTCCCACAGATCTTCTTAGAAAGAAACTTTGGACTCTATCTGTTTTGCATTAATAATGGACTGTTTCTGTCACCAACTGAAAGTTGTATGGGAAGAGGAGCAATTGTTAGTTGTCAGCTCACAATGTGTGAAAAAGTGTAGGAAATACAGTTTATGTTGATAGACAGAATTATTGGGCCCAGTCTGGAGAGCAAATGTCAGCCCCTCTGGGCTGCACCTCCTGATAGAAGTGAGGGGGTTGATAGGTTTTGAAAATGGACGGTTTTGTGTCCATCTTACAGGACCACTACATACGGGTACTCCTCACTTGCCTCAGGGCAAAATTAATAATATTTTAATGCAGCCCAAAGGGAATTTTCCCCACCTTCAATGTTTCTACATGAAGGAACAGAGAGGGAGGGGTCGCTGATTAAATGAAGTGGCCTTGCTGTGGATGTGCTGTGTCTTGCTGCATTGCTTCTGACCCAGGGTGATGGTTGAGATGCAGGAATGACCCATCATCCAGGAGGAGCCAAGATGAGAGGGAGGGTGGGTCAGTGAATGGGAGTGGAATGGTTGGGGATGAAATGGATGGGAGTGGAATTATGCCTTTTGACTTTGGCTACCATCCCTGGAAGGGGGGAAGAAGCCCTTGGTATATGTATGCATGTACATAATTGTTGCCTTGTGTTTTAATGACTGAAAACCCAAAGCTCCACAGCAGTATGCAAGTCCTCTCCTATACATCATTCTGGAAACTCTAACTGGTGTTTGTGGTGTACATTATTAGTGTGGGATTATTCCTGTTACTGTTAAAAGTAGCAGGGGAGCTGTTGCTGGATGTTGTTGTTGTTGTCGTTCCCTAGACTGTCTGTCCGAGCAGTCCCGTCTCCCCAAGGAATGCCACAGCCGAAACTGGGTTTTCCCACAAATCTTTTATAGAGTGTATGTTGTGTTGTTTGCGTGCATGATTGTGTATAATGCAGTCTTCCATTATGTGTTGTATGGTATGGGGTGAAGTGTTACATCCTTGGCAGCTGTTCACAATGCGGTCATCCAGCCTCTTCTGGCTCTCCCTGTTTGAAAATGTGGTGGGAAATGCTTTCTAATAGTGCTGACTTTCTCTAGACAACACTATGTCTCTTCTATATGTGACTTATAATCCTGCCAAGGGGCTGTTGCTGGTTTCCTGAAGGCCATGGGTCTTCTGTAAGCAAGACCTGGGACAACAGATTGATTGATATAATAGGTACATTTTTTCGATGTATGAATACTGAATGAGACCATATCAATCGAAATGAATCACCAAATTGGAAATTGAATGTCATTTCTTCATTTTTACTTGATACCAAACTACTTTTATGAGGTCTCCATTGAGGGTCAGTCACATTTACTGCATTATTCTGATTCAGTAGCACCAATGAAACACAATTTTGGAAACTAACAGCTGGGTTCCCAAAACCTATCAGATTTTGAAAACTTGGAAATAGCAACCATTGCATTATGCTACATAGACGTAAAGAAATGGAATTTGTTGTCGCCTTAGTACATTGTCCAATTTGATGAATTCTGAAATTTTCAAATAAATCAAATGGAGGGGACTGACTTGATTAGATAGGAATTAAGAATCTGTCTGATTACTGGGGCTATCTCGTTGAGATCTACTAAAGTCCGTGCGTTCCAAGGAATCTGTTCAGGGTGGGGCAGAAGTAGAATTTCCCAAGTGTAACGTTCCCAATCTGACAACCAATTATCAGATAGTCACCGTCACCTTACCCACCCCCATCCCAACTATCTCACCTGCGACACCTTCGAATGGCAACACGGGGAAAAAGTGCTGCCATGTGTCAGAATTTATTAAAATCATTGTTATAATCCTAAAAAGTGATACTCTTTGTACTATACAGCTTCCTTTATTATATACAGAATATATATATATATATATATATATATAAAAGAGAGAGAAAAAAATCAAATAACACATACTGTAGATGGGAAATAAGAGTGGCATGTAACATACTATGGTTCATTTGGTAGGATAGCTAGTGGTAAATCATGATTACAAAGGATTTACAAAGGCGGAGCATGCCGACAGGAGACCTTTTGATCCATATCTAGGTCGGATGAGAAAAAAAAATCATAATAATAAAACAATAAATAAAAAACTATAATAATGTAAATAACAAATAAAATACATAAATGCATAGGTATAGTTAAATAATAAACAAACAGGTAAATAGTGAATAACAATAAATTGACATATAACTAATAATAAATGAAAATCAGACAGACAAATGATAACAAAACAAAAACAAATAATATAAGATAAATTATAATCATTACAGCATCTTACTTAGGTATTTATCTAAATGATTCTTGAAGCTTCGAACTGAACTACATTGCACTACCTGTGCAGGAAGTTTATTCCATTCATTAACTACATGGTTGGCAAAGTTGTTTCTACCTACTTCCAAATTGAATCTATTTCCGGACAGTTTGAGACCATTGTTTCTTGTCTGATTCTCATTCAATGTGAAAATTTTGTCACTTTTGATGTTGTCAATTCCCTTTAAAATCTTAAAGACCTGTATCAAGTCACCTCTGAGTCTACGCTTTTTTAGGGAAAACAGATTCATGTGTTTTAGTCGATTTTCGTATGATTTATTTTTGATATTTGGAATCAGTTTTGTGGCTCGCCGTTGTACTTTTTCCAGTCTGTCAATGTCTTTAATAAGATTTGGTGACCATACGGAAACAGCATATTCCAAATGTGGACGAACTAACGATTTATATAGCTTGTTAATGAGTGATGGACTTTTGAAATCAAAAGATTGCGCAATCAGTCCCAGAATCTTATTTGCTTTCTCAGAGTGGGGCAGATGTATACCACACCCTGAATCTCCCCTGGAGTGTACAAACTATAATCAAATGCCTGTTTAATTTATGATTGACCCAAGCTCTATATGCTCAGTGGCCTGGGTTAAAGACTTGGTCATGATGATTGCAATAATTATTTGTAAGACACCACTGTACACTGGTGACTTATTTCATAATAATGATAACAGTTAAGAAAATAAATTTTGCTCAAAGATTACCACATCAGCTGATGGTGTTGGGGGTTGGATAAAACAAGAGGCCTGGATCATAGTGTGTGGTCAACTTCACTTCCTACTTGCAGTTCATAGTATGTTCAAACCTTTGCTGGCAGTGATAACAGACAAGTTCCATATACTCAGTGGCCCAGGTTCAAGACTCTGTCATGACTGGATTAGTTATTCATGTGATATCAATGAACACTAGTGATTTATTCCATAATTATTCAAAATGTTATAAACAGATTTTTTTATATACATATTTTTTGAGTGGAGGAATATATCCAAAGTCTATCTATCTATCTACATACCAAGAACTTTTTCTCCCTCATAAGGGAGGTAGCCAAGTGAAAGGCATGTTCCTACTCCCACCCATTCCACTCCCCTCCACCACCCTTTCCTCCTTCTCATCTTAACTCCTTGTGGATATATGAAGAACTATATCCAAAGTAATACACTATCAAATTTCATTGATTACCTGGATCACAATCTGGGTTTATGTTTTTGTTAAAGATTGAATTGAACTGCTTTGCCAGAAGAATGCACTCTCCAAGTGCTTTTAGGTTTTATCATTATCACTGTAAGATTTTTCATTAGAAACAAAATTACAGCCACCCTTCCCCCAACACAGTTTCATGAGCCGCGGTTTTGCGTATTAGCAGTTCATGTATTGAGACACTTACTCATCAATGGTGGGGTAAGTTTTTGTGTATCCATGGGTTACGTGCGTATCCATTGCGACACCGCAATGAGCTGTGGCAACACCGTACTGAGCCATGGCAGCACTGCACTCATATGTGGCAATGCTGTTACTGTGCAGCCTGCACATGTTTACATTTTTGCCCACCAGGGATAAACAAGATGCCCCTGCCTCGCAATGCCACTGTTTTACTTAGTGTCTTTCCGACGAGTTATAGTGAAATATACAAGCATTTCAGGACTGTGTTACTACCAAAAGGTTTTGGTAATTTGTGAGTGAACATATGCACACTATTTGTGTGTGATAATATTGTGTGTTGCTGCAAATTTGTGAACATTTTTGCCCGCCAGGCTATACATATAATGCAGCTTCATCAGTGCAGTTTAATGGTTAGTTGATTTGATTCTATAAGATTTATGTCATTTAGCCATTCAGCACAGTTTAGTGCTGTCCTCCAGGAATAGAATACCCGTGTTCGGGGAGGGGTGACTGTACTGCAAAAATTATGGCAGAATGTTCTGAAATGTTTGGCACCCAACTCTAAACTAGCATAGCTGTTTCTGAACTTGTATGGATACTACTGTCTATTCATATCAAATGCCACATATATCGGTAAATGTTCAGTTTTGCACCTGGATGCAAAATAGCAATAAAAAATTAATTATTAATTTGATAAATTATGATGTATCAACGTAATATGCAATTTTCTTGGCGGAAATAAAAAACAAAAAAGTTGCTAAAACAGATTTTGTAAGTAATGAAGTGCCAGACAAATGGTACGCTATGTTTGTTATGATAGATGCTGACGTCAAAGAAATGAAAAGATGATAAATTCATCTAATCTAACCTAATCTGTATTTAATAAATCAGTACCTGCAATTTATAGGTCATCCGGATCATCGTCATCGTGAGAGACGTTGGCGGACTGTTCCATAACTCTCTCAGGTTGTGGTGTATATAGGGTTCTTGCAGCTTGAAGGAATGCATGAATTTCAGCTCCATATCACTCCTTCAAGAATATGTACCTCGCGAGGTACTGCCGGAAGTACCGAGGCCGTACAACTTGTAACTGACATTTCAACTAGACTGGGCAGACGACAAACACTTGACAGAGAAGATGGAGTCCCGAACCTATGCTAGCAACTTCGTTCGTTGGTATATTTGCTTGTAGCAAGGTATTTTTTATTTCTATTTCCACCAAGAAAATCGCATATTATGTTCATGTATTATAATTTACAAAATCAATATTTAATTTTCTATTGCTATATTGCCTCCAGGTGCAAAGCTGAACAAATACCCATATATCTTGTTAGTTTCACACTGACATCTTTTAGCTTAAAATAAATAAATTGATAAATGAATAAATAAAAATAAGAACAAAAATAATTGTTGCTTTCAGTTTGACAAGTGGGAAATCCACAACCCCACAGTTGCATGCAATAGTCCCACCTACGTATCTCTCTTGGAAGCAAATTTTGACATGTCTTTGTTGAATTTTTTATTTTCATCTGACATGTCAATTTCTATGGCCCTGATCCATCCACTGCTGACATGGCACTGCAGGGCCCAACTTGTATCTATAGCTCCTTTCATTTAGATCATACCATTAAGTGAATAGATGGGTCTTCAATTTCTTTTTAAACATCAGTAAGGGACACTTTTTGTCAATGGCTGAACGTGGTCTGAGGAGGGGAACAGTTAAAGTTTAACCATTTTGGTACGATGAAGCCTATGTAGGCGTCATGAGGAACGATTGGGTACATGAGGATGCCGGCGTTGGTGTCTTATATATATTTTGTAGTTGTACTTGAGTTACTCCCGGATTCTGTGAACTGGTTTGATCATATTTTCTGAATTTATTATTACTCAAGAGTAACAGAGAATGAGTAATACAGCAGTGACTTTTTATTTTGTAATGCGAATAGTGCGATATATCGTTCATATGGCAGCCGATACTGCACGCAAGAATTTGACTTGTACTCAAGTGGTTAAAGATCTTGGGTCCAGTCCAGAGACTGAATCACCTCCTTGGGGCTACAATTCCTGATGGAGATGAGGAGGTTGAAGGTTTATGAAAATGGGCACCTTTGCTGTTCATCTTGCAAGACTATTATGTGCAAATACCAGCCACTGGTCCCATTTGGAACAACTGTGAGTATTGATATTTATTAATGTCACTATGTAGCACAATAGCATCATTGCTGTATACATTTATGCATTGAATATTCTCAGTTCATCCATGAGTGTATATGTCCAATGGGGCTTGCCGGCTAGCTTGACCCATCACTGACTCAGGCCATCGGCTGCTTGAGGCACCACCTTTGTTTTGGTAGATGCAGAGGTCAAAGAAATTAAAATTCGTCTACTCTAACCTAACCTAACCATGGTGAGCTGACTAGGTCTTGTAGATGGGCCAAGCTGCCTCTACACCCCACTGGGTACCAGTAGTTTTATGAACGATTAAAACCTATTTCATTTTTAGAAATGGTATTTTCATAACCATGATACAGAAAGACTGTAATATTCATATTCAACAACAGTACTCTTAAAATACAATTGTCCTGTCCAACTTCACAGGTTACTCTTTGACCCTTCTTGTGATAATCATTACAAAAGTTTATTCCAAATTATCTGGACCATTCACTGATACCAGGATACCCCTACAGCCACCACAACACCCTGCCAGAAGCAGTACAGAACCAAGGACAACTTGCAACGTGCGGAAGCCGACTTCAGCCGTGTCATTAACAGACAAAATTACCGAAAGTAAGTATCTTGGTTTGTATTTACAATGGATTGTTGATAATCTTGTTATGTTTATATTGGGAGGGGTTGGAAAGCAAATGGTATTGCCACACAGAACCACTAAACACCAAAAGTGCACTAGAACTCATCATTTGGGGGGATTTTTATTTTCAAGTTGTGCTCCAACCTCCTTAAAACAAATAATCTTAAGAAAAGTAATCTCACACATGACAAGTGTTAACTGTCCTTAAGTGATCATTTGCAAAATACTCTAATAAAAGCTGGATACTATGATCTAATATGGATACAACTTGATAATCAGTTACATAAGTATAAAGTCTTCCAATTGCAATTATAAGTTGCCAGATGGTTCCAGCCATCATCTATATTTAATGTAGAAGATAATAATTTTTTCATATACATGGGAATGAATTACTTAGTACTGGATGGTACCTCATCAATTTTTAAAAAATGAGGCTATGATGGGTACCTTAACAATACAAGTTTTACAAGTAATATACAACATGATGAACATCCACCCCACTGCCTCATAACAGAAGATATTACTGTCAACTTGAAAATATGTAAACAAACTATATCTATTTGCATTACGCACTTTCTAACCTTAATGCCTGGACTTTTTTGTTTTGAAATGCTTCATTTCGTCCATGTGAATACGGAAGGAAAATTCATAAGGCGGAATAAAATGTTTATAAAAATGATAATACAAGTGATGAATGATCGTGGCTTACCCATTCCGCGAAGCCAAGCCCTTCTGTCATTTTCAATTCGTGCTTACCTCATAATTTTGTCAAGAGCTGGATTTTCAACTGCCGCTACAGCCATGATAATAAAATCCACAAGTCAATGACTTGACCAAGTCGTTCCTAGCTGCACAATCGTCCTTTCTTCATGTAAATGTAGACTTTCTACCTTCCTTGCACCATCTTTGTTTACCGTGTCTTCAACAGACGCCGATATCATGAATTCGAAATTAAAAGAAATACAAATAAATATATAATCAGAATATTTAAACAGAACAAATAATTATTGAACAAAGTTATCTTCATCAAATATAGAAACATTTTATTTATATTCTTATGTAGAATTATTCATTTGTACTTAAATTTCACTTATGTCTTGAATTTATTTCATCCTACACGGGAAGGCACAGTATCATGATGGAGCGAACTGCGGAGCATTTGAGCTGAATTTACTTCTTGGGTTTTATTTTCTCTTATTTTTCAAGGATGAAAGTATCCTTCTCTGGTGACCCTTGTTAATTTATTTCCGCTTTTCTACATTATATATATATATAATTATTTTACCATTCGAATACAATACTATAAATTTCGATTATTGATCATTACTCTTAATTTTTTTTTATGTTGTCTTAAAATCTTCTATTTCTGGATTTTATTTCGGATCTGCTGAGCTCATATAATCATGGAACAGTTTCCAAACTTTATTAATTTTATCTGAACGGTTCGAACGTTCTGTAGTTATTTGGTGCATATTTCACTATGATATTTGTCGATGGTTTAGATTATATTACTTTAACTTTCAAATAGGTTGGTTTCCCGGATCTTACCATTCTATAAAAGGGCGTTTTTATAAATAAAAAAAAACTCAATCAGTCGATCTAAAGGTTATTCTGTTGTAAAGACTTTTTAGTTCAACAAACCTGGTAACTCTATTTGGTACATACTGAGGGTCCTTTTCATATATTGTTTGCTAGCCAATCAATCAGTCAATCAATCAATCCGGTGCATTAGTTCCCTCTTACATGAGATCCACTGCCCCAGGGACACCGGCCACGACCTCCGTTAAGTCACTCGGTGAAGTTATTTTGTGTTATCTGGAGTGTTTCGAAGGCATTGTAAGAAACTTTTTCTGTATCTTTGGTAGCTCAATAAATCTGCTTCGTCTGTCACATGTGTTGTCTAATGTGCAAATAGATGGATGTATAAATGGTACTGTGAAACAGGTATGTCTTGTAAGCACTGTTAGGGAAAACTGTATATTCACTAAAATGAAGTGAGCAATTCATGGAATCACGGACTAAAAAGTAAGTCGGGAATGAAGACATTCGAGTCTAAATAGCGATCCGCAGTTTCTAAAATATAATTATCTTGTGAAAAAATCATTCATATTTATCAGCTATTTTGACGGGATTCGACTTAATTTCACTCTCCAAAATGCCATCCACTTATGGATTATGTCGTAGTGACTCACATTGTAAGGATAGACCGCATATGAAGGGTGATACTTGGATCCGTTTTCTCAAACCAAATTTCAATTTTGAAAAATGTCAGCGATGGGTTCTGATGACCTCACCTGAACTCAACGACCGACCTTACAAACCAAATACAGACGTGCCGCGACATTTGCTCACACCAAGGCAACAAATGCTCGCAAATAGTGGCAGAAATAATATGATGTAGATGTGGCATGCTTTGGTGGGCGTTATACCAGGCCAACTGAATTTACGTATAAATTGCGCGGATACCACCAGGGAATGTTAATTAATCTGTTGCTACAGTTATGTGAGCATTTGTCCTAAAGCATTTGACGTGGAATCGTGCGTCATGTGTGTGTGTGTGTATTTACCTAGTTGTATTTTACGGGAAGGGGAGCTATGCTCGTAGTGTCCCGTCTTCATATCTCATTTTATCTAAACTATTTTTAAATTCATGTATTGTTTATGCACACACCACTTTCTCATCTAACTTGTTCCAGTTGTCTATTACTCTGTGAGGAAAGCTGTTCTTTTTCACATCTCTTCTATAGCTGTCTTTCTTGATTTTCTTTCCGTACCCTCTTGTATTTCTATCATCCCATTTTATCAGATTCTCTCTATCAATAATTTCTATGCCTTTCATGATTCTATAAATAGCTATCAAATCTCCTCTCTCTCTTCTTTGCTCTAGTGTCTGTAGTTCAAGTTTTGCTAGTCTCTCTTCATATGATAGTTTTGAGAGTGTTGGTGCCAATTTTGTAATTGCTCTTTGTATTCTTTCAAGTTTTTTATACATTTTTTTTTTGTACTTGGTGACCATATCGTTGCTCCATATTCCAATCTTGGTCTTATCAGAGTGATTAGAATTTTCTTCACCATTTCTTCATCCAGGTATGTAAATGCCACTTTGATTTTTTTTTTATTAAATTATAAGTTTCTCCAAAAATCTTATTTATATGTTTCTCAGGTGACATATTATTCATAACAATGACTCCCAGGTCCTTCTCATTTTCTACTTTTTTTTATTCCTTCTTCTCCCAATTTATATGATCCTGTTATTCTGTTTTTGCTTTTTCCAAATTCCATTATACTACACTTTTTAGTGTTGAATTCCATCTCCCACTTCCTACTCCATTCCCATACTTTATTTAGATCACTCTGTAGTGACTCACAATCTTCTTTCGTGTTCACTTTTTTTTTAATAGTTTTGCATCATCTGCAAAGAAGCTCATATAGCTTTCAATTTCTTCATCCATATCATTGATATATATAGCAAACATTATTGGGGCCAGAACTGTTCCTTGTGGAACACCGCTTATTACGTCATCCCATTTTGAGTGTTTGTCTCTTATCACTACTCTCATTTTTTTTTTTCGCAAAAAGTCTTCCATCCATTTAAGCAGTTTGCCCTGAATTCCTCCTTCAGTTTCTAATTTCTTAAGCAACTTCTTATGTGGTACTTTGTCAAAAGCTTTTTTTAGGTCTAGAAATGCACAATCAGCCCATCCATCTCTTTCTTGTATTATATCTATTAGCCTCGAATAGAAACATATTAAATTAGTGACGCATGATCGTCCGTGTCTGAATCCAAATTACCTTGGATTTAGCACGCTGTTTTTTTTTTCTAAATATTTTACCCATTTACTTTTGATAATTCTTTCACAAATTCTTGCTATTGTACTTGTTAGAGAGACTGGTCTATAGTTGGTAGGTTCTTCTTTATTTCCTCCTATATATATATATATATACGTACTATATTTGCTTTTTTCCAATCTTCTGGGACTTTTCCTTCTTTCAAGTAACAATTTATTATGCTATGTATTTTGTCTGCCAGTTCATTTCTGCATTCTTTCAAAATCCAATTTGCTATTTCATCTGGTCCATGGAATTTTCTAACATCAAGATTATTCAAGTGTTTCATTATTTCATTCTTTGTTACTTCTATTTCGTTCATAGGGGGGGACTTTCTCCTTCCATTCGATCTCTTCCGGTTGTATATTCTCCCTTGTAAACATTGATTTAAAGTGCCTGTTCATAATTTCCGCCATTTCTATTTCCTCTGTGTATTCAACTTCTCCTTGTCTTAATTTCTCCAAATCTTGTTTGTTTTCAGTTTGTTGTTTACAAATCTGTAGAATAGTTTTGATTGATCTTTACATTTTTCTATGATATCTTTTTAATATTTTCTCTTTTCCTCTCTGCACGTTTGTACATATTCATTTCTATAACAAGTATATATTTTCCATTTTTCAGGTCTTTTGTGTTTCTCCAATTTGGTCCAAGCTTTATCTCTTTTGTCTTTTAACTCTCTACAACTTTTGTTGTACCAGCACTTTACATTTTTTTTTTTTTCTAATTTTTGTCTTGGGACATACTTTTCCACTCCTTTTTTTTATTATTATTTTTTTTTTTATAAATTTTTGTCAAAATATTCCATTTCTCTTCTACTGTTGTATCTTTGTGTATTCTTTCCCAGTTTTCATTTTAAAAGAATGGTCTTATTTTTATTAAAATTTGTTTTTTCATACATCAATCTTCCTTTTCTATATTGTTCATTCCTTTTCGTGTATTTTTTCTCATTTAGTTCTAGTTCTATCAATATGTGGTCACTTTTACTTATTGGTGCCTGGTATTCTATCTTTTCCACTATTTCAGGTTCTGATGTGATTATTAGGTCTAGTCTCGATGGTTCATCTTCATTTCTATACCTAGTGTTCTCCTGAATCCATTGTGTCATTGTGTGGTCAGTAATCATCTCAAGTAGATCTCATAACCTCAGCACTGAGCAGACTGATCCCCTGATTCATGAAATTCGCAGGACGTCCCAGTATAAAAACGTGATAGTGGGAGATTTTAGTTATGGAAACATTGACTGGGAATTTTTAGTAGGAGGTCAAGATGCAAAAATTTTCTTAGATGTGGTGCAGGATAATTTCCTAAAACAAATGATTACCGATCCTACGAGGGGAGAGAATACTCTGAACTTACTCTTAACTAATAATGAGCACCTTGCGAGTAACGTAAAAGTGGGGGATAGTCTAGGCTCTAGCGACCATCAAGAACTAAGATTTAATATTATTTGGGAAGAATGAAAAAGTACGAATAACGTTCAAGTAACGGGCTTCAGGAGAGCCAACTTTGACAAGATGAGAGACTATTTGAGACATTTGATTACTTACGGGACCGACACAGGGGGATGTGATTGGGTCAGGCATACGGTCAGTCCGGACGTCATTAGCGCGTTCAGGGGTCGGGTCACGGAGGGTATGCGTACCTTGGGTCAGGTCACTTGCGGGCGCGGGGTCAACAGCCAGGTCAGCGATTTGGACGAAATGTATAGTAACCTAACAGATTTAATTCTAAATGCACAAAATAAATTTATTCCCCTCAAGTCAATACGGAAGAATAGTAATACTCCCAAATGGATGACGGACAGGCTGAAACATGAGATCGGAATGAAAAGAGGACTTTACGTAAGAATAAATAAAACAAAACAAAACGGGGAAACACACCTTAGATCTAAATATAACGATATGACAAAAGTGGTTAAAAAGATTACGCTCACAGCGAAACGTAATCATGAAATTAAGGTTGCCAGACAAACCAGATCAAACCCAAAGGGCTTCTTTCATCTCTACAGAAAAAAAAAAAAAAAAGGAAAGGATAGGCCCAATTCAAAATTACGAAAATGTCATGATAGAATCGGAGGGAAAATGAGTGAGGCGTTTAACAATCATTTTCTCTCGCTGCTTACAAAAGAGAGGTTAGGTAAGGTATCTGATTGCGATCCGATTTTCAGTGGGGATGAAGAAAGTAGACTATCTAATATCAGCATTAGTAAGGTAGAAGTAGTCAAGTAGATTGAAAGACTTAAAGCTACAAAATCCCCGGGTCCAGACGAAATTTTTCCGAGAGTGCTTAAAGAGTGTAAATTTGAAATCTGCGACCAGTTAACAGAAATATTTAATAAGTCAGTAGACACTGGTTTTGTGCCTATTGCTTGGGGGCAGGCAAACGTTATTCCTGTTTTCAAAAAGGGAGATAAATCGTCTATATGCAACTACAGGCCAATCAGTTTGACATCAGTTATAGGTAAAATTCTTGAATCAATAACATATTGTTAATAAACTCCGAGAACACACCGAGAAACATAATTTGATTCATGACACACAACATGTTTTCTCCAAGGGTAAGTCATTTGTTACTAATCTTCTATCTTTTTACACTAAAGTATATAAGGCGTTAGATAGTAATGATAGTTATGGTGTTATTTACCTTGGCTTTAGCAAAGCATTCGAGGAGGTGCCTCGCCAGAGAACACTAAATAAAAACAAAGCCCATGGCATAGGAGGAAAATGTTAGAATGGATTAGAATTTGGATCAGTGACAGAAAACAGCGGGTCACCATAAATGGTGTAAAATCCAGGTGGGAAAGTGTTTCTATTGAAGTGGGGTCCCCCAGGGCTCGGTTTTGGGTCCCTTGTTGTTCATTATGTACATAAATGACTTGGTCAATGGGATTAATAGTGATGTTAGCAAGTTTGCGGACGACACTACAATAGGACGCCAAATTAGATCAGGGGACGACGCCAAGATTCTGCAGGATGATCATAACATGGTCGGTGAAATGAAAAATGAACTTCAATATCTCAAAGCGCAGCGTGTTAAATGTAGGGTTACACAACCTCGAAAATGGATATAGCTTAGATAATACGCTTTTAGAGAAAACTGAGTGCGAGAGAGACTTGGGAGTTCTAGTGAGTCCTGGCCTTAAATCCATGAAACAGTGCATTAACGCCAGGAATAAAGCAACAGGGCATTAGGTTTCATTGCTAGGACGGTTACGAATAGAAGTGCAGAGGTAATTATCAAATTCTATCTAGCATTAGTTAGATCCATCCTTGACTATGCAGTACAGTTTTGGTCTCCGTCTTATAGAATTGACATAAATTCACTAGAATCAGTACAGAGGAGAATGAGCAAAATTATACATGGGCTCAGAAATTTACCTTACGAAGAGAAGCTTAGGCACCTTAACTTACACTTTCTGGAAAGACGCAGAGTGCGGGGTGATCCAACAGAGGTGTTTAAGTGGATCAAAGGCTTTAACAAGGGTAACGCAAAGAAGGTCATCATATTAAGACAACAGGACAGGACTCGCAGTAATGGATTTAAACTGGGCAAATTTAGATTTAAGAAGGAAATAGGCAAGAATTGGTTTACTAATAGGGTGGTCAACGAATGGAACAGACTTAGTAACCATGTAGTGAGCAATGAAACTCTCAATTTTTTTAAGAAACGGTTAAACTTTATGGATGGGGATGGCAGGTAGTAATAGACATGGAACTGTCTAGTGTAGGCCTCATGGTCTCTTGCAGTCTCCTTAATTCTTATGTTCTCATGTTCTAACATATGCAGCAAACACTTCGAAGGTGAATCTACGCCTACTGATGACTACCCACATCCAATCTTGGCATCTCAAGACCAGAGTTAGTCCACCAATCACTAAAACAGAACAATATGTTGTCCAATTCAAATTCGAATCAGACAAGAAACAATGGTCTCAAACTGTCCGGAAATAGATTCAATTTGGAAGTAGGTAGAAACAACTTTGCCAACCGTGTAGTTAATGAATGGAATAAACTTCCTGCACAGGTAGTGCAATGTAGTTCAGTTCAAAGCTTTAAGAATCATTTAGATAAATACCTAAGTAAGATGCTGTAATGATTATAATTTATCTTATATTATTTGTTTTTGTTTTGTTATCATTTGTCTGTCTGATTTTGATTTATTATTAGTTATATGTCAATTTATTATTATTTACTATTTACCTGTTTGTTTATTATTTAACTATACCTATGCATTTATTTATGTATTTTATTTGTTATTTACATTATCATAGTTTTTATTTATTATTTTATTATTAATATGATTTTTTTTTCGCATCCGACCTAGATATGGATCAAAAGGTCTCCTGTCGGCATGCTCCGCCTTTGTAATCCTTTGTAATTCACTCATTGTCAACTACAGAGCCTCAGAGGCTTAAGCCGGGTACACACTGTGCCTTATGCAGATTTGCATGTAGCAGGTGGCGGTGTTGAAAACTGAGCTAAGTGTCCGACTGATGTCTACACTGAGTGGGCACGAAGAAAGAATGCCAGTCTCACAAATGCAATTCTTATCTATATCACTGGAAAACTCTTATAATTCTGAGTATTTTGAATACCATAAATAAGTACTATAAATTAACAGTAATGCAATTAGCAATATCTAAATATTTAATATTTTTATGGCTGGGACTGCGGTGGAGAATAACACAGCCACACCTAACCTAGCCTAAAAACGCCTGCAAAGATGTTGCCAATGCTGGGAGCAGAGGAAGTATAAAAATCTGTTGTCTGCTGGCGCCTACAGTTTTTCGTACTGGCCTATCTTTATTAAGGAAAATAGGTAATTATAAAGTTATTTGGCAGTCTCACAGATGCAATTCATATCTATATAATTGAATAGTTCGTATCATTTTAAGTATTTTAAACCCCGAAAATTAATAGTAACGTCAGTAGGAATTTGTAGAGTTAGTGCATTTTTTTTTCGAGGGGGGTGGGGCTCCCGGGGTAAATAGCACAACCGCACTTACCCTAACTCATTTTAATGTCACCGGTCAGAATATCTCTTTCCTCATATCATGTTGCTTCAATAACACTGAAATATTAGATGTGGTTTCTCGTCCAATCAGTGGGATTAGCAGAAGTGGCCATGGCGGAGAGCGTACCTTTCTACCTTATTTCCACTAGCTTTTAGTCCTCGACACTTCATCCAACGTTTCAATTGAATGTTGCAATAATTGTTAATACGTTGAATGTCGATCTTGGCCACAGGGACATCGTCCTCTACCAATAAAAAATTTGGAAATGGGTCGCGTGTCGACATTACTCTTTTCATATTTTAAACGCATCAAAATTCTCCGCATCTGAGTAGTTTGCCCAACTGCCGATAGAGAACATGGTAACTGTGACGTCAACTTTGTGGTTTGTTATTGTGACAGAAAAAAAACATCCACTATCTCAGCGGGAAGAGAGTTGCATAATGAATCACCTGGGAGAAGAAACTCTTACTGACCTTTGTGTATGTACAGTGTGTGTATGGACAATCTTAAATCTGTGTCCTCGAGAAATAAGGTGAGGTAGTGTAAATGGTGATTGTATCTTGGCATTTGGTGTCTGTTGTCAGGCAAATTCTTTGTACTATTTTGATGTTGGGCGGTAAGAATGATCGTGTTTCTCATGCGGGTTTTGGATTTTTTTCTTTTATATTGATATCTAAACCCACGGTTACACTATTCAACAGGAGGATTGGATTCCAACGACTCCGATGGATTTCGTTCAAGGTTGGAGGATTTGGTTTGGAATCCAAGCCTAGGGATGCCCAACCTTGGAAGAGATCCGAGCGAGAAAAACTGAAAATATTATGTGAACAGTATTCATATTTACGACATATCTGAAAAATATATATATACAACTTATTCAGTAGTAGTAGTATCGTATGGCTTTCTTACACCTCCAACTTTGTATTTGCTAGCCAGTCTATGAATGTTTGATTTGCTTCATAGATAGTCTGGTAACCCCCAGGCACTGCTGTGCCTTATTCAGTGATTCAGTGATGCGAGATGAAATATTCAATAGTAAAAATATCTAAATAGAAAATAAATTTGATGTATATATTGGCAATAATCACAGTTGTTTGACTACGCTATAGTGTAAACATTGCTCGATTTTTTATGCATGAAAACTTTTCTCACTATCTGCTTGCTATTTATAATTTTCGCCGTGATGGAGTGGAATACTGAAATTACCCATGCTCTAATAGAGAGGATACGACTACAAGAGGCACTTTGGGATGTGAGGCATCCCGATTATACTAAGAAATAATGATCATATAGCCTCTTTCTCTCTCTCTCTCTCTCTCTCTCTCTCTCTCTCTCTCTCTCTCTCTCTCTCTCTCTCTCTCTCTCTCTCCCCTCTCTCTCTCTCTGTCTGTCTGTCTCTCTCTCCCTGAGTCAGCCCTTCAGTTGCTGTTCTCTGTGGATGACAAACGTTTTCTGCCTAGTGTTCGATAATTTATGTATGATTCACCACGGTCTTGGACCACATCACGTGTTGGACTCGTGATCGACAGCTATTACCCTCCCAGATGAGAGGTCAGAGCTCGTATATAATCGATCTATTGGTAATACTGTGACCTTGCGCGCGCGCACACACACACACACACACACACACACACACACACACACACACACACACACACACACACACACACACACACACACACACACACACACACACACACACACACAGACACGTCCTATTTGGAAGAAGAAATGGTAAAAAATATACCAGCCACACTGATAAGGCCTAGACTGGAGTATACTGCGACACTATGGTCACCCAGTTCCAAAAAGAATATAAAGAAGATTGAAAGAATCCAGAGAGCAACTACGAAGATAGATCCAACACTTTCAAACCTGTCGTATGAGGAGAGGATGTCAAAACTGAAATTACCGACTCTGAAACAAAGAGAAAGAGGTGGCCTACTGACCATCTACAGAATCATGGAAGGCATGGAAATCCTTGATAGAGAGGACTTACTAAATTGGGATAAGATAAATACAAGGGGACATAAGAAGAAACTCAAAAAGGACAGCTATAGAAGAGACATTAAAAAAAAAAAAAAAAAAAAAAAAATCCTCCCAGAGAGGTGGATCTCTGGAACAAACTGAACAAAACACTTGTGTGTGCAAAAACTATACACGGATTTAATTGCAAACTAGACACTGCGAGATACAAAGACTGTATACCACGAGCATAGCTCCTCTTCACGTAAGATACTAGATAAACACACACACACACACACACACACACACACACACACACACACACACACACACACACACACACACACACACACACACACACACACACACACACACAACTCCCTACCCACGAGAGTTGGAGTGCCGGCCCGCAGCGCAGCGATACTGGAATGGTTTCAGCCCTGGGCAGGATTTGAACTCAGACCGTTGGAGTAGCGATTGCGAACGCTACCAATGCGCCGTCGAACCGTGTGTGTGTGTGATTTACCATGGTCTTTGGATCATGTGTTGGACTCGTGATCGACAGTTATTACCCTCCCGGAAGAGAGCTCAGAGCTCATATATGTCCGATCTATGGGTAATGCTGTGACCTTTTACGCACACACCCACACCCAACTTCCCGCCCACGAGAGCCGGAGTAACGACCCGCAGCGCAGCGATACTGAAATCATTTTAGCTCTGGGCGGGATTCGAGCTCGGACCGCTGTAGCCGCGGTTGCGAACGCTACCACACTTTGTGTGTTTGTGTGTGTGTGTGTGTGTGTGTGTGTGTGTGTGTGTGTGTGTGTGTGTGTGTGTGTGTGTGTGTGTGTGTGTGTGTGTGTGTGTGTGTGTGTGTGTGTGTGTGTGTGTGTGTAAGAGAGATGCAAAGACAGCCAAATATGCATTTTTAGAGTGGTCGCGAGTCGTTCAAAGTTATTTGGAGTAAAATGTTTGAGAAACTGGCATAGCGCAGGCTCTGCTGATGAGAGTTCCTCATTCTGGGTAGAGGGTGGGGCATGGTGTAGCTACTTTTATGTGATTGGTGGGAACATCTATAAACAGTAAGGTTGGACTCGCGTCTAACCATCCTTTCAAGGATGGAAAAAGGCAAAGGTTGGACTTCAATCATACGAAAATCGACTAAAACACATGAATCTGTTTTCCCTAAAAAAGCGTAGACTCAGAGATGACTTGATACAGGTCTTTAAGATTTTAAAGGGAATTGACAACATCAAAAGTGACAAAATTTTCACATTGAATGAGAATCAGACAAGAAACAATGGTCTCAAACTGTCCGGAAATAGATTCAATTTGGAAGTAGGTAGAAACAACTTTGCCAACCGTGTAGTTAATGAATGGAATAAACTTCCTGCACAGGTAGTGCAATGTAGTTCAGTTCGAAGCTTTAAGAATCATTTAGATAAATACCTAAGATGCTGTAATGATCATAATTTATCTTGTATTATTTGTTTTTGTTTTGTTATCATTTGTCTGTCTGATTTTGATTTATTATTAGTTATATGTCAATTTATCATTATTTACTATTTACCTGTTTATTTATTATTTAACTATACCTATGCATTTATTTATGTATTTTATTTGTTATTTACATTATTATAGTTTTTATTTATTATTTTATTATTAATATGATTTTTTTTCGCATCCGACCTAGATATGGATCAAAAGGTCTCCTGTCGGCATGCTCCGCCTTTGTAATTATTCCGTTGACTAGTGTGACCGTAGCTTAATGGTGCCTGGTGAGCACTGGATTTGTTGGTCTTGTAGGGAGGGCTTATTTAGAGTAATCTGTGATTTGTGTTTGTGGAAGGATATATCATTATTTTGGGTAGAGCGTTGTAGATGATCGAGTAATATTAACCTGAGTGTATTTCCCTAATGGTTGTATACAGGAAAAAAAATCGTTTAGCTATGGTTACACTAGTCATCGAAATGATTGGATTTCAACGATTCATTTGGGTTTTGTCCAAGGTTTGAGGATTTGGGCTGGAATTCATGCGTATGTAGGGAAGAAAGATGCATGCAAACTTACCATTTTGTTGAACCGGCTGGGTATTATGATGTTATTATTGTGATATTATGTTATTAGTGGGTTATGTATATCTATGTTATGTTTTATTATTATTATTATGCTATTATTATATGTTAGGCAACATGTATAACATACGCTATATGTTATGTTACTATTATGTTATTATTGGGTTATGTATATCTATAATTTTAGGGAACATATTAGGAATCTAGGCAATCACAGATATAACCAGTCGTAGGTGGTGAGGCGTACGTGCCGTTTCCCATATTAATGGAATCACCTTTCCCACCCCTACCGCACCCTCCAGGCTTTAGCGGGAAAGGATGGCGTGCCCCAAGCTTGGGCACTTACTCATCAGAATCCTTGAGGACAGGGCTTTATATTGTGGACCGACCAAAAATTCCACATTTTTAAGTGTGAAATTGGGAGAGTAGGGGTAATCTCATAACACGGGAAATATAGACAATTAGAAACATCCGATGTGAGTAACTCGATTAGAATGGGTGACGACATACAAGAGATTAGATGGACAAAGCAATTGTCAGGGATGAGTAATGAGATGGCAAATCGGGTAGAGCTTGGAGCCGGTATAGGAGGAGATAGACATTCTAAGACGAGACTCCCCTCCATATAGACAGGCGACTGTACGAGTATATACAATACACTATCACAATACTTAGAGAAAGAAATGTTAGGTGTGGACTCCGTCGCTCACCAGACGATAGGGACATAAGTTCAGCATGATAGTTATTACTGGTTTGTGTATGGACTAGGGCTAGATTAAATTTCTACTTCGAGAACGGCCGGCGGATCATTATGGCGGAGCGGCCAAATTAATTTGATTAATTTGATTTGATTAATTTAATTTTGTTTACTTAACTTGGTTTACTTATTTTATTCACTTCTGCATCTAAACTGTTTTTCTCGTGCCAAGTGCCTTATTTCTCGGCTACCACAAGCTACTACAACGTTCTTCTCCAAATGTTACGTTATGTACGTTTAAATATCGTTATTGTTTAAATACAATATTGGACTTCGTTCCAAATTCCTGTGTTCAGTTATAATCATACTTGGTTTATTTTTTTGAAAACAAAAATATATTAGTGAATAGAAAAAAAGCTGATAAAATTTACTTCTTATTTCATTTAAGATTAAACACTAGTATTACAATTTGAGTACAACCTTACCGTTGGATCCAAATGATAATACTGAAGATTTATATTAAAAGAATCCATATTTATGATATATTTGACAAGAAAAAGTATATAACTCATTCAGTTATAAGAGATGAATTATTCAATAGTATAAAACTCTTGAAATAGAAAATAGATTTTCTGGAATATATATAGTGGCAATAATTAGCCATATCTCTACGATGTCAACATTTGCTTGCTACGCGCGAAAATGCTTCTCGCCGTGACGGAGTGGAAGAGTGAAATTATATATTATTCATGCTCTCCTGGAGAAGATATGATCACAAGAGGCGCTTTGGGATGTGAGGCATACCGATCATATTAAGAAACAATAATAATATAATCTCTCTTTCTCTCTCTGAGTTAACCCTTCAGTTGCCGTTCTCTGTGGATAACAAAACATAAAATGTCTCAATAATTGAACTGCCTAATGATTGATAAAGCGTGTGTGTGTGATTCTCCATGATCTTGGATCACGTGTTGGACTCGTGATCGACAGCTATCACACTCTCGCATGAGAGCTCAGAGCTCATATATGTCCGATCTATGGGTAATGCTGTGATTTTACACACACGCGCATACACAACTCCCCGCTCATGAGTTGGAGTAACGGCTCACACCACAGCGACACTGAAATTATTTCAGCCCTGGGCGGGATTCGATAAATATGTTCAATAAAGTCAATATTTTTTCGTTTGACCAATCCGCCATTCTGGCAATAGAATAAACACGTGTATATCAAATAGCGGCTGGAGTGCGACTAGCGACTGTTGTACGAGTCTCCTCCTCTGGGATGGGGAGACACTTGCGCCTACGTGCGTGTGTGCACGTTGGCCTGTGCGCACAGATTTGAGACATGCCTCCCCTTGCGCAGAGGCATGCCTCTACTTGCCTCTCCATGAAATTGTCCCATGCCTCCTGTGTGCACAAAAAGTTGCACCGGAGTAAACGCGCCCATACAGCTACCTACCTACACATCTACTTACCTACCTACCTGCCTACCTACACACCTACATTCGTATCTAAACTAACTTCATAGAAAAGAACAAGGGATCATGGGTCCCAGGGACCGCGCTTACCTATTTCTGCGATTCACCCTTCAATCACGTGACTCGCGCTGCCCGTTCGCATATTGAATTTAGATTTTTGTTTTTCTGTTGGTAATATTTTATCGCGCTTTGCTCTTGGAGTGATGACCCAGTTTATAACATAACTAATTACGATAACGATATCTGCTGAGGTAATATTAAAAACAGCTGCGTAGATAACGGTAAAAAGAAAACTGTATAGGTAACGATAACGACAGCAATGTACGTAACGATACTGATTACGCCGCAGGTAACGACAATGACAACGGGACAGGTAACAGTAACTGTAACCATGCAAGTAACGATAAAGACAACTGCGAGAGTAACGATAAGGTCAATGGCTCAGGTCATGACGACAACGTTGCAGGTCACTGGAACAAATACTGTGTAGGTAACGATAACGATCAGGGTAACGATAACAACGACCGCAGGAGTAACGATAGTGACAATAATACAGGTAACAACGACGTCAACGGGGCAGGTAATGATAACTCAAACGGTGCAATAAAAGTAAACTACATAACAGATAACGGTAATGAAATTTTTGTACGTGACGATAATGACAACGGGCCAGATGGCAGAAAATGACGCAGATAACGATAAAAACAACGTCGTATGCCAGACCCCCTGATATCCATCCCTCTGAATCCACTCTTCCCCGAGAGAACAGAGTTCACCTGACCAGGCTGCGGTGCGACCACCATCCAGATTTATAAGCTACCAGAAGAGATTCGATGACCGCATCACAGATAACTGTCCAGGATCTAGCACTTCACCCCATACTATACAATGCATTATAGAAGACTGCATTGTACACAATCATGACCGCCAACAACATAACATACACTCTATAGAGGATTTGTGGGAAGACCCCGCTCCAGCCATAGCGATCCTCAGGGAGACGGGACTGCTCGGCCAGACAGTCTAGGGGACGACGACGACGGCAACAACACTGGTGCAGATAACAACCACGGCGATGGGTGTTGGCAGCGGTGCAGGTAACGATGACAACAGCGACGAAAGTAACAATAACGGCAGTCTATAAAAATATAGTCTTATGGCCGAGAGGACTTGGGTGCTGGCGTTTATATGGCAGTATGTATCACAATATTACAAAGGAAGAGCATACCGACAAGAGACCTTTTAGTCCATAACTAGGTCGGATGCGAGAAAATTATATATATATATATATATATATATATATATAATAGACATATAAATGACGATAATATATTATTAATAATAAAAACTAATGATAAGAAATTAACAGTTAATAATAGATAACAATAAAATGGTAATAACACATAAATAATGAATCTCAAAACTTCGAACTGCACTACATTGCACTGTACTACACACTTGGCGAAGTTGGTTCTACCCACTTCCAAATTAAATCTACTTCCTGACAGTTTGAAACCATTATTTCTTGTCGGATTAGTATTCCTTGTGAAAAATTCGTCACTTTTGGTGTTGTCAATTCCCTTTAGAATCTTAAAGAACTATATCAAATCTCCCCTGAATCTACGCTTTTTTTTTTTTTTTTTTTTTTAGGAAAAAGAGATTGATGTGTATTAGTCGATTTTCGTATGATTTATTTCTGATATTTGTGGCTCGCCGTTATACTTTTCCTAATGTATCAATGTCTTTAATGAGATTCGGTGACCATACAAAAACAGTATATTCCAAATGTGGACGAACTAACGATTTATATAGCTTTTTAATGACAGACGAACTTTTAAAATCAACAGATCGTGCAATCAGTCATAGAATTTAATTTGCTTTCTCTGAGGCGGAAATACACTGCTTAAATGATGTGAGATCATTACTGATGATTACGCCGAGATCCTTTTCACTATCCACTTTTGTTAACGAATTTCCGAATAACTTGTAATCGTACTTATTGTTATATTTACCTATGTGCATTTTCTTGTGTTAAAATTCATCAGCCACTTTTCAGACCAATGCTGTATTTTATTCAAATCGTCTTGAATATATATAGATAAAATTACATGCTTTTTGTGTTATCCTCGGCATTTGTAATTGTTATTTCGAACTATGTGTTCTTTTCTTTATCTGCACTTCATGTATATTGATTCAATGTCAAATAAAATTATGTATATATGTATATATATATATATATATATATATATATATATATATATATATATATATATATATATATATATATAGAGAGAGAGAGAGAGAGAGAGAGAGAGGGAGAGGGAAAGAGAGAGATCACAGTATAGAAAGTAATGTATAAAGGGGTGGAATTATTTCCCAGGTTCTTCGACCCAGAGAACCAAGTTCTTATGTTTTTATGACGGAGGCCCGTCATAAGAACATAAAAGAGATTGCAAGAGACCTTAAGGCCTACACTACAAGTTCCATGCGCCCTACACCTGCCATCCCTATATCCTCTCTTAAGAAAAGCCTTCCATTCGGGAATAGCTTCCACAAACACGATTCATTGTAAACTACATTGATTTTTTGGCAATTTTTTCGAATTTACTTATCAATCTTGACTTATCACCATAGCCTCGTCATTGGTAAGATTTGCAGCTTTTCGATGAGGTTCCATAGTTTTCTCGTACTCGATGCTTGTGTTTACATATAGTAGTTACGATAAGACGTGCTGTCATTGGTGATTGGGCGAGGATCCATGACAAGCCATTTTTCCATTGGCTGGAACTAATATTAGCTGATGCGTATGGAGATCGGATATTATAAACTCCACGACTTACAAGATCATGGTTACAATGTCCGAGACAGGCGTTTGAGTATAGGTTGTAACGTACCTAGGGTAAATGTTCAGTTGTGTACATGGACGCGATATATCGTTAGAAAAGCAATGATTAATTTTGTAAATTATAATGTATCAACATAATATGCAATTTTCTTGGCGGAAATAAAAAACAAAAAAGTTACTAAAACAGATTTCGTAAGTAACGAAGTCGCGCCGGACAAATGGTACGCCATGTTTATGATAGATGCCGACGTCGAAGAAATGAAAGGATGATAAATTCGTCTAACCTAACGTATGTAATAAATCGGTACCTGTAATTTAAGGTCATCCGGATCGTCGTCGTCACGGATGTTGGCGGCCTGTTCAATAACTTTTTCTGATTGCGGGGTATATAGGTTTTTCATAGCTTGAAGGAATCCATGGGTTTCAGCTCCATAGCATTCCTTCAAGAATATATACCACGCGAGGTACTGGCGGAAGTACCAAGGGCGTAAACCAGGCCTCAATTCGACCGGGCAGACAACACTTGACAAACGACAAGATGGCGTCCCGATCCTATGCTAGCAACTTCGGTCGTTCGTATATTTGCTTGTAGCAAGATATTTCTTATTTTTATTTTCGCCAAGAAAATCGCATATTACGTTCATATATTATAATCTGCAAAATTAGCATTTAATTTTCTAACGCTATATCGCGTCCATGTACATAACTAAACTAGTTACAATCTCCACAATCTTGTAAATTACGATAAGTTTTGAGTATCCGCCGTCGTCATAACATTCTAAAGCAGAAATATTCTTACGCATGGTCATGATGATTCAACTTCATGAATTAATCTGTATAACTGCCAAGTACATTTTAAAATGCAAGAATATTTCGTGAGGAACTACCACGTTCCCATTCGGCAGCGTTTACAAACTGCTTTGGGCTTCAGAACTCTCGCAGCTGCCGACCAGAGGGGTTTATGTTACATTTGGAGAGCCCGAGTGTGGTAGAAACTCTGGATCATAGCTGTATATTGACATTATAATAACTGTATCAAGTATCATGTTTATTTTCCTAATTAAACCCCCACCTCAAATACTGCATTAAAATGTATGGCTATAGCTTTGTTTTTAATTTAATAAAGAGAAATCACAGTTTAAAACCATTCTGTTACACAGTTTAGCACTGAGTTACAAGGAGAAGCAACACAGCAATCCGTCAGTAACAGCAGAACAGCTTGACTAGTCACTGGACCTCTCGTTAACACGATCTTCACTGGACCTACCAGAATTGGTTATCTAAAATATAGTAACTGGCAACTCACCTATTGTTGTGCCATTATGCGTTAGTATGTTTAATTTGTGCTGTTAACTTTTTGTCATCTTACCATTTTCTGTTTTTATATAACATGCTATATATAAATTCAAATGAAAATAAACACATCGATTGTCAGTATCTGATTGTCAGAATCTCTTTATTCATAAAAAATAAACAAACGAAAGTCACTGGGAATCGATAAAAGAAATAATTTAGCCGAATGTACTTAACCGGCTCCTGTACATTTGTATTTTTGACAGTCGTGTAAAGAAGTATATCAGTGACGCCACTAGAGGGGATGGTGTCATAGAGAATATTACTCAAGGCCTATATATAGACCTTGATATTACTATTGGAGCATGTTTCGAATAACATCATCAGGACATGACGTCACCAGCTGGGCTTGAATTAATGGATTCGAAAAGGTGTGTCGGTTGTATGTTACAACCCAGCCCCTTGTTTGTATCCACCGAGTTGAAGAACCCTTTCAGAAATGATATCAAAGAAATATCACAGTTCCTGGTCTCGAACTGGGCAGTTTACCCATGGACTGGGTTCTCTGTGGTCAAGGGTCGGGATTCACATCATGTGGGTAAAAAAGAAAGAAAAAAAAAATCTTGTGTCTGAAAAATAGGACACCCCTCTCCTGTTTGAATTAGCAAGAAAGTCACTCCTCTTTTGTGGGCGTTGAGAAAACGACGTCATCATATGGTTATATAAAAAAGTGTAATGCAAAAGTCTGTTCCAACGTCGCTTCCCACGTCTCAGTTGCATAGTAATGCAGGCGGTTGAGGTGTTGGCGGGGACTGGCGAGATCAAAGATGGAGGCAGGCAGGCAGGCAGGCAGGCATTCGATGGAGGACGAAATTAAAGTCTGATATTATAGGATCCGCTCACCATTTATTTGGTTGGGTCTAATAACTTACGAGGCAAATCCCTTTACGATGGCCTTGGTAATATTGTAAAGTATTGTATTACTACCAATATGATTACTATGTACATTTTCTTTAAACTTATCATATGGCTTCTCTGCGAGCACACATAAAGGTTATTGATATTATAATTATCATTACTATTAATATTATTATTACTTTATTATCATTATTATAATTATCATTATTACCATTATTAATATTATTAATATTATAATTAATATTATTATCATTATTATTATTGATCTAGCTTGTCACCTTATGAAGTATCCAACAGTAAAAATAAATAAAATATCTATTGTGTAAGGGTTGAGTTTCGAATGTAACGTTCGTTGCTATGGAGTAGCCGCCAGCGGGAGAGTACGATCATAAGAGAGAGTTCTCTGCCGGCAGCGACTGACTGAAGAAGACCTTTGGGGACAGGAGGAGGAGGAGGAGGAGGAAAAATAGGCGTTGAAAGTCTATGAATAAGAGAATGAAGAAAAGGTAGAAAGGAGAGGGAGAGGCAACCGAGGAATGGAAGTGAGGGTGGAGGAGGAGGAAGAGGAGGAGGGGGATAAGAAAATATTATTTACGGGTTACAATATAGGTTTCTTGCATTAGTCGAGTATAATACAAATATAGCACATGTATAGCACAACACGAGTCGCGGTCGTAACGACACCTTAAAGGGGCTATCACACTGGGGTATTTTTCCTCCAACCTCTGATTAATTGGTGGCACGGCCCATCTCCAGAACTTTTCCGCCGTGAAATCACAATGGCAAATTATTTTGATTTGTTAACAAAAATACATATAATGTCATTTGATATGGCGGAGGAAAATTAAATTCCGCCAGCATATCAGATTCCCTCCCGAAAACTGTGGGTTGGAAATCTGCTTCAACAGTAGGAAGGAAAATAGCTCAGTGTGATAGCGACCTAAGTGGCAACTGCAGTAGTGGAGGTTGGAAAAGATGGAGGCGGTGGTGGTGGCAGCAAAAGTGGCGTGAACGTCATTTGAGAGATGATACTGGGAAGGATATGTGGTGCTGGTAACAGGTGTTGCAACGATGATATTAACACCTTCTGTGGTGGCCAATGTTCGAAAGGATCTTCCAGTTCGACTGAGGTATTTGAAGAAGATAAAGAGTCTTGAGGAGCTGAGGCTTCTTTCAAGCTCCTTCCAGCTGGGAACAGATACACATACACACACACACACACACACACACACACACACGAACACACCCGCCCAGAACGAAACCGTTTGACGTTAATTAGAATAATAATTTTGATGGTGGCAATATATCACACACACACACACAGATATACATATACCTATACAGGTTAAGAATATTTCCGGACGCGAACGTATTCAGTTCCCATCTGCAGCACTAGGCTTAAAAATACAAGACATTGGTAGGGGACTTAGCTAACTGGAGTGCAATATAGTCTACCTGTTCCTTGTGGTCTGGTTCGAACTGGCCCACATTTCGAGTGTTTATCAGGTTGGGCCATAATTTAATCTCGAGCTCAAAGACCTACACAGCCAGAGATGGGGTTAATTTTAAACTCAAGTAGGTTTTGATCTCTGCCCCCTTCCCCTTAAAATCCAAAACTTGGATTTTGACATGCAAATCCTTACCCCCATTCTGTATAATTTCTTCCTTCCGTCTACAGTCCTAATTAAAATTCTTTTTTATCTTTCACAACCACACTGAGACCTCTCAGCTCACCCTGACCAATCATCCAATTCTGTTCATCCATACGTGACTGCTTTGTACCCCTTGGAGTACTTATTCTGAAACAAATCTTTCGCTCCTGAAGAATGAGGGGCTTTTATGTAATCGTCTTCGTTTGGCATCTTTCATCATCAGACGCAAGCGAGGTTTCCTCGACAATGTAAACGAAAGAGAAATAAGAAACAAAAGAACAAGAATAGAAAATGGAAGTAAACGGAGAAGAAAAGGACGAGGAAGAAAAAGAGGAAGAGAGAAAAAAAAAAGATGAGGAACAAGACGCAGATAAAGAACAAGACGGAGACGAAGGAGGAGGAACAGGTGAAGATTGATGAATGATAATTAATAGACCCTCTTTACCATCTCCTCTTCTGGTATTTCTCATTCATTTTTACGAACCATAATCATGTAATATTCTCTTATGACTGGTGTCTAATTCCCCCTCTCTCTCTCTCTCCCAAAAAATTATGATTACTTTTTTAGCTTCTACTATCCTTCCTTTTTGCCCTTCTCCTAAAATATCTCCTTTACCATCTCTGTGACTCCATCTCCTCGGTGTAATATTGTCCCCAAAGATAAAAACTCTGGTTACTGCTGGTGAAATATTAATACTCAACTTACGCACACACACAGTAGCGTACCTGTGTCTATACTCTGACTTTCACCAGCACTGTCACCAGTACCTTAGTCAGGGTGGACAAAATGACTGGAAAATGATCATCGACCCTTTCAGAACAATGAGATACCTTCAAGATCATCTGCCGTATTCATAAAGGACATAGTGGGGTTCCAAACCACACGCCATCGCAAATAACGACCCTATTTCCTCTTAACATACGCGGTGTGTGGTCTTGTGCCCTGCGTTTTAGTTAAACCTATGGATTTACTGTATGTCCAGCTAATGCTTGCCCTCCTACACTCACTCACACCTATTTTCTTGAGTGGCTACCGGAATATATTGTAAGTTGTTAACACGGGGCTTTGTAGTTAGCCTTCCGGAATCATAAATGTTTAGTTGAGGTAGTTAAGTTAGTTGTTAGTTAGGGTGGAGGTTGTAGTAATATAAGTCATGGGGATAGAGAGTGTTATGTTGTGTATTGTTGGAGTGTGTGGATTTATAGGGTGGGTCACTGCTGCATGACTTGTACAGCCGGGGCCAAGTACCTACATCAAGTCATTCTTCATGATTATGTGTTATTTTTCTATTTTCTATCATTAATGATAGCACAAAGAACACTAAAACAAGTTCTTTATCCTGTTGTTCCTGTGGCTTGCTGGTCCAACAAGTGATTATCGTCTCTCTGACATCTCCAGGGCTACTGAGTACGGCATGGCACTGGATACCATCTAACACTAGAGACTGGCACCACCACCTAACTTGACACCAGCAACACAACTTCGACTTCCCACAAAGACTTAATGACCACCACGATTACCACTGACCACACGTCAGCACAACCAGCATCACCTTGGAAGGGGTGAATTGAAATACGGTTGGGGAGCAGGAGCAATTATGTCAAGGAAAACCTGGCATACAGGAGGAAAGCAAGAGCGATCAGGTCGAGGCGGGTCCGTTGGCCACAGTGGAGGGAGGGGTGCCTCGTTGAAGGAAATGACGACTACGACACCAAAGCTCTCAAGTGAAGCGGTGAGGGATCGGACACAAACAATCTGGTGGTGGCCCACATGTGAGGTCATAAATGTTATGAACAAAGAAGAAGGCGGTTACAACCGTAATGGGCACATACAAAGCGCTTAGGACCGTTACGAGTTACAACAAGGGGCGGTTAATGACCGTTACGAGCACAATCAAATCCGTTGTGACTGCTACGAGCTATAGCATTGGGAATTGTCGACCCATTAGGAAGTTCACAGTAACATCCCTCAGTTACATAGCAGTCGGAGGCGAATAACCGCTTCATTTGTCAATTTGAAAAGTTGAATACTCTTGACCGTTGCAGATTAGAGGCGAGGCCAAGAAGTTGCGGTCCTGCTCTGTTTGACGAAGAAAGTAGTGGTCACAGAAACGGTAAGAATATTCACGGCTCTGCAGTCAAAACAGCAGTAACAGTAAAACAGTGCAACAGTTATATTAGTTATATGTTTCGGACATTGGTTATATAGATACATCCATACATACAAAGATACATGTATACATACATACATACATACATACATATATATATATATATATATATATATATATATATATATATATATATATATATATATATACAGTATATACATGCATATACCGGTATATGTATATATGGACAAAGTAAGGACAATGTGACGCAATCGATAACCTCGATGCACTGCGAGCTGATAAAGAAGCCGTGGAAAGTCAAAAGCAAGGTGAAGAACGTGCGACTCCTCCTAATAGGTGTGGGGAGTTGGATTATTGGAGTGGGAGGGAGGGAGGGAGGGATGGGAGAGAAGGACGATAACCAACAACCTGCGGCAGTAGCCACGGTAGAGTGGAGGTTCAAGGACGAGCTAGAAGCCCGGGCCAGCTTGTGTCGGATCACGTTTCCTGACCCGGCACACGAAGAAGCATACTCGAGACCGCGGCGTGTCAGACGGAACTCAAAACATCCGAGCCAGCCAGCCAGCTCGGCAGGTTAAAGTTAAAATAAAGGAGAGAAAGAAAAGATAAAAATAAATGAAACGATAAAATAAACAAAATGATAAGAATGATCGAACAGTCGAACACGAGATCCCAAAGGCGCTGCCTTGGGATGGGAATCTTCCGAACTGGACGCTTCGCCGTGCGCGAGTGTGACAACGATGTCGGAGGTTCCTCTTCCTTGCGATCTCTGCTCGTCGGCGGGCAAGGACAAGAGGAAGCGGACGACATCCTCAAGGTAGAGGTGGAAGGGGAGGGGGAGGGAACTCTTAGACTTTCTGGTGGTATCGATAGTAAAGGACATCTGAACTATTGTACAACAGAACCTCTCGCGCTCTCTCTCTCCGCAGACAACCAAAACAGAGGTACTTTCTTGGTTGTTATTCAGTCCCTCAAAAAAGGCTAAAAAAAAAAGTGATGGTCATTCTGTTAATCCCCTTAACATGGTGACGTGCTTTATGGGGCTTTGTTCTGGCTAAGCATGGGTGAACTTGGGCTAGAAGGAGGCACGAAACCTCCTGACCGAAGTCCAACTCTTCAACCGGAACAAGATCCACGAAGTCGACGGTCCTTGTGCTCAGGGGGTCAAGGTGTATGATGATGCTAAGGAGAAAGGGGTGCCCCGACCCAGCGGCTTGTGTGCACGCAGGGATGAGCGTGGCACGGCGGACACTGTGGCAACAATGCAACTAGAATGGATCATGGGATGCTGACTCGTCAACAACATAAGAACTAGAATAGACCCCTAGATTGACTCCAAACGGGCGCCGAGCTCAGCTCCCCATCTACTCGGCAAAGATTTCACTTGGTACTAACATTTTGCCACATTATTATTATTCTTACTATTACTATTATTATTATTTATTATCGTTATTACTATTATTATCATTATTATCAAGAAATAATATACATTTAGAAAAGAAAACCCATCAGCGTGGAGCTAATGATCATGACTGATTGCTGGTAAACATGAGGCTGAGGAGCTAATATCAACTATATATATATACCACAACATCTGACTGCAGGCGATGATGGTATGGGCAAGGGTAAGGTGTGACGCTTGTTACTATACAATACTTAGCATCACCCTTTCTCCCCTCTTGTTTGCCCATATGGGTCGCCTGGTAATGATTTTTTTTTCTCTCTGACGAACCTCCACATGGCGGACCTGCATTCAATTCGCATTCATTCAACCGAGCTTAATCTCAAAAACATCCTCTCCATGTTTTTCTTACGTCATATATATATATATATATATGCATATATATAAATATAATATATAATATATATATGTATATATATACATGTATATACATATATATATACATATATATATATATGTATACACATATATATACATGTATACATATACATATATATATATACATAATATATATATATATATATATTTATATATATATATGTATATATATATATATTCCGCTTCCAAACCTTTGTTTATTTTTTCTCCTTCTCAGACATTAGAAAGCAAGAAATGTACAACAGAAAGGGAAGAGGAAAACAGGGAAATTACTATTTACACCAGAATGACTGAACCTGAAGGAAAAATAAAAATTACACAATAAAATGCAATGAAATCTCGCAGGTCTTGTTCCATTTTCGGTTTTCGTAATCATCTTGAACGTCCGGAACCAAGAAACAAATGCAGAGCGATGAAGGCACATTGCACTTGGAAGCTGAATCCATATATATATTTTTTCTATATCATTTCCAAACCAACATCGTTATGTACACACCATTCTCTTTGTCATCATCAAACTTCTCATCACAATCATCATCATCATCATTACCATTTTCACACATAGCCCAACAACAATAAGAACAACAAGATCTTGGTGTACATGTGGGCACATCTCCTAATAGACGGGCACTGAACTACATTGGTAAGCTTAATCTACAAGTGACGGGGATTGTGAGGGGGATCGGGAGACTGAGGGTAGGGATGGGAAGGGGGGAAGGGAGGGGGCTATATACAAAGTATACATGTCTTTTGTCATTGATCCCCGGCCCGCCCTCAAACCTTTTTTCTTCTTCTTCTTCTTCAGTGGCTGCGGCGGCGACGACTTCCACAGTCGGAGGTTCGTGTCCTCAGCAGCGATGCGTCCCGTCAGCTGTGAGGTCTTGACCGCCACTCGACTGTCCTCCTCCTCCTTCTTCCTCTTCTTCTTCTGCTGCTACTGCTGGCGTAGGTTTCCGGCCGGAGCAGTTCCTCTTCTCTCTTTCCCTCCTCTTTCCGCCTCGCTACATCTTTCTCTTCTCTCTCTCGTTCTTCCTTCTTCTGGGCGTAGTGAATCACTTCTGACAGATTGAATGTGTAGTTTAGAATCTAAGATTAGATAGCCTCGCAGTGACTGTAATATTTATGATCAGACCTCTAAGTTTATTCTCTTCTTCTCTCTCGTCTCAGACAGGAGTTCACATGCACACATACACAAGTAAGAACTTGTTGGTTGCTAGTACCAGCCATGACCTAGAAGGCTGACTCGAATCCCAATCAGGGGTTACCAAGTCCATCTATTTTATAAACCATTCAAACCGTGCACCATCCATGTTTCACATTGGTCAAGTGGCGTATGTGTATGTGCTGGCTGATCATCACACCATATGCGCTCTTTACGAACTCCTGATTGGTCGAGCTCGGGACTCGGTGATCAGGCGTCGCCATACGCAGCTTGACACAGCCAATCAACGACCAAAGTTTCAGCAGTGGGCGGGGCTTAATTTGACCACGGAAAACAAATGAACTTGTTCTCTTTTTTTTCTTCTTACGAGTCAGATGCCAACAGGGATTTCTGGAGACTCCACTACACCAATTGCTGTCAGCAAGAGGGTAGTGTTGTGCATACCTAATGGAGGATGATCTTCGTACTAGCAATGGTCATAGTGTTGGACATCTATTACTAGTACTGGCCAGTAAGTACAAGTCGTGTCACTAGCCTCACCTAAGAACAAGGTCATCATCAACAGTGAGGAGCTAGTGGCCAAAACTTCCTTTCATAGTACTAGCCTCAGTGTAGGGCTTCTTTCAAAAAGTAAATAGGTAAAACTCTCGGCTAGGTGTCCTTCACTAGAACGGACCAGGATGGTACAGGAAACCTTCCTAGGAATACTGGCTGTTCGTTGCGCATCCTACGACGTCTAGTGAGGACAACCTAGAAGGGTCAAGTCGGAGTGCCCCTCGCCAGGATCCAGGTCCTTATTGGCCCGGCCGCACTGGCTTCACCCGAATTGGACTGACTGGCTGCTTTCCACCTCGGAAAGACAGTGACGGAGGATGAGGCTGTGGCTGTGGCTGGGGACGGTGGCGGCGGCAGCGGCGGTGGCGTAGCGGCGGCGGCGTTGGCGGCGGCGGCGGCGGCGCCGTTGCGACGGCAGCGGTGCAGGTGACGCGGCGGCACTGGTGAGGCCTTGGGGCCACCTTGGGTACTGCAGAAGTCACTTGCGCGGATCGGACTGTGGCGCGAACTGTCACTGGTGCACAAGGCGGACACGCTTACAACTATGACTACTAGTTTCTTTGGCTTGCTTATACTATACCGTGGGGCACCTCATCACTATCCTTTAGCTTTCATAAACATATATATAAATATATGTATACATATATATATATATATATATATATACATATATATATATATACATATATATATATCAATATACTGTATATATGTGTATATATATGTATATATATACATATATATATAAATATATATATATATATATATATATGTCTATATATGTATATATATACATATATATATATATATATATAAATATATATATATATATATATATTTATATATATTTTGTATTACCAGGGGATGTGTGCCTCTGTCCTTGGTGTGACGCAAAGGGGGCCAGGTCCCAGCTGTTTATAATTGACTTGCTTCGTGTTGGATTCACAGCATATTTACTCACACACACACACATATGATTACGAACATATGCACATAAACAGACCTACAGGCAGACATGAACATACACAATTAAACAGACGCATGTAGATACACACATACATGTGAGCACATGCACGGACACATGTGTAAGGATAAGGTATACGTGAACAATTCAGCAAATACAGGCAGACATGCACATATCTAATCAAACATTCGCATAAGTGCAGGCACACCCACGCGCGCGCGCACACACACACACACACACACACACACACACACACACACACACACACACACACACACACACACACACACACACACACACACACACACATAAACGCACAACCTCCCACCCTCATACATACACGCACACCCTCCCACCCCGCATGGACACACACACACACACACACACACACACACACACACACACACACACACACACACACACACACACACACACACACACACACACACACACACACACATATAGGAACGCATGCGAGCACTCGATGTTAACAAGAACTATCGCATACAGACGCACACATACACGTGCACGCGCGCACGCACACACACACACACACACACACACACACACACACACACACACACACACACACACACACACACACACACACACAAGTATTTCGCGTACACATTATTCATACACACGTAAGTTGGCAACCCTTTTGTCGTCGTGCCCTTGACGCAAATCACGGTACAGGACCTGAGGAGCAGCGCGGCTTTCTCTTCTCTTCGTCGGCAGTTGTTGTCCTGCAAGCTATCAATACACACTCCCAGCAGGTTGCATTGGTTGCCAATGGCCGACCGCCTCCTAGCTCTCACGCTAGTAGGGTTCATAAGGAGAGGGAGGTTGGGGGGGGGGACTTGTGCCCCACCCTCAAGCCCTCACCCGAACCCTCCCCCAGGTTTCGGAACCAGCATTTAGGAAGGTCCCCCCTCCCCCCCCGCGCTCCAATTCCGTTCCCTGCTCGCTGTGTTGTGCGTCACAACATCGTGACACAACGTCGTGTCACAACGTCTTCTTCTCGCGGGGCCGCGGAGTGGAGGAGAAGTGTTGTCTATGGAGTGAGGCTGCTTCTGCTCTGCATCGCCGGCCCTCTGCACACAAAGCTCTATATCTGCAAAAGAAAAGAAAAGAAAAAATAATATTCGTTATGAGGTATGTGATAATCTGTACACAAAACTCTAGAAAAGATTTTGATATTCGATTTACACAGGTCTGTTTATGCAAAAACAGAAGAAAAGGTTTCGATATTTGATATAACGTATGTGATACTCTGCACAAAAAAATGTAAATAGAGATGAAAAGGTTCTAAGACTTAAGGTATTAACACTGCACATAAAAGAGAAGAAACAATTTTGATATTTAAGGTAAGGTATTTGATACCAAATTTATATTCCTGACTTCAATTTTTTCTCTAATTTCTTTCCAGATTATTTTGTGAAGAATCTATTAAATTCATTTTTATATACGAATGCTATCTTTGTGCAATAAGAAATCATATTCCATTTTTCCCATTACGAAGGGTTCCGTGAATGCACGGATGAAAATTGCGGGGTTCAGTACCTCCAACAAGGTTAAGAACCACCTTTCTAGAGACTCCAGTCTTACCTGGTAATGCCCGTGTGCGCACTGCCGAGACATCACGGCCGAGGGCGACCGGACCACGACGATGGCGCCGTGGTAGTAGGCACAACCATTGTGGGCCCTGGCTGGTGACGGAGCCCCCGCAACAGTTCCTCCGAGATCTCGTTGTCGAACGGGCTCGGCTTCCGCCGCCCAGCGACCGCCTCTGACGTCTCTTCCAGGCCTCCCGAAGGAGGCGCAGGAGGAGGAGGAGGCGAAGTCTGGGTGACGTCGGGGTAGTTCTGATGGTGATGTCGACGACGTCGGCGGCGGCGGCGGCTACGATGGTGGCGGCTGGGCTGTCGGCGTCGGGAGTCTGCTTTTGGGAGACGGGGCTGCCC
>NC_134815.1:42450768-42453268 GCF_046742065.1 Oratosquilla oratoria | reverse complement strand
GGAGAATAAAGAGGAAGAAAAGAGGGATAAAGAGGAGAAAGAGAAGGAGGAGAAAGAGAAGGAGGAAGAGGAGGAAGGAGAAGAGAAAGGATAAAAAGGAGGAAGAAGAGGCCAAAGAGGGGGAAGAGGAGGAAGAGGAGAGGAAGAGGGAGAGGAGGAGGAGGAGGGAGAGGAGGAGGAGGAGGGAGAGGAGGAGGAGGAGGAGGGAGAAGAGGAGGAGAAGGAGGAGGAGGAGGAGGAGGAGAAGGAAGAGGCGGAGGGAGAGTAGGAGAAGGAAGAGGAAGAGGAGGAGACAGATATAAGAAACGCGACGCTTCGGGAAGCTTAGTTTAGATTTGACGGAAGCGCTGAAGAAGCTCCCGGGGTGGGGTGGGGGGCTCTCGACTCCGGCAGCGCGCCAAAATCTCTTCCTTGCATGACCAATGTTTAACCGTATTCAGGCGTTATAATTGATGATGATTGATGATGATGGTGATGATGATGGTGATGATGATGGTGATGAGATGGTGATAATGATGATGATGATGATAGTACTACTACTACTACCACTACCACTTCTACTAGTACTATTACTACTACTACTACTACTACTACTACTACTACTACTACTACTACTACTACTACTTCTACTACTACTACTACCAGTACTGCTACTACTAATGATAATAATAATGATAACAGGTGCTAAGTTGTGAGGGAGGGTGGAGGGGTATGGAGTGTATTCAGGGATGGAATGGGTGGGAATGATTTTATGCCTTTTCCTTTTTGGCTACCTCCCTTGTAAGGGGTAAAAAGCCTTGGTATATGTATGTATGTATAATAATAATGATAATATTTTTAATAATAATAATAATAATAATAATAATAATAATAATAATAATAATAATAATAATAATAATAATAATAATAATAATAATAATAATAATAATAATAATAATAATAATAATAATAATAAATAATAATAATAATAATAATAATAATAATAATAATAATAATAGTAATAATAATAATAATAATAATAATAATAATAATAATGATAATAGTAATAATAATAATAATAATAACAATAATAATAACAATGATAATAACAGTAATAATAATTGTGATAATAATAAAGATAATAATAATAATTGTGATAATAACAATAATGATAATAATAATAATGATGATAACAGCAAGAACAACAATATTAATGATAACAATAATGATGGTGCGTGAGAGGTGAGTTGCCAGTTAGATAATTATTTTCAATATAAATACCGTCCATGCACAATGAGCGTGCAATCTTCCTTTCCCTCCCCTAACGATCCCTCTCCCTAGTGCAGCATTTCCCAACCCTATCACCCTCTTTAGTCAAGTCTAAGGAATCCAGCACCCCCCAACAAATATCTTATTGATGATGATGATGGTGATGATGATGATGATGATTTAACGTCATGCACTCCCCCTATCGGGAGTCTAGAACGGTGCCCCCTAGAGAGGACATTGTAGCGAAGAGCTTAATAAAGCATGCCCTTGGTTCAACGTCGCCGGTACCAGAGTTCGAACCGCCATCCCCTCGACCTTCGCCTAAAATACCGGCGCCCTAACCCGCTCGCCCAGCGATCTTCCAGTATTTAAATACTGGAATGATAAAGGAAAGTGTATGTGTGCATTATTTTCCAGCATCCCTAGAATTGTTTTCAGCACTTCCAGGGGATACGCTGCGGTCTTGTATCTACGAGAATACTTTCTAAAATATTACAAAAAGTGGAGTGTGCTGAATATTATGAACATGAACTAAGAGTTACGAGGTGCACGTATGAATGTGATTCTTACGATGGTATTCTTAAAAAACAATTCTTTCCATATATAAATCTTATGTGAATCCTTGGAAGGGAAAGCTTTATACAAGGAAAGATTTTTGTTTAAGAATACAACCGTAAGATTATTCTTAAAAAAATATTTCCTTGTATAAATCTTTCCCTTTATATATAAGGAAAGAATTTTTTTTAAGAATATCACCGATAGTGCTTCAAATTCGTTGTAAGCTTTAAGTGATGCACTCAGTGGCGACCTGTCGTCATGAAGTCGGTACGTTTATCAAAGATTTAAATTTGGGGATGAGGAGTCTTCGAGCTCCCTTTTCGAGAGGTTGAGGTTTCCTGCAGAAGTCTTCCACGAAGTCTACGTGAGATAAGTTTCCCTGCAGAAGGTTTCCGCGAAGTCTACGTGTTCCTGCATATGCAAGACCAGAAAGCTATTGCAATTCTGAAGAAGCTGCATTTTGCACCTCTCTCACTCCCTCTCTCTCCCTCTCTCGCTCTCTCCTTTGCAAACCCTCTCTCTCCATCTCTCGCTCTCTCCTTTGCAAACCCTCTCTCTCTCTCCTTTGCGAATCCTCTTTCTCCCTCGCTCTCTCCTTTGCGAACCCCCCCTCTCTCTCTCTCTCCCTTTCTCGCTCTTTCCTTTGCGAACCTTCTCTCTCTCTCTCCCTCTCTCCTTTGCGAACCGTCTCTCT
>NC_134815.1:42423268-42445768 GCF_046742065.1 Oratosquilla oratoria | reverse complement strand
TCCGGTAAAAAATGAGTACTGATCATTTTCAATTTTTACTATTTCTTTAGTGCCCTCAAATCTCCTTCCATGTCCCACCTCTCTGACTTAGTATCTAAGGATACAAGCGTTAGTTGCTACTTCGATATACTCGCTTATTATTATCCCATCTGCCTAGTGTAGGCCTTATGGTCTCTTGCAGTCTCCTTCATTCTTATGTTCTTATCTCTCTTGCAGTCTCTCTTCATTCTTTCCTTTTAGCTTTATTCTTTGGCCTTCTACTGTCCTCTTTTTTCCTTCCCCTATTTCCCCTTCCCTTCCACTTTCCTCACTCTCCGTTCCCTTCCCTCCAACCTCTGTTTCCTTTCCGTCTCTACTATTTTCTGTTTTACCATCTCTTTTCCTACCACTTCCCTTATTTTTCTTTTTCTTTCAGTCTCTCCTACTCCCTCTGTCCGCATAACCAATGGCATCCTTCGATAAAGCTCTTCTGTTCCCGTTCTCAGTCTCACATGCACATTTTTTGTAACACCTTCATCTCAAACACATTCAAACTCTTCCTTTCTGCCTCCCTCAGATACTAAGTCTGCTCCATACAGTACCCTGGGTACAATCATTATGTATAAACTTTCCTTTGCACTCATTCCTAGATAATACCTATTGGTTATAACACTTTTCACTCCACCCAGATATTCAATTGCTTTTTTTTTTATCCTATAATTCATGGGTTTTCAGAGTCTGTGGTACTTTGAGAAGGAGTCCGTGAGAGTCATCCGGCAACACTGGCGGAATCTCAACCACAGGCAGTGTGCATCCCTGTCCGTCAGAATATACTAGTATATGAATCGTCGGGTACAAAAGACTATTATTTCTATTATCTTTGTATATTGATTATTTCTGTAATTACATTCTTATTGTTAATTGTTATTTTGTGTTTGTGTATGTTACATTTTTGGGTCAACCAGGGATGTGAAGGGGGTCCTTGGTTTATTTTTTGTCATAAAAGGAATCCTTGGTTATAAAACGTATGAGAATTCGTGATATCATTTACCTTCACATCTCCTCTTTCGTTCACTACCACATATCACCCGAAGTACTTAAAAACCTACACTCCAAAGTCTCACCCTTCACGGCCACATCCAACTTGCCACCCTCGTCACTCCTTGAGTATTTCATCTCTCACCTTCGTCCACTTTTATTCTCAAATTTCTCCCCTCACACGTCCTCTCAAACTCAGCCACTAACTGTTTCAATCTGTCCTCAGAATTAACCACAAACGCAGTACCATCTAGAATCGACAGGTGTCTCAACTCTTACGCCCCTTCACCCTCCCCCATCCAACCTAAAATTTCTGCATTAACCTCTTTTACCAGCCATTCCTTTCCTACGTTGAACAACCATGGCGATATTACACAAACTTAATGCGGCCCCACATTTACCTTAATCCATTCACTCTCTCCATTCCCTAACTTATATGTGCCCTACTACTCGTGCAAAAAAAAAAAAATCTTCATCAGAAGAGAAGAGGAAAACGAGGAGGTGAGGAAGGAGAAGGAGGAGAGGGAGGAGGACGAGGAGGAGGAGGAGAGGGAGGAGGGCGAGGAGGAGGAGAGGGAGGAGGACGAGGAGGAAGAGAGGGAGGAGGATGAGGAGAGGAAAGAGTAGGGCGAGGAGGAAGAAAAGAATGGAAGAGAAGAAAAAGAAGAAAAAGAAGAAGAAGAAAAAGAAGAAGAAGAAAAACAAGAAGACGAGGAGGATGAGGATGAGAACGCGAGATCGAATGCGGATACGCGAATCAACATTCTACCTCTTCCATTCTTATGTTTTACGCCTTAAACATAGTGACCTATTCTGAGAATCTTATTTCGGATGAGAAGGAATTTGATGCAACCGATGGCCCGGTGCTGTCTCCCACCTGAGGGGAATTCAATTCGTTAGAAACCCTTTTGAGACAGAAACTCGCCCCTTTCAGTCCTTTGGCAGAGAAAACTCGCCATTCCACTCTCACGAAATGGGAAGTGAGAAACCCTTGGTAGGGCAAGCCCTATCAGTTGTGGCAAGCAGGTTTTTTTTATTATTTTTTTTTAAAGGCCGATGTTTGGGTCGCCTCCCCGCCTGACCAGGTCTGTCGGGAACCAACGCAAGAAGCACGTAACGGGCCCCGGGAATCGAACTCACGACCACTGGGGTACCGCGTGGCCCCTTTGATACATAATGAATAAAGTGCGTCACCGTGTTCAGGAGGTTTGAATGTTTCGCACATCGACCTCCAGTCCCAACCGACGCTCTGAGAGGAGGACGAGGCGTGAACTCTTCGGGTCAATTTCTCAACCTGGGAAAGGAAACTGCCCAAGTGGTTCTTCCAAACTGAACAAAATAGGCCGACGCTAGCCATCATAATACAATATTGAAGAATGGTTGTTATTCCTTGTGTGTAGTGAATGGTTAAAGCTACGGTCACACTAGTCAATGTAATGATTGGATTCCAATGATTCTGTTGGATTTCTTCCATGGTTGGCGGATTTGGTTTGGAGTCGAAACGTACGGTTGGAAGATGCCCCCAATTATATCGTTTGAGTGCTTCACTTGGATGAGATCCAAAAAAGAAAAAAGAAAAAACAACAACAACAACTGAAGATCTTTGTTAACATTATTCATATTTACGACATATTTGAAAAAAAAAACATACAACTTATTCAGTAATAAGAGAAGAATCCTTCAATTGTATAAAACTACCTTGAAATAGTAAATATATCTTATGGAATGTATGTAGTGGCAATAATCAAACAGTCGTTTGACTACCGCTGCGGTGTCAACATTTGTTTTGCTTGGAGTGGAAAACGGAAATTATTCATGCTAGTCATGGTTCCCTCATCTTGGTGTCTTGTTTCTTAATGAGTGATGACACTAATTCCAGTAATTCAGAAAAGTTCTTCCTGCCTATTCGGTGATAATTAATCATAGAAGCCTTGATCATCTTCTAGACTCATTTCTTTCAACAAGTTGTTGAAAACATTCTTGAATTTTCTAGCCATTCACGTTTTCATCCAATATCGCCTGGGTTTCTTCTTTTGAGTGTTCCAGGCTAACTGCATCAGCAGTAAGAATGGTAGTAGCTAGGGACAATTTCATTGCGGTATTGTTTTCCTTCTTTAGGGAAAGGAGCGTCGCACAGGTGTGTTGTTGTTATTCTTCTTCCTGTAGCCTGTTGATTATTTTGACATAACGTAAATAGAATGGAATAAGTTATATAAAAACTGAAGGAATAGTAAAAAGTGGAACTTGTCAAATGTTTCGTGCAATCAAACAAATGCAGTTTGGTTTTCAGTGTTGCTACAATACTTTGCTCCTGTGACATCTAGAACGCACATGATGTTGTACTGGAGTTCTTGTCATAGTTCTCATTCCTCATTTTCCTCATATCTGGTATATCTGTATGTTTGCCTTGTTTTTGTTTTCAGATTTTATTTATTTGTTCATATATCTTCATTTTTTTATTGCTGCCTTCCAGGCAGAAACATAAACATCTCCAATGGCAAGGTTGGATTCACCTAAACTAGTCTAACTACTAGTCCAAAGAGAATATTGGATGGGTGAGTGTTTGTCCAAGCATTCCGTTGACTAGCATCACCGTAGCGGAAGCCCGTAGTTATTATTTTAGGGCCCTCGTTAGATTGTTCACACCCTCAATAAGGTGACGTAGTTTATGGATTTCTGTTCTGGCTAAAGAGGTGATTTTATTCAGTTGAAGAGGCAAGATTTGTTAGAAGAGAGTCTCGATCAAGAACCCCCTTCAGATCAGAGTTCCTCACCCAAAGCTGCACTAAATTGCCTTTCATCAAACAGAAACACATAAAGTGTTTTACTGTGTTGAAAGACCTACGATTCGTAGCGAGTTTCGAAGGCTAGGAGGGGATGAAAGACAAGGCAAAGAGAAGATATAAAGAGCGAATGAAGACAAATAGGAGCTAATAAAGGACAGTGAAGAGGCTAAACAGGCACTGGAAAATACAGGCAGCAGGGTTTAAGAAGATGAGGAGAATCGATGCAATATAGACACAGTAGGTGATAGGAAAGGTACATGCAATGTACTTACCATTGAGAATGTGTATGATGTTCATATATTGTATAACATATACAGGTACTTACGGTTAAATTTTAGTTGACGGAAACAAGTATAGGATAGATGGGTTGATGATGTAAACTAATGAATGTTACTAGATATACAGGACACATACAGGCATATACGCGCACACGCACACACACAGGCCCGCGCGTGAGGAAGCATACACATTAACATATTCATTAGCTTTGTTTGAAATATGTAAAACAAATGAAACTGTGAAATTTGTCTCACTGCAATACAGAAGACAAAATTGTTAGTTCAAAAGTGGGTCATTCCATCCAAAGCAAAGCGTTGGAGGCAGAAGCATAATTATGGGTAAAAAAAGCTTGTTTATTATAAAAAAAAAAAAGGCAAAGAAAAAATAATAGAAGAAAAAACAAAAACAAACGGAAATCAGGCAAAAATAAAATGATGGTCTGAAAAGGATCAAATAGGTCGAACTCAACTTAGAGAACGAACATTTGCAACAAAACGAAAACATAGTGCATGCTGGGACGGGTACAGTTCTCATACAGACATTAAAAAAAAAAAAAAAAAAAAAAAAAAAAAAAAAAAAAAAAAAAAAAAAAAAAAAAAAAAAAACTGCAAACACTTGAAATCATATTGCCTCGAGACAAACGTTCTACATGAAATTTCACGTGCACAACAACAATGACCTATTCAGAAAAAAAAAGAAAACGTGTTAAGTATTACATACCTATGTACATTACATCCATACCTACATACGATAAGCATGCGTGTGTATATATGTGTATATATATTATATATATATATATATATATATATATATATATATATATATATATATATATATATATGCACACATACGAACACCTACACATACTACCACTCGCTCACGGATACACAAGCTGCTTCTGCTAATACTACTTGCCATTGGGATCAATCTTATGATCTCATCTCTTTTAGATGGGCACTACATCCTGTTACCGGGCAGTTATCAAAATACGGGTCTTTCTTCTTGTGCATTCTGATGTTCTCAAGAAGGAACGAGGACAACAAAGAATGTGGACATGCATCGATGATAAAGTACTACTGTGCAAGTACATGACAAGAATCTAAGCATAAAGACAAACTACGTAGACACAGACTAAGCTGATGCTATTTTCATGCATTCACACATACATGTATGGCATAATAGACAACACCTACAGTGGTCAACCTACGAGACGGACGTCAGAGGGAATCATCTCCCTATCTCCTGTCTTCAGAACCTGCCAGTTTACTCAGGGAAGGTGCAACCCCGAGGGGTAGACATTCGGTCTCAACCGGATCCAGAATCTCATCGTATCAGCTTCATTTGTAATTCTTCCACATAAGAAGCGACAACCGGCGACTGATCCCCTTTTCTATAAACCGGTGACATAGAAACACTGATACAACAGACTACAGTCCAACGTTTCTTCCCAGAGAGTTGTATAAAATAGGGCAAGGAACGTTGCCAGCTATTATGGGGCTGCGGGTTTTCTGTCGGTGAATCTTGATTCAAAAATTATCGCACGACCACACACACGGAGTGTTGTAGTTAGTGTACTGGACTGCTAATTCATGGAAATAGAGATCGAGCCACGCTCAGTGGTCGAAAAGCATCACAATACTGGAAACCGTCACTGTGTGTAAGGTCACATTACCCAGAGACCAGGCAATACGAGCCATGAGGCTCATTTGGCAGGGTAATAGCTGTTGATCACGAGTCCAGCACATGATTCAAGACAATGGTAAATCATACACTCGCTACAGCAATGGTTCTCAACCCGAGTGCCGCCAAAATTCAGGGCAATTTTTTTTTTTTCGTAATACACTCTGTCATCCATTTTTGTTCATTAAAGCAGCATCAGTGTAAAGATGCGTATTTTCATATTATCTAGGGACAAAATTTTGTTACACTGATGCTGAATCAACAAAATACTGACAAACTAGAATTTAGATTTTCTAATAAGGGTGCCGGGGACTTCTGAAAGGCTTGGCAAGGGTGCATTCAAGCCACAAAAGGTTAGGAACCACTACGCTACAGTATACGAGCATTGAGCATTACTTTTTACTACATCGTCCTATTAACTTCTATTCTCCCTTCCTCCACCTCTGACTCTTTGGTGCAGTGTTGTCACTCCGGTGCCAAATACAATACATAATTTTTATGCACATCCATATGCACAAACATATAATAATGTTAATTATTGCCTCAGATTTCACTGGCTGAAAACCAAAAGCCCCAAACGGTCGGGCAACGGTCCTTGGGCCATCTCAAGGAGGTCTCTGAAAAAAAAAAAAAAAAAAAAAAAAAAAAAAAAAAAAAAAAAATTGGACACTTTCATCACTGTGCAGCTGTCTCAATGTCGCTACCGAATTGTAGTGGGTGGAGTAACGGAGCACTCACGGGCTCTCCTTATGTGGAAAGGTAAATATAATGTTAATAGAATTTTTGGACCAGGTCCGGGCACCGAGTGTCAGCCACCCAGTGTTGCGCCTCCACATGGAAAAGCTGATGTTGACAGGTTTTGATGGGCAGCAGCAGGGAGAAGATTTTTACGAACGCCCGTCTTGTAGGATAACTACTTGCAGGTACTCGGCGTTGGTTCCACATACACACATCTATATAAACATATGCATACATGTACATACACAGACACACGCACAGGTGCATACACACACACAAATATATATATATATATATATATATATATATATATATATATATATATATATATATATATATATATATATATATATCTGGATAGAATCACCAGTGACGGTGATGTGGATCAAATAATTCCGACTGTCGTCCCCGGACTTGAACCTGGGCTCGTGAATTTTCACTGCCGTCGCCCTACCGACTGAGCTACTGACCCTATAAACTTTCAGGTTAATTAATTTGATAGGGTCAGTAGCTCAGTCGGTAGAGCGACGGCAGTGAGAACACACGAGCCCAGGTTCGTAGCCGGAGACGACAGTCTGAATTATTTTATATATATATATATATATATATATATATATATTTATATATATATATATATATATATATTAATATAATACATCTAGGCTTGTATTTCATACTTAAACAGGCACACATAACGTATCTACATGAACTATTGTAGTAACAAACACTAGACAAGCTCCAAGACAGAGAGGTATTTTGTACAAAGCCAACACACACGAGTTTGTCGTAGTTACGTACTTGCAGACTCTACCTGGCCCACCGTCTGTCGAGGGCGGGTGAAGCGGTTCTTCTGAACGGAAGTCTTCGCTCTACTGGCGGGAGAGGAAGCTACACGTCATACCAATGCCAGCACAGGAGAGAACAGCAACCGTCGTTTTCCAGCAGCGTCAACCACGAGCCACAGCGTCACCCGTATGGGCCGCAGATCACACACAAAATCCTCCCCCCCAGCGAGTCACCGTCGCAGTTCGCGCGTTTTTTTTTTTTTTTTTTTTCAACATAGGGCAGACACAAGGGCGAGATTGGAGGGAGGAGGGAGGGGATGGGGGGTTCGTGATGACGTCACGAGTCGACGCCGAGGTAAAGCAAAGATGACGGTTATGTTATTTGCGATGCGGGTAGGGTAAAGGGTGGAATGCAATAGGTATGTATGTTAGGTGGTGTGGCAGTTAGTTATGGCAAGGGGTGGAGAGGGGAGTTGGAGAAAGGAAACCATTGAGGAGAGGATCACAGAAAATATGGGAGGAGATTAGAGGAAGAGAAAGAATGGGGAACAGGGTGATTTTAAGAAATGGATGGAACGAGTATTGGAGGAAAGGGGAAGGAGGAAGAGGAAGAAGAATAGGAGTAACAAGGAGGGGGGAAATTTATGTTATGTTTAGCATTTGTGGGTACGTTTGAGAAAAAAGTTGACATATTTATTGGAGTAAGGGGTTTGGGGCGGGATGGGATGAGACGGGGCGGGAAGCGTAAAGCGAACATACGAGGCGAAGCCGAGGCAATGCGGATGGGTGGGTTGGGGTGGCGGCAAGATTGGCGGGAGCGTTGGTGGTCAGTTGCAGGCAGGACAGTCGATGGATGTAAACAAGACGGGCGCGCACACGGTGGTGGAGATTGTTGTTGTTGATGGAGTGGTGGTTGTTGGTTGGTTGGTTTTAAAGTAAATGAAAGAGGAAATAAGGAATCTCGGTAAGTAAAATAATGGTAAGAGAACAAAATAATACTTGGTGAAGTAGAATGGTCAGGGCTTAGAATGTCAAGGAAGCTCTAAAAACACATCAACTACATATGATTATGCTGGAAAACTGTTTATCAAACAAAAGCTCAAACATAAGATTAATGCTACTATTTCTACACGGATAAAACAAAAGTCAAGTGTGTTGGGGACAAGTTGTCAAACATAGGTCAAACATATATTTGAAAAGAAAGAAAAATATGCTTTCAAATATTCTACGGGGAAAAAGAAGAATTTATGGCGTGTCGTTACAGCTGTGAAGGATGAGACAATGTATAGAAAACGAAAGAAACAAAAAACATGTATGTACTGTGCTCACTCTCACAGTCCTCAAGTACCCAGTAGGGTTTGTATCAAAACAGCCATGGTGTGTGCATCTGATTATATCTATCAAATGCTGCACAAATAAAAAACCTAAATCGACTACAAACGCATCAATCATTTCATGAATTCTAGTCATCATTCAAGAAAAAAGAAAGAAGAGGTAGAAGTATAAGAAGATGAAGTAGAAGAAGGAAAAGAAAATCATTAGGTATAAAAAAAAACGATGATCTGCAGGTAATATTTGTAACACTATCAATGGAATGTAGAATCAATAGCCAAACAACCAGAAAGAGACAGGCATACAGACAAACAGATTGACAAACATATATAGAGAGGTTTTCAGAAAGGTAGATAAGCAAACAGACTGACAAACAGACAGTTGTATAGAGAAAAATATAGGGACGAAGACACTACTGACAGACACAGCTATGAACATAGACCGAAAGACGAAAAAAAGGGTGAAAACATACAGAGACAGAACTATACAAAGACAGGTTTTGATGGGCTAGACATGAAGACAGAGACAGACTTGTAACGACAGAGAGGTATGCAAAGAGACAGACATGAAGACAGAAGCAGAGGTATAGAGATAAAGAGACATATTATGTCGTACAGACACAAACATTTGATTATGGCCGTAGATGTAAACCTTTTCCTAGCACTTGAGGTGTGCGCAAAGTGATTTGGCGAAGTGAAATTGATTACACGTCATCATGTAATAAACTACTCGACAACAGTTTCAGTCATCTCCTGACACGTAATTGACTAATTTGACTGGCTCAGGATATTGGGGTTATAATCAAAAGGCATATAAATGTACCACTGTATGTATGTGTATGTGTGTGTGTGTGTGTGTGTGATTTTAGTAGTGTTAGAGAGGATGGAATTCAACAATAACATGGTGACATACATTATAGGTACTGTTCTGGCTAAGGACTTACGATTTTGTTCAGTTTAGGAGTCTGAAATAGAGTCTCTTTATACAGAGAATTACGACAACTCTACAGAATGGCCACAAAATGGCGGCGCGTCCGGAGTTGTCGCAACTCCCTGGGTAAAGGGACTTTGTATAAAGAAAATGTTGGTGTATCCAAAGACACCACAATCCTTCATATTCAGGGAAAAGCACAAAAGGTTCGAAGAATCAGTAGCAAGCGGGAACGAAAATTATTTGGCCACAAAATGGCTCCCTGGGTCATTTATCTTATCGTCATGTCGCAACTGTGTATAAAAGGGACACTAGCCAGAACAAAATCCATAAAGAGCTCTTGGGATCTTAAGTTCCTCAACATGTGGCAGACTTCGTCTTCGCTTACAAAGATGAAGAAAACTTGTAGAGACTCGCAATCCATTGATATATATGTATATATATTTTTTTACTTCCAAGCGAGTTAATGTCCTCACACATTGGTAAGATGAACTATAAATCCCTCTTTCGGAGAGAAGAAAAGACGTACAGCATTCCTTTTTAAACCCAAAAGTGGTATTTACAGTTCAAGTTCATTACCTGTTTAATTCTCTTACCAATGACAGAACTATTTTAATATTTGTGAATTTAAACCTTCTTTATAACAATACATACGAGTAGAACATGGAGAGGCTTATTCTTCCATTTGCACGCCATTTGTTGAGGGAATTAGGATCACACAGAGGAGTGAGTGTTACCAAACAAGTTGGGTGCGGAAATCAGGGAGAGTACATACATGAATCAATGAAGTCTGTGTGATTGGTATCCCCTTCAATGGTGCTTCAGGAACCACAGTATACCTTCCCTTGTGCCATGCAATCGTTTACTGACCACCACCAAAAGCCATGTGCATGACCACTGCATGCTCGCTCGTACAAAGGTCTTGGGCAATCCTTCTCGCGTCCTTTGTGTGTGTATGTGTGCACGTGTGAACATATGATTAATGGTCATAGATTTAGGCAAATGCTGATAGAGTCACGGTGATTGTGACGTGCATCACAGTATATCGTGTATCGAGGTCACTGACTACGTTTCTGGTCACACTGAAGTTAACGAAATGTAAATAATTGGTACCGACAGTGTACCCCTATTGCAATTAAAAAAAAAAAAAAAAACGTAGATATATCATAATGATCTTCAGTGTTTCACTGTGTGTGTTTCTGTGTACTTATACATACATGCAGCAACAATCACTTAGGCTGTGGTTCTTAAATGAGCAAAAAACCACTTAGGAAAACAAAAGAAGAGATGTATGGTAACAAAAGCTTCAAAAGACTTTGAACTGTATGCGGTACTTTGCTCATATATATGCATACACACACACGCGCACACGCACACACACACATGTATATGTGTATATGTATATAGAGTATGGATTGTTCATTCTCTCTTGTACCTTTACGAGAGCTGTTAGGAAAACCGTCAGTTCGTTGAGACTACCAGTCCCCGTGATGAGGGATATAGAGCGTCATCTGTGGGGGTTGTGTCTGGAATCCCTCTCTTTGAAAAGACTCTTTGAAGGTGACTCAATGGGAGTTTGGTCTGGCGACTCAAATGGCCCAGTGGCTCGGGTGACGTCATCATGCATTTGAACCCCAAAACAAACCCTCTAATCCCGTACACATGTAACAAAAGTCAAGCACCGGCTCTGCTGCACCGTACACATGCACTAAAGCTTTTTTTTTTGTAAATCTGCATATATGTATATATGTATATATGTATATATATATATATATATATATATATATATAATATATATATTTATATATATATATATATATATATATATATATATATATATATATATATATAATAATAATAATAAGAGTCAGGGTCCCGAAAGACCCATATCTGTTATCGTCATTTGCTGTACGACGCTATTCATCAAATCTCGTGAACAAAGTACTACGACAGTCAACTCACATTCACTTCTTTGACTGACTTCTTGACGATAATTTCATTTTAATCGAATGAACACTGCATATCAGCTTTATTACAGTGATAGTGTTATTGACTGGTGCATGTAAAGATTGCAGAAGAACCGGAGAACTCGCTCGGGATTTGTCGAAAGCAGTCAAGAGACGTGGGCCCATCCAAACACCACAGCGTGCATGCTGGGTCCAAATGAGACACAAACAATGCGCGCCTTGGGTCCAACCCGGCACCAGAACGGACGTGCTGGGTCAGAAATGACACCAGAACGTGGGTTCTGAGCTCAACCCAACTAATCTAGAATAAATCATAGAGCGTCTACTGTAGTGCGATCATGACACTCAAGCTGGTCTAAGTGCAAAAAACCCAGAAATAGATTAAACAAAATGCAATTAAATACCTTCTTCACCTGCGCCACAAGCATCCCACAAAAATATACCCAGTACTATAAATATCTATATCTATATCTATATATATGTATATATATATATATATATATATATATACATATATATGTATATATATATGTATATATATAAATGTGTATATATATATTATATATATATATATATATATATACATATATGTATATGTATGTATATGTGCACATGCGTATATATATGCATATGTAACTGTATTTGTGTATATGTATATATATGTATATGTAAATATATGTACATATGTATATGTAAATGTATGTGTACATATACATATATATGTACATGAAGATTTACATGTACGTCTATGTATATGTATTTGTATATATGTACATATACATGTCTATGTATATATTTGCATATGTATAAGTGCATGTATGTATCTTCATGTGCACGTGCATACGTATATGTATATGTATATATATATATATATATATATATATGTGTGTGTGTGTGTTTGTGTGTATATGTATATGTACATGTATACGTATATGTATATGTATATATGTATTTATATATGTATATAAAATGTATGTGTATATGCACGTGTACATGTGCACATGTACATGAAGATGTACATGTACATATCTATGTATATATATATTTGTATATATGTACATATAAATATCTATGTATATGAATATGTGTACATATATGAATACGTATATGTATTTTTATGTGTATATGTATATGTTTATGTATATGTATGTGTATATGTATATATATATATGCATATGTATATGTATATTTATATGTATATGTATATGCAAATGTATGTGCACATGTACGTGTATACATATACGTATATGTATATGTATAAATGCATATATGTATCTTCATATATATATGTAAATGTGTAGGAAAGGTATGTCATGTAGGGGCGACCATCAGGTGCGATCAGATCAGTCTTAATAAACCAGAACTACAATAACCCAGGTGGCGAATAAGGCAGTTATATTGGCATCACAACTCCTTGGTTCTTCCCTTCCCCTTTGCTACCGTAACATAATTTATCCCTTTTCTTCTAGCTGATAAATAACGGTTCTTTTCCATGCCGTCCCCCAAGACCCCAAAATCGTTTGGTATTATCCAGAAGATTTTTTTTTTGAGGGAAAATATGTCACGGTAGAAAAGGGGTCAAGTGTCCCCACCTCTAAATTATCAGCCACTACAGTCAATGTATAAATTAAAAGAAAACGCAGGACAATGGGGGGAGTAACAAAAGCTAGATATGCATCTGATTCGAAATGCAAGAAAACAAAAATGCTAGTTGCAAATCGCTTAAATGTAAGAGAAAATAAAATATCGCAAGGGAAAAGAGGAGGTGAAAGGTGGAAGAGTTGAGGGCTTTAGGACTCTCTGTCTTGAGTGTCCAACAGTCGAGGAGAGGAAGAGGAGGAGGAGGAAGAGGAGGAGGGGATGTCCAAGGGTATAAGGACAGTACGTACTTGTAGTGTAGACCTGCTTGTGCTCGCAGCGTTGTCCCTTCCAGCCTTCCGCGCAGCTGTAAAAGGACAATATTTGTAATTCTAACGAAATTTGATCCAACTGGAGCAAAAGTGCTGCATCGCATATGACTTGGTTTCTTAAAAATCTCGCAAACCCATAATGAGTGTGTCTATACGAAAATATCTTCCAAATAAGTCTGAGACGCAGAAATCAAATAATAAAGAAGCCGATCTGCGCATGCGCACAGTCCAACCGCTCGCTACTCAGATCTTTGTTCTTTCTCGTTTCTTTTCTTAAGTACATTTTATTTTCCGGGCTTTTGGTTTTATATAGTATTTCTTTATACAGTGAATGGCGTTATTCTGATGTTTTTACGGTTTTATATAGACAAAAAAAAAACATACTCATGTCATCCAGAAAAATGTATCCGTTTACAACTATTTGCAGTTTCTAACCATTTTATCATAAATGGTTGTCATAAATGTTGCCATGAATAAGGTACTAAATAAACAGTTAATGTGAACATAGATACTTATAATATTGCTTATTATTTCTGAAAAACGAACATAAATGAAATGTAGCAAATGTTGTTTGGAAAAACGTTGACAATTCTGTGACTGATTTTTATTTGTTCTGTTTGCTTTCTACTTGGTCCCCTTCTTCTACACCGGCAATTTCCTACGTGGGGTACAATTTGAGAATGAGATATTAACAGTGATATTTTTTTCTCAATAAGTCTGTATGAGTGTGAGTGCGCAAAATGTGTGTGCGTAAACATATTTGTGGTGTGTATGTACAACATGTGTACATACACGTATATGTAAATGTATATTTTTGAATTATAAGAGTTATATGTCGCTGGGGGCATCAGAATTTTGGAGATGTTTAGGTGGTGCTTCATAAAAAAAAAAAAAAAAAAAAAAAAAAAAAACGGTTGGAAACCACTGTTCTGAACTCTCGTTCGCTTGTTTTGCTTCCGAGCTTCGTGAGGCAGGAGGAAGGGGACGCGTTGGCAGTCAGGTATGGTCCTCTCCTTTTTTTCATTCTCCCTCTTCTCTCCTTTTTTTCTCTCTTCTCTCTTCGATCTTCGTGAGCCTGGAGGAAGGGGACGCGTTGGCAGTCAAATGTGGTACTCCCCTTTTCTCTCTCTCTCTCTCTCTCTTCTCTCTCCTATCTTCGTGAGTCAGGAGGAAGGGGACGCGTTAACAGTCAAATGTGGTCCTCTCCTTTTTTTTCCCCCTCTTCTCTCTCTGATCCTCGTGAGTCTGGAGGAAGAGGACACGCTGGCAGTCAAATGTGGTCCTCCCCCTTTTTCTCTCTCTTCTCTCTCCGATCTTCGTGAGTCTGGAGGAAGGGGACGCATTGGCACTCAAGTGTGGTCCTCTTTTTTTTTATTCTCTCTCTCTTCTCTCTCCTATCTTCGTGAATCTGGAGGAAGGGGACGCATTGGCAGTCAAGTGTGGTCCTCTCCTTTTTTTATCTTTCCTCTCTCTCCGATCTTCGTGAGTCTGGAGGAAGGGGACGCATTGGCACTCAAGTGTGGCCCTCTCCTTTTATTTTATTTTTCTTTCTCTCTCTCTTTCTCTTCTCTCTCCAATCTTCGTGAGTCTGGAGGACAGGGACGCGTTGGCAGTCAAGTGTGGTCCTTTCCCTTTTTTTTTTCTCTTCGCTCTCCAAATTTCGGTGTTTCTTTCTGCCTTTGAGAAGAGTTAAGGGGACAGCAGCCCGGGGGGGATATAGTTAGAAAGGTGTTTTCGCTCTCCTACTTTACTTCGTGTTTTTTTTTTCTTTCAATTTTGGTGCCTTGGAGTCTTCTGGATTACTCTTACTTCCATCTCAGCATTTCGTGGATTGAGGGTCATCCCTCTCATTCACCAGACTGCTCGGCTCGGGTCTAAGGTTCGTTTTAAGCCTCGTCCACACTTGTTGCATTTCCACGTATCGTATCATCTTTGCGTACCACCTAGTGATACGATACGGTGCAACAGGGTATTGTACCCACTTGTTGCGTATCCGTATACAGCAGGCGGATACGCAACAAGTGGGTACAATACCCTGTTGCACCGTATCGTATCACTAGGTGGTACGCAAAGATGATACGATACGTGGAAATGCAACAAGTGTGGACGCGACTTTACACGTATCGACTTTTCGCTGTGCGCCGTCCACGACACGACGTCGTGCTCTCAATTAACTATGGGTGCCTATGGACGCTTTCACACGTCACGACCACGACCACGTGTGAAAACGTCCATAGATATTCACGGTTATTTGAGAGCACGACGTCGTGTCGTGGACGGTGCACGGCGAAAAGTCGATGAGTGTGAAACGAACCTTGGGTAATGCAGCGATACACGGCGCTTTCATAGCATGGGCTGAGAGCCAGATATCATTTTATTCCCGCGGCTTGAAGGGACGTTCTTCGCTTCCGCGGCTCGAAGGGATGTTCTTCTCATCTGCTTCGCAAAGGATCAAAGTACATTATAAACTTGGTTTCTGGTTCCTCCAACCTGGGGCCGTCCTCCCGATCAAGAGACTTTCTAATAACGTCCTTTTGTCATTTATGATGAAAGACTAATTTCCTGTTCTTCCGTGACATCCTTTCTTCGCCACGTTAAAATAAACAGACCATTACTGCACTGGTGTCTGTGTCTCTTCTTCACGGGGGGAATGTAGCATACCTCCATGATACAGAATTACTTGCAGGATGAAACAAATGGAGGTAGTTATACAACAAAAGCTATCTATTGATAAAATTTTGAGCAGGATGGACGCGGCCTAAGAAATAAAAATTATAATAATGAATAAATAAACATACAAATAGATAAACAAATAGAATAAAATAAGAACAAAAATGTCATCCCATTGTTCGAAACTGTGTGACGCTTTTCTTTTATTTTCTTTTATTTTGTTTTTCTGTACGGCTACATTTATCCCGGACACTTGAGATCTAAAGAAACCGAATCATATACGATATATCATTAATTGCTTAGTTTCACTGGGAATGCACCTTACATTAACCAAGGAAAGATTTTTATTTCCTTATCAATAATCTTGAAAAAACAGCCTAGATGGAATCACATAGAATCATAAACAGCCTTATATTTGTTAAACTTGACGAAATATAATCACTATTGCTTAGGCCAGACTATAACGTGTGAAAAAGATGATTTATTTCAAATGATCCAGATACTGTCAAATACGTATTAACTGAGCCAAAATAGTGAGCCATTTTCTTAGAATTCCTCAAATTTCATACTACTATAACCAGGATCACGATTTCTTACTTTAACTGGAAAAAATGCCCCTTTGGTTAAAAAAAGGTCACTGACAGGTCACTGACAGGTCACTGATAGGTCACTGATACCCGTCAGTAATCTACTTACTGACAGACGAGCTCGCCGATCGACGGGATGAACATACAGGTCCCTCCGTTCAGGCAGAAGTCTTCCTTCGGGCACGGAATCGTGGCAACTGGCAAATTCCAAGCTGTGGACAGACGCAGGGAACAGGGACGATTAAGGGACTGGCGAGGCATTCTCAAGGGCTAAAGGAAACCCTGATGGTTCCCTCAGGGGCTCTTACAGCCCTAGAGGAAACTTTAAGACAACGAAGTTCCAGCTAAAGTTGAATCCGATTTTTTTAAAAGTAATTCTGTTGCCGTCAATATGCCACAAAGAGAAGACGAAAAAAAAGGAGTGAATAAAGAAGTTTTGTGGCTACGGCTAACAACTAGAAACTAGAAGCTCACAAATTTTTATACTAGACTTTTACTCTAAGAATGTTTAGTGGAGAGAGAGAAAAAAATCACCTTATGAAAAAATAATGAAAGAAATGGTAACATAAGCCTAATTTTGAGCCAAATGAGGCGAGTAGCTTAAACATGAGGCTGTTGCAAGGCTGAAGAACGCTTCAAGGCCCAGCTACCCAAGCGAGCATGCACCCACGCCCACACCCACGCCCACGCCCACACCCACACCCACAACCTCTACCTAGACCCATTTCCCACTCAGAACCCATCTACCACACAAATACTTACCCACCAAAATCCACATCCACGAACTCCCCCTTCGAACCCTTCTTCCCACAGAAATACCTACCCACCCACACCCACACCCTCAACCCATTACCCACCAACCCTTCCCGTACCTATCCACCCACACAAATACTTACCCGTCCACACCCACACCCACACATACATCCGCTACCCATACCGTGCCCTCCATTGAAGGGGGACCAGATCAAAACAAAGAGGTATGAAGGAAGAATCCTTCGCTATGCTGGAGGAGGGGAGGAGAGGGAAGAAGGGGGAACGGAAGAAAGGAGGGGAGGAGAAAGGGGGAGAAGTGGGAAGGAGAGGGGAGGGGAGGGGGTGGGAGGGGAGGAAAAGAAGAAGAGGAAAGGGGAGGAGAAGAGGGAGAGGTAAGGGGAGGGAAGGGGGCAGGAAGGGAAGGGACAGGAGGAGATGGGATGGGAGGAGAAGGGAGGGGAGGAGAAGGGCGGGGAGGGGAGGGGGAGGATCCAAAATGTCGGACTCGTTGGAAAGAAACTTAAGAATTCAAAGTAGAAAGGAGGAAAGGAAAATGCATAACAAAGTAGAGAAAAAAAACAGATATGACAGAGGAAAATAATTCGTGGAGGTAGAGGACAATGAGGAAAAGGATGAAATTTGTGATAATACTAATTATGACCAAGTATGTAAATAGTAATAACTATAATACAAATAATATCAATAATGATGATAATAATAATAATAATGATGATAATAATAATAATAATGATAATAATAATAATAATAATGATAATAATAATAATAATAATAATAATAGTAATAATAATAATAATAATAATAATAACAATGATAATGATAATAATGATAATAAAATATTAATAATAGTAATAATAATAATAATAATAATAATAATAATAATAATTATTAATATTAATAATAATAATAATGAAAATAATAATGATAATATTAATAACAATGATGATTATAATAGTAATAATAATAACAACAATAGTAGTAATGATAATAATGATAATAATAATTATTTTAATGATAATAATTATAACAATAATAATAATAATAATAATAATAATAATAATAATAATGATAATAATGAAAATAATAATAATATTATAATAATGATAATGATAATAATAAAGCATAATAGAGACGGTGTTACTATTGGTAATATTGATAATGGTAATAACATCAATATCAATAACAATAAAATTAAGTAAAAATGAAAAAGATGAACAGAAAGAAGAAGAGGAAAAAGAAAATGAAGGTTGTAGTGGAAGAAGAAATGGTGTAATAAGAGGAGGAGGAAGAGGAAGAAGAAAAGGAGGGGAAGAAAAAGAGGATGAGGATGAAAGGAAGAGAAGGAAGGAGGAGGAAGGCGGAAGAGGAAAAGGAGGAAGAGGAGTAGGAGTAGGAGGAGGAATGGAAAGGAGGAAGGAGGAAGAAGGGAAAGAAGAAAGAATGAGCAAGGAGGAGAGGAGGAGGAAGAGGAGAGGAGGAAAAGGAGGAGGAGGAGGAGGAGGAGGAGGAGGAGGAAGAGGAGAAGGAAAGTGCAGGAGGAGTAGGAACAGCAGAAGAGAGGGAAGGAAAAGAATCAAGAAGACAATGAGAGAATCAGAGGAGATATGACAAAGGGCAGAAACTGAAGAACGTCAAGGGAATAAGAAAAATGACGAAGAATACGAGGAAGAAGCAAATGAACAGAAAAAGAAGAGGAGGAATAACAAGAAAGAGAGGATGAAGAGAAGAGTAAAGAGAACTGTAGAGGATGAGTGTAAGGTAAGAGAGGATGAGAGAGAGGAAGTTTAATAGAGATAAAGACGAAGCGAGAAATACGACGGGAAGGCTGCGGGAAGAAAAAGAGGAGGAGGAGGAAGGGAGGAGAAAGAGGAGGAAGAGAAAGAGGAGGAGGTGAAGGAAGAGGAGGAGGAGGAAGAGAAGGAAGAGGGAGTAGAAAGAGGAGGAACAGGAGGAAGAGGGGAAAGAAGAGGAGGAAGGAAAGGAGGAGGTGGATTAAGGGAGATGAAAAGGAAGAGTAGAAGGAGGAGGAAGTGAAGGAGGAGGAGAAGGAAGAAGAAAAGGAGGAGGAGCAGGAGGAGAAGGAAGAGGAGGAGGAGGTGGGGAAGAAAAAGAGGAGAAGAGGGAGTAGAAGGAGGAGGAAGAAAAAGAGGAAGAGAAGGAGGAAGAGGGGAAGGAAGAGGTGGAGGTGGGTTAAGAGAGAGACCAAAAAGGAGGAGTAGAAAGAGGAGGAAGAGAAGGAAGAGGAGGAGGAGGAGGAGGAGGAGGAGATGGGAGAGGAGAAGGAGAAGTAAGAGAAGGAAGAAGAGGAGGGGGTGGGGAAAAAGAGGAGAAGAGGGAGTAGAAGGAAGACGAAGAGAAGGAGGAAGAGGGGAAGGAAGAGGAGGAAGAAAAGGAGGAGGTGGAGTAAGAGAGAGACGAAAAGGAGGAGTAGAAGGAGGAGGGAGAGAATGAGGAGGAGGAGGAGGAGGGAGAGAATGAGGAGGAGGAGGAGGAGGAAGAGGAAGAGGAAGAGGAGGAGAAGGAGGAGTAGAAGGAGGAGGGAGAGAATGAGAAGGAGGAGGAGGAAGAGGAGGAGAAGGAGGCGGTAGAGAAGGAATAAGAGTAAGGCGAAAAAGAGGAGTAAGAAGAGAACGGATAAAATGAAAAGGAGATGGAAGGAGATAGACGGGGAAGGAGAACAAGAAGAAGAGGAGGAGGAAGAGGAGAAGCAGAAGGAAGAGGAAAAGGTGGAAGAGAATCAAAGGCTGTACACTACGCCTCTGCTGTAGGGGGCGGGTTGATTTACTGCCTTTTAATCGATCACAACCATCTCTGATCGATCACAACCATCTCTGATTGATCCTAACCATCTCTGATCAATCACAATCATCTCTTATCGATCACAACCATATCTGATCGATCACAAACATCTCTGATCGATCACCACCTTCTCTGATCGATCACCACCACAGTTGCTATAGACAAATTAGCTTCCAACTAACGCTGAACTGGTTGAATGAGATTTACATTTGGTTTAGTAAAGAAAAACCCCTGTTAAGGTGGTTAGAAAGACTTTAGTGTTGCTCCTGGTGTCAGACGCACGGGGCATAATGGTGTATACATGAAAATGGGGCCGAATAATTTGGACCACACCGTCGGAAACACTGTAGCGGGCAGGAGCTGTCGGCATTGCTGGCCCATCCACGGGCAAACACACGTATTAATTAATTTATTATTATTATTATATATCTATTTTATTGTTATTTATTTTGCTAGCAATGCCGACACTCTCTTTTGGCAAATATGTTGTTCATGTTTTCAACAATGTTCCAGCGTGGTGTGATTCTGTTTCAAGAAACATGCCATCGGCCATGAACACCAGCAGCAGCAACACCATCACCATCACCAATCAACACCATCATCCTCATTCACTACCACTATCACCACCAACAGCAGCAACCCTATGAAAAGCACCACTAAAACCACCACCATGAGCAGCGACACCACCAGTTCGACACCGTGTGCCGCCACCCGAGGCAAAGGGCGCGTCTCCCAGCGCCCTGGGCGCGGGGGGCGAGGGGGCGCGCGAGGGGGGACCGAGAAGGGGCGCTTTCCCCTCCGCTGACCGCGGCAGCAGCGGCGGCGGCGGCGGTGGCGGCGACGGCGGCGGTGGCGGCATGGGTGGTAAAAATCACGAGGGCGTGTAAGCCAGGCAGCGTTGGGTGGGGCGGGAGGAGGGGGGGGGAATGCGGAGGGTGTGGGTGGAAGTGAGTGAATTTTGGGGAGGGAAAATAAGGAAAGGAGAGAGAGAGAGAGAGAAAATGAGGGAAACACGGGGAAGGAAAGGTAAGAAAAGGAAGTTGCAGTGAGGACAGAGAAAATGAGAAAAAAGGAGAAAGGAGAAGAGTGAGTGAGAGGAACTAGGGTGGGGGTGGGGGGGGAAGCGGGAGAAGTGAGGGAGGGGAAGGGAGGGGGAGACAGAGAGGTAGTAGGCAGGGGTGTAGCGATGCAACACCTGTTGGAGATGGGTCTAGGGTGGGCTGGTGGAGGGTGGGCGGTGGAGAATGGAGGATGTAGGGTGGGGGGTTGGGGATGGGCCGGCCTAGAAATCGGCGAGGTTGTGAAGGAAGATGTATGGGGAATGGTGAAAAAGGAGAGAGTGGGGGGGGGAGAAGGGAGTGGGAGGGGGAGGGGGAGGGGGGGATGGCTGGCACCTTCTCTACAAGAGCGAAAAGGGCGTCTCGCACCCAAGGCAGCAAGGATAAGTCCTTTGAGCCTCTTTCTATCATGACAAAACAGCGACGGCGGGGCAGCAGCAGCGGCGTCAGTAAACACTAAAAAAAATATTACAAAACAATAAATCCGCCAACAAACGAACAGCAACAGCAACAATCGCAAATCAACAGCGTTGGGGGCTGGGCGTAAGGTGGGGGGGGACGGGGGATTGGGCGGGGGTGGGGGGTCAAGAGCGGCAACAAGAACAGGAGCCGCAGAGGCGGCGGCGGATGGCGGTAGCTTCGGCACGAGCAGCATTTATAAACAAACAACAGGGGCACTTACATGTGTTAGAACATGACGAGCTGACTGGGGCAGCGCGGTATGGAAGTAAAGGGAATCCGTGTTACTTGGTGTTTAAAAAAAAAAAAAAAAAATCTCAGGCCATTATGGGTACCCTACAGTCTACCCGAGGCCCTTGCACACTCCCCCACCCCATCCCCCGACCCCCCATCCTCGAAGTTCCTCGAGGACTTCAAGAATCCACCCGAACTTCCGAGGAGGACCTCAGTGTCCATCGAAACCTTTCAGTGTATCCAAGAGACTCTCAGGGTTTCTTCAAGACACTTCGAGATATGCTTGAGACTCTCTTGAGACAACCGCACTTCACCCAAGACCCTTCAATGTACCCAAGAGAGACCTTATCAAGCCTTCTTCAAAACCCTCCCGAGAAAGTGTCTTTTGAAGACTACTGCACACTGCCGGTGTCATTCACTGTACCTCGAAGGGTTTGATGATAGCGTTACCTAAGTGACGGTACAGTGTATGGTGCCCTTTTCTGACACATTTTGGAT
>NC_134815.1:42413268-42415768 GCF_046742065.1 Oratosquilla oratoria | reverse complement strand
TCAAAATTTCCTGTCATACTTTTACCTCATTTCACATCTGCTCTCCTCATTGCCTCCTACATCTTGTACTTTACTTCTATTCTCTTTTCTTTGCACCTCTCTTATGATTATCTCGTCCCATTTGTAACAAATCTGTGAATGCTTCTTCTCTTCTACAACCACCATTCACTACCCTTCCTTCTATTTCCCCCCATCCTCCTTACTCCACACACCATGATGATGATGGTGATAGTGATAGTAATAGTAATAGTAATAATAGTAATAATAATAATAATAATAATAATAATAATAATAATAATAATAATAATAATAATAATAATAATAATATTAATGATAATAATAATAATAATAATAATAATAATAATAATAATAATAATAACAGTAATGATAATGATAATAATAGCAAGATCATAACAGAATAATAATAATGGTGATACTAATAATGATAGTAGTAATATTAATACATACACACACACATACTAAGAGCTCTTTCCCCCGTACCAGGGAGGTAGCCAAAGTCAAAAGGCATAATTCCACTCTCACGTATTTCATCCCCACACACTCCACTTCCATCCACCATCCCTCCCTCTCTCTCATCTTGGCTTCTCATGGATGACGGGTCATCCCTGCATCTCGCCCATCGCCCCGGGTCGGAAACAATGCACCAAGACACAGCAAGGACACTTTATTTAATCAGCGACCCCTCCCCCTCTCCGTCCCCTCATGCAGAAACACTGAAGACGGTTAGAAAACCCCCTCGGGCTGCGTCAAAATATCATTCGCACATAACCACTCCCTAACCTCCCCCATTCCCCATCCACTCCTCTCCATTCATCACAGTATCATCCATACACAACCTTTCTCCACTCACCTCTATCATCTGCCTTCTCCCTTCGTTCCTCAACAGACATTCACCTCTTGCTCAACGCCCCTTTCACCCCATCCGTCCATCTCATCCTCGGTCGCCCCCTTATGTTTACTCCATCCACCTCTGCCTTTCACAGTTTTTATTAATCTTTCATTACTCATTCTTTCCATGTGTCCAAAACCAACCCTATCTCCCGCCTCCTTTTCCACTCCCGCTCTCTTCCTCATATCCTCGTTTCTTACACTAACCTTGTAACCCCTACCATACTTCTCAGACATTTCATCTCAAACGCATTTAAACTCTTCCTCTCGTATGTTTCATGTCTGCCCCATACAGTGCTGTCGGTACAATCTCCTCTTCGTACAATCTTGTTTTAGGATCCATCCCCAAATGTCTATTTCTCATTACACTTTTTAATCCCCAAGGCACTTACTTGCTTCTCTCAATCTACAATCTACCTCCACCTCCACTCCTTTTCCTGCCACATGCGACCCCAAGTACCTAAATGTATCCACTTCCTCCAGCCTCTCTCCTTTAAGACTCACTTCCAAATTGCTTCCATCGCCCCCTTGTAAATCTCATTATCTTACTTTTACCCACATTTACCTTCAACTTTTTCCTCTCGCATACCTTCCAATCCGCCTCTAACGGTCTAACGGTTCGTCGAACGCGGTTCGACAGACACGTGTTAAAGTGATGTGTGAACGTGTGAACGGGGTATTTGGGGTTTAATCAACGTGTTCGACAACCAAATACCCCGTTCACACGTTCACACATCACTTTAATCGCGTGTCTGTCGAACCGCGTTCGACGAACAGTTAGACCGTGTAAACCCCCTCTAACTCCCTTAACCCCCACTCTGATTCCGCCACAAGCGCAGTGTCGTCAGCAAACAACAACTGGCTCACATCCGTTTTTTTTCAATTTTTTTTAACCATCTCCAATCCCCTGCCCATTAACCTAGCGTTTACCTCCGGCACCACCCCATCCATGTACATATTGAACAGCCATGGCGACATGACACATCCCGGGCGCAGTCCCACCTTTACCTTAGACCATTCGTTCTCTCCATTTCTTATTTCAATACAGCCTTTACTATTCTCGTAAAAAACTCTCGACTGCGAAACCTCCCACAGTACCTTCCTGTTCACCCTGTCATAAGCATTTTCCACATCCATAAAGGCCCAAAAAAGATCTTTACCCTTTGCTAAAGCTTTCTCATATATCTGTTTTACTAAAAAAAAAATTGATCCACGTAACCTCTACCTTTCCTAAATCCACACTGTTCCTCTCCTAATCCTCTCAGCCAAAACCCCCCCATAGGCCTTCCCAACTACACTCACCAAACTGATCCCTCTGAAACTACTACACTCAGGGCCCCCTTCCCCGTTGTAAAGCGGAACTATGTATAGTAATATTAATATAATATATAATATAATATAATATAATATAATATAATATAATATAATATAATATAATGTACTATATGATATAATAGAATATAATATATAATATAATGATAATAGTATTAACAATGATAATAATGACGGTAGTAGAAATAACTGATAAGAATATTAATAACCATATCAGTGATAGCACGAACAATGATGATGATATCTTTTATAATGATAA
>NC_134815.1:42395768-42403268 GCF_046742065.1 Oratosquilla oratoria | reverse complement strand
GGCAAGGATGGGTTCGGAGTTCTGAAATTCACATTCTATCAATGTGGATTCATGTTCCAGTACAACGACGAGGGAACATCGACTGTTGGACTTTTTCTTCGTTCCTCTTTTTTTTTTTTCCTTCTTTTTGCTCGTTCAGGGCAAACGCAGCCCACAAGTATGTTCACTGTACAGCCACGAGCAAAAGTTTTACCTACCCAGATTTTTTTATGATAAAAAAGTCAAATTCTTTGACAACTTTTTGTTGTAAGAACTACAGCGTGGGTGAAAAGTTTTGGTCGTGACTGTATGACTGTACATCTGTGAAGGATGATCCATCATCAAGGGATTCATATACTGTATATATTTCTTTAGTAGCATGACTATATATAATTTAATTCTATATTCATTGCCCTGGTTCTGTTGCACTCATAGTACAAAAGTCGCTTTTTTTCTAGATCTGTTCTACCTTCCTGATTCGTAAGTTTCATTCTTGCAGTGCGGAAGCCATTTGAATTCTAGACCTTTTCTAGCTTTCTGATTTGTCCGTTCCATGACACTCATACTTCTTTCTATTGGAAATCTCTAGAAATCAGAAGTCTCCGATATTCGGAGGGAAAAGTTCCGAAATCTAGAAGTGATAGGAGTTAGATCTTGGCGTACTTCTTATCTAAGGTCCAATGAAACCCTTTAGGGTTTCCAATTCTCTTGCGACGTCAGTTTCTTGATCATAACAGGGCCGTCGAGATCCATTGCGGGCCCTCACTTCAAATGCCAAAACATAACATAAAGCTGAGCTCTAAAAGCAAGACGTTTTATCGAAGGACTTTTCAAAATTAGGCCTGACGTCAGCAGTCACGTCATGTCATCACTGATTTTTTTTTTTTTGGGGGGGGCGGGTAGGATAGCTCAAAATGAGAACTTGAGACTCTTCTTATTCTTATTCTTCGGTTCCTGTTTTTATACATTTGAAATGGGAGCGTTGTGGCCTCCATCTCTTCTTACTCCTCCTCCTCTTCCTCCTACTCCTCCTCTTTCTCCTCTCCCTCCTCCTCCTCCTCCTTCTATTCTTTCTCCTCCCCCTACTTTTCCTCCTATTCCTCCTACTCTTTTTCCTCCTCCTCCTCGTCCTACATCTCCTCCTCCTTCTTCTCCTCTTCCTCCTCCTCCGACTCCTACTCCTTCTCCTCTTCCTCCTCCTTCGACTCCTACTCTTTCTCCTCTTCCTTCTCCTCTTCCTCCTCCTCCTCCTCCTACTCCTCCTAATCCTAATCCTTTTCCTACACCTTCTCCTCCTACACCTCCTCTTCCTCCTCCTCCTACTCCTTCTCCTCCTCATCTTTCTTCTCTTCCTCAACCTCTTGTGTCCCCTACTCCTTCTCCTCCTCCTTCTCCTCTTCCTCCTTCTCTTCCTCCTACTCCTACTCCTTCTCCTGCTCTCACTCTTCCTACTCCTACGTCTTTCCCTCCTCCTCCTCCTCTTCCTCCTCCTTCTCCTTCTCGTCCTCCTCTTCTCCTTCCTCTTCCTTCTCCTACTCCTCCTCCTCCTCCTTGATCTTAGAAAGGGGAGGGCAGGCCACGTTTTCTCCGGTTGATGGTAATGTTGTGATTTCAACATGATGTTTGCCTTACTTCAATATCCGAAGTTTGAAATGAGGAGCAAATGTTATATCTGATTGAAGGGACATCTAAAAATTTTGTTTTGATTTCCTAAAAGCCCCTAGTTGCTCTCTGTGGTAAAGACAGAGAGAAAAAAGAAGAAGAAAGATAGAAAAAATATACATATTTATATATAAAAGTGGTGAGGTAAACATAGAGAACAGTTGGAGTTTATATTAAGTGACGTTTCGTCCTTACTAGGACATCCTCAGTATACATACGACTTCGAAAAATCCACAATTTATACACCATCCTTGCCATGTCTCCTTCCATCCACCTCTCTACCCTCATCCGTCCTCTATACATCTCTGTCGCTTTCCTCCTCTGTCTACCTTTCTGTCTTTATCCATCCTCTTGACCTTGATGACCAAACTGCTTGTTGCTCCTGCTAACTTTATAAATTCATCCCTCTGGTTGATGCAGGGGTGGGAAGCGATGTAGGTTACCTCCAATATTTTCCTTTTGTTTTTTCGCTAGTCTTTTGTGGAGCGCTTCTATTAGCAAAAAAGAAAAAGGAAAATAGTGTAGGTAGCCTACTTCGCTTCCCATCCCTGCATCAACCATAGGGATGGGGTCATAAAGTTAGCAGGGTTAGCAAGCAGCTTGGTCATAAAGAAGGTCATGAGGACGGGTAAAGCCAGAGAGGTAGACAGAGGAGGAAAGCGACATAGTTGAAGTCATCAGAGAAATGTGGGTAGGGAGGTGGATGGAAGGAGAAATGGCATGAAGTATAAATTGTGGATTTTCTGAAATCATATGCCGAGGATGTTCTTTCCACTCATTTGTCTTCCGTATTTCAATATATATATATATATATATATATATATATATTATATATATATATATACATATATATGCATATATATACATACATATATATACATATATATACATATATGTATATATATATATGTATATATATATATACATATAAATATATATATATATATGTATATATATATATATTAACTGATTAATTATCTCTCACCTTTTCATTCTTCTGCCGCTCCTGATCCGCCGTAGATGGTGGCCCTCCTGGAGAGGGAAAGGGTTGACCTGACGAGGGGGACGCTGGTGCTTCCTGCGGGACAATCACAAGTGAGAGGTCGGACTGGGTCACGTGGGGGGGAGGGGGAGAGGGGTTACCGGTATTTCAACTCCAATAAATAGCGCTTCTATCACTGAGGACAAAAGCAATCCGAAGAGGATGTTACAGGAGAGTACTAGAAAGTAGTGGTTAATAGATGATAAAAGTGAAAATATTGTTATTAGGGGATTGGTTAACAATTTAAAAAAAAAAAAAAACGCTGCGTGAGTCTGGTCCATAGGGGCGGCACTTAAGCCCCGAAAGTTTCGATTATAAAAAACTTACATAGTGAATATAACGTAGGAGAGTGGGGGTGGGGGGTTAGTCATAAAAAGGAGGGAGGTGCTAAACAGGGGGGTAATGATGTTAGAAAACGGAATGGATATTGACAAGTACAACATGAAGATGTGACACTATGAAGTTACAGTGAAGTACAATGAGTTACAACGATAAAACATATTGCCAGAGCTTTCGGTCAATAATGAGGCTCATGCAAAAAAGAATAGATAAATAGAAAGATAGATAGATAGATAGATAGATAGATAGAGAGGGGGGCGGAGGGAGAGAGGTAGAGAGAGAGAGAGAGAGAGAGAGAGAGAGAGAGAGAGAGAGAGAGAGAGAGAGAGAGAGAGAGAGAGAGAGAGAGAGAGAGAGAGAGAGAGAGAGAGAGAGAGAGAGAGAGAGAGAGAGAGAGAGAGAGAGAGAGAGGCGGAGAGAGAGAGAGAGGCGGAGAGAGAGAGAGAGAGAGAGAGAGAGAGAGAGAGAGAGAGAGAGAGAGAGAGAGAGAGAGAGAGAGAGAGAGAGAGAGAGAGAGAGAGAGAGAGAGAAGGATGCTGACAAAATATTTATTAGGATTAGATGGACAGTGAGAGGAGTTACGTATTAACACGCATCTATCGACATCCTTATCAAATATTTATAACTTAATTTTTTTTTTTTATGTTTCATGATTTCATCATACACAACCTTTTCACATGACGATTAAGATATTTTGATAAACAATTCTTATTGCCATTAGTATAAATGAACCAATGAGCTTATGCATAAGACTTATGGCTTACTATTAACGGATGTTCTCAAAACAAAACTACTATATCAAGACACTCAGATAGAAGGCATACTCTTTTATTTATATATATATATATATACACATATACTTATATATATGTATATATATATATATATATATACATATATATATATATATATATATATACACATATACTTATATATATGTATATATATATATACATATGCGTAAGTAACCACTAGGAAAAGTAATCTAACGAAGCAGAGCGCTTTCGTATAATTACATCTTCAGTGCAGATACAAAGAAGGAATTATAATCATAATTCCTTCGTTGTATCTGCACTGATGATGTAATTATACGAAAGCGCTCTGCTTCGTTACTTTACTTTTCCTAGTGGTTACTTACGCATTTGTGAACACACGCTCCTAGTGTTTTTATTGCATATATACATATATATACATATACATGCATATATGTGTATATATATACATATATTATGTATATGTATATGTATATGTATATATATATATATATATATATATATATATATATATATATATATATATATAATAATATAAAGACTTACCTTTGATAACTTCTGCACGGTGAAACACTTAAGGCCATTAGATTCCAAAAATGGGATTGGATAATCCTTAATGGGGTTAGATCATTTATGGGGTTTGATTCCTCTCAATTGGGTTGGATTCCTCTTAAAGGATCCGTGTCCTCTGAAAAGAATCCAACCACCTTAAGAAGGAACCAACCCCCTTCAGCGGAATCCAACCTCATTAGATAGGATTCAAACCCTTTAATTGATTCTGATCTGGCTAAGGGCTGGCCATCTTATGCAACTATGAGGCGGGCTTTGGCTTGAAGGTATTTTGAATGGATCGAAACTCCGTCTTTTGAGAGAGAGAGAGAGAGAGAGAGAGAGAGAGAGAGAGAGAGAGAGAGAGAGAGAGAGAGAGAGAGAGAGAGAGAGAGAGAGAGAAAGAGAGAGACATAGCTAGAGGGAGGAAGACATGTTATATTATATATATATATATATATATATATATATATATATATATATATATATATATATATATACAACACTGAATGGGCCGTTCGCTTGACCATGTATCAATTTCTGCATGTATGCCTCCACCGAGTTCCTCGATGCTGATGGCTTAGAATTAAAGTTAATTGAGGTTGATACATACAGTATATATATATATATATATATATATATATATATATATATAATGTTTATATATATATATATATATATATAAAGAAAGAGAGAGAGAGAGAGAGAGAGAGAGAGAGAGAGAGAGAGAGAGAGAGAGAGAGAGAGAGAGAGAGAGAGAGAGAGAGAGAGAGAGAGAGATATTACGTCTTGGGGGACTTGTCCCACCCACCTTTGTCGTCTTTGCATGGGGCGAGTTCGGATGCGAATCCTTCGCGATCGTTGTATCGGTTTGTCGTCCCGGAGCCAGACGAAGGTGTGTGGTGCCGGTAGACCTGACGCCACGCATTCCAGCCGCAGGCGCTGTCCTTCCACGACGCTCTGCTGGGTCCCGTTTGCCATGCCGGAGACCTCCGGAGGTCGAGCTGCGGAAGGAAGAGTCCTTAGTGGGGCTGAACATAAAAAAAAAAAAAAGAGAGAGAGAGAGAGAACGGAGGGTCTGAGACGAGGAGACATACTTAGTGAAAGGACCATTTTCTTGAGATCCCCTTAAGGGGTTTGGAGCATTTCTAATGAAGTTGGATCCCTCTGAAAAGGGTTAGGTCATCCATAAGGTGGTTTGGAGTCTTTGCAGAGGATTCGGATTTTTTTTAAAGAGGAATCCAACCCGATTAAGAGGTATCAATCCCCATTAAAAAGGATCTAACTCCATTAAGAATTATCCAATCCCTTTTACAGAATAAAATCCCCTTAAGATAAGACGTCGTTCATTTTAAACTACTGGGAGCACAAAAGAAAAGGTTAAGGTTAGAACCCCATTATTATAGCTTAGATTCTTTAGTTAGGCTCATCTGATGCAGGTGCCCTTCAGTTGAATGTCCTTTTTTTTTTTTTTTTTTTTTTGCTAGTTCACAATCACACAGAGAAAAATGAGGGATAGAAAAAATAAACAAATAAAAAAGAAAATCAATCAAACAACACCCACGAAGTCGGTACTACCGTAGCACAATAAATTATGACTGATCACGGGTTAAAAAAGTACTAATGATATATATATATATATATATATATATATATATATATATATATATATATATATATATATATATATGTATGATATATCAAGGAGATATATTTAGTTCTAAAAAGTTGTACTTTTTATTTACTTTTCATCTTCTTTACTTATTCATTTATTCACCAATCCATTAGTTAATTTTCTATCAGGTCTTAGGGACCGAGAGTCTCCATTTTTGTAACTCATTCTAATTCTCCAAAAATTCTCAACCTTCTCGCATCCATATTTACAGATACAATCTCGATGACAGGTAGTTCTCTGTATTGGGAATCTGAAATTCGAAACTCACCATGATTTAAAAAAAAAAAAAAAAAAAAAAAAAAAAAAAAAATATATATATATATATATATATATATATATATATATATATATATATATATCCATACATATATATATATATATATATATATATACATAAACCTTAAAAATTTCGCATAGGAGAAGCAATCTGGTATATATTTCGGAAGGCACATTTGTTCCGAAAACGATATATATTTTTTCATTTCAAAGATTTCCCATAGGAAGAACTCTCTGTTTTGTATATAAGAACATAAGAATGAAGGAGACTCCAAGAGACAATAAGGTATACACTAGGCAGTTCCATGTCCATTATCATCCTTCATCCTCATCCATAAAGTTATCTAACCATCTCTTAAAAGAACCAACTATTTCAGCGATCACTACATGGTTATTAATTCTACTTCATTCGTTAACCACTCTGTAAACCAGTTCTTGACTATTTCCTTATCAAATCTAAAATTATCTATTTTAAATCTATTATTACAAGTCCCGCCTTGCTGTCTTTCGCAGTTCGCACAACAGCGCAACCAGTTGCATAAAACCAGTTGCTTACGACGCCGCAACTAGTTGCATTGCGACTGCCACATATCGAGGCGATTGAAACTGCAATTGCCTTGATGTGAGGGGTTCTAAAGAAACCATTGCAACTGGTTGCGGCGCCATAAACAACTGGTTTCATGCAATTGTTTGTGTTGTTGTGCGAGCTGTCCTAACATTCTTAATTGCAGATTCCCAATAGGAAGAACTCTGTACCGTATATATAACGACAACCACGGGGAAAGGACCTGAAGATGATACAAGACTACTAAGATATTCTGGAACCAAAGCTATTCAAATGGAAGGGGGAAAATAGTACTTGGGTGTAGAGGCAGCAGTGGAAAATAGCAGGCGGACAAGAAGGACAGCAGGTATATAGAAAGATATAACAGGGGGTCGGAACGGATAGAAGATGGTTAGAAAGGAATAGAAGATGGATGTACAGGAACAGCAAGTGGAGAGTGGGTGTGGGGTAGCAGTGGATGGGAAGAATAGCAGGTGGAGGGGGAAAAACAGCACCTAGGAGGGGCGGAATAACAGGCAAGCAGCGAGGGATAGCAGATAGACAGATGGATGAGAAGAAAGAGTAGGTAGGTAAGGAGGAATAGCAGGTGGGTAGGGAGGGACAAATGAAGAACAAGAAGGTGGAAGGTAAAGTAATGAAC
>NC_134815.1:42378268-42390768 GCF_046742065.1 Oratosquilla oratoria | reverse complement strand
AATCGAGATCGTCTTCATCCTCAGATTTATTTATATATTTTATTCTGGTTGTTACCAGGCCTTTTTATTCAGATGAGGGAAACCCTTGTCGGTTCAGGGGCTCCAAGCAAACAATGGATCTGTAACCTGAACCATAGGTGCTACGTCATCCAGAGCAAGTTGAAGTCGTAGGTTGTTGGATTCAAACGCGGGTTTGCGACGTCGACGTCGGTTAAGGTGGCGGCACACTAGAAATTTCTCACTAGCATGCTATTTGCTTTTGCTATTTCGTTAGAGTAGAAACTACTTCGGTTACGATTATTTTTTTTTAATTTCCAAATGTCAAATCAATCTTGCGTCATGCAGTGAGAAACTGAATGACGAACTAAGAGAAGTTTTTATTATTAGTTATATGTCAATTTATTATTATTTACTATTTACCTGTTTGTTGTTTGACTGTGCCTATGCGTATATTTATGTATCTTATTTGATACTTACATTATTATAGTTTTTATCTATTTATCTATTGTTATTATTAGGACTTTTTTTTCGCATCCGACCTAGATATGGACCAAAAGGTCTCCTGTCGGCATGCTCCGCCTTTGTAATCCTTTGTTTTATAAACCTAGAATACGAATTTTAGACACTTTGTTGAGATGATCTAACGGAAGTCTAGAATATTGTAACCGAAGACGTTTCTATTCAAAAACGAAATAACAAAAGCAAGTAGCATGCTAGGGTAGTGTGCCACCACCATAACGATGTTGGCGCCTTAAGCGACCCTGGCTAGTCATGACGAGGACAGAAATCAAGGAGTGGGAAGGAAGTGAAGAGAGGGAGAAAAAGAAAAAGAAAGAGAAAAAGAAGAAGAATGATGATGATGATGATGGTAATAAGAAAATATAGATGACAAAGACGAAGAGGAAAAGAGGAAAGGGAAGAGAAGGAAGAAAGGAAAGGGAAGGAGGAAGAAAAGGGGGAAGAAGAAGAGGAGGAGGACAAGGAGGAGGAAGAGGAGAGGAAAGGGAAGGGGAAGAGGAAAAGAATAGGAAGAGGAAGAGGAGGAGGAGGAGGAGGAGGAGAAGGAAGAGGAGGGGCAGGAGCATGAACACAACTCCCAAAGGCTTCACGCAGGTCTTTCCTTATAAAGGCAACGTCTGAGCTGTCGACTTGGGCTATACGCAAGCCGCCACTCCAAAAACAGGTGGCCATACGGGTGGTGCTACTCCCTGTCGTGATGCTACTCCTTGTGTTGCTACTCCTTATGATGATGATACTCTCTGTCGTAATAATCCCTGTGGTGCTACTCCCTGTGGTGGTGCTAGTTCCTATGGTGGCGCTACTCCATGTGGTGGCGCTACTCCCCGTGGTGGTTCTACTCCCTGTGGTGGTGCTATTCCCTGTGGTGGTGCTACTCCCTATGGTGGCGCTACTTCCTGTGGTAGTACTACTCCCTGTGGTGGTACTACTCCCTATGGTGGCGCTACTCTCTGTGGTGGCGCTACTCCCTGTGGTGGCGCTACTCTCTGTGGTGGCGCTACTCCCTGTGGTGGCGCTACTCCCCGTGGTGGTGCTACTCCCTGTGGTGGTGCTACTCCCCATGGTGGTGCTACTCCCTGTGGTGGTGCTACTCCCTATGGTGGCGCTACTCCCTGTGGTGGTGCTACTCCCTATGGTAGCGCTACTCCCTGTGGTGGTGCTACTCCCTGTGGTGGCGCTACTCCCTGTGGTGGTGCTAGCCTGTAATGGTGCTACTCCCTGTGGTGGTGCTACTCCCTGTGGTGGCGCTACTCCCTGTGGTGGTGCTAACCCTGTAACGGTGCTACTCCCTGTGGTGGTGCTACTCCCTGTGTTGGTACTACTTCCTGTGGTGGTGCTAACCCTGTAATGGTGCTATTCCCTGTTGTGGTGCTACTCCCTATGGTGGCGCTACTCCCTGTAATGGTGCTACTCCCTGTGGTGGTGCTACTCTTGTAAATCTTCATGTGATTTACAAGGGAGCGTCGACGCTCGCTGACCGATGTATTATGAACAACATTTGTTTTGTTTTTCTGCAGCGGTTCTCCCGACGTCAAGGCTATGACGTACCAAAGGTAAAGGACCATCTTAGAATCACTGCTGGTGCTTCTGGGTGGATGTATTGCTTTCTTTTGTCAGAGAAGTAAGTAATATATAGAAATGAATGAATAAACAAATAAACAAAAACAAAAAGAATAAATAAATAAAAGATAAATATACTGTACAAATGAATGAATAAATAAATAAACATAAACAAAGTAATAAATAGATAAAGAAATAAGTAAATAAATAAATAAGTACATGAATTAGTAAACAAACAAATAAATACATTCATTCATATATACGTACGTGAATAAATGAAAAATAAACAATTGAATGAAAATATAAATAAGTAGATAAAAACAGCAATTATAAGCTATAGACCGTAGTTTCAAAGGGTCTCCTTATTTCAATGCACAGTATATACGTGTATATATGTATATGTATACATACATAATATATATATATATATATGCATATATATATATGTATATATATACATATATCTATATCTATATCTATATCTATATATATATATATATATATATATGTACACACATATGTGTGTATGTGTGTGTGTCTGTGTGTGTCCAATTACATAGGAGATATGATGGAGTACAAGTAAGGGCTCGGGTGGTGTCCCATAGGAATCGATGGGGATCAACTGCAGGTGTCAAATGGAATATGGATCCCACTGAAATTGGACCCCCGTATAGAAAATGGACCTCCTCCCCTCACTAAAATATGCAACTCATTGTCATTAGGTTATGTCAGGTTAGGTTGGGTATTTCAATAAACAACACTTATTAATAAATGTCGATGTGTTGTCTATTTATAATAAGAAGAAAAAGTCTATTATTTTGAGTGGAGGGGTCCATTTTCTATAGGAGGTGGGTGGTCCATTTTCCTCTGCGGAAAATGGACTCCGGGGTCCGTTTTCTATCTCACACCGTCGAAGGGAGTTCGAACCCTTTTAGACTCGACCCACAAGGTCTATTGGAACATTGTTGACCAGAAAAAGAGGAATGATAATAGGTAGAGGACGAAGAAATAGAAGAGGAGGAAAAGGAAAAGAAAGAAAACGAAAAAAGAGGAAAATAACGAAAATGTGAGAGAGAGAGAAAAAAAAAAGAGACGAAAGTCGAAGACCCTGTATGAAATATTGGGTAACACCCCTACGGAGCAGAGGCACGTATCCTTATACGTGAATAAATTCAACTTTAAAAGATGATGGTCAATTTTGTCGTATACTATTCCTCATGTTTGCTTATTTACCTTAAATATATTTCTTACAATCCTTATGACTCCACCTCTTAGTTTTTTCTCTCACGCTGTGATGAGGGAACAAGAATACCGCCACCATGCTCCCTCCGTGTCGTAGAAGTCGACTAACTGAGGCGTAACGAGGGGGCTAGGGAACCCTCTCCTCTCTCTCTCTTCTCTCTCTTTCTCCCTCTCTCTCTCTTCGTATTTTATTCCCATGAGGGAATCATCAGGGCAGAAAGTCAGTTTGGTCTCGGCTACTCCCATATAAGGAGGATAAAGGCCTTTGTTTATGTGTGTACAAGAAGGAAAAGAAGAAGGAGAAGAACAAGAAAGAGAAGAAAGAAAATGAAGACATAGAAGAAGGAAGAGAAAAAAAAGACGAAAAGGAAGTAGAAAAAGAGGAAGAAAAAAAAAAGACAATGATGATGATGATGATGGTGAAGAAGAGAAAATGCTACTGGAGATGAAGTCACTCATGGATATGACGTCAGTGAGAGGTGACGTCACTCACGATGACGTCACTTGTACACATGACGTCATAGATATTGTCACTTGTACATATGACGTCACTAATGAGAATGATGTCATATATGATGACGTCACATTATATCACTGGTTGAGGTGACGTCACTGGTGGAGATAACACTACTGAGAGATGACGTCACTTGTGGAGATGATGTCAATGAAATGTTGCCAAAGCGCTTAGGGTCACCACGAAGTCAGTCCGTCATGAACAGTTTTATGAAATGTACGAAGGTAGACTTGAGGGCGTCGGGTAGAAACGTCTCCCTACCTCCCGTTTTCAGACCCTTGTTACCCGCATCCAGGTTTTTCTTATCTTTAATAACATTTTCTTCCATCCATTTTCTTTTTCTGTCGGCGGGGTAAGGGGTTTAGGGGGTCTAAAAGGTACTGAGGATCGTTGCCATCTACTGGGAGGCTGCGGATGGGCTGCCTCATTGTCTTTTTTTTTCTTTTTGGCGCCAGAGGATTCATTTTGAGGAATGTAGCGATCCTCGACGACGCCAAAGGAGTTAAAAGCCGTCCAGAAAGGGTGGTGACGACGATCCAGCCTCATGTCCTCACTGTGGGATGTAGGAGGAGGAGGAGGGGGATGAGAAGGAGGGGAGAGGAGGAAGAGGAGGAGGGGAAAGGAAGAAGAGGACGAGGAGGAGGAGAAGGAGGAGTAGGAGTAGAAATTATCGTTGATATGACCAGCGCTTCTATCCCTCAGGATAATATCATGTGGAGTACGATGACGATGAGGAGTTGAAAGAGGAAGAGGAAGAGGAGGAGGAAAATGAGTATGATTAGGAGTAGAAGATAAAGAGGATGAGGGTGAGTAGGAGAAGTGGGAGCAGGAGGAGGAGAAGGAGGAGGAGGAGGAGAAGGAGGAGGAGGAGGAGGAGGAGGAGGAGGAGGAGGAGGAGGAGGAGGAGGATGATGAGGAGGAGGAGGAGGAGGAGGAGGAGGAGGAAAAGTAGTATTAGAAGGAGCAAGAGAACTAAGAGGAAGAGGAAGAGGAGGAGGGAGAGGAAAAGGAGAAAGAGTAGGGAGATGAAGAAGAGATGGAGTAGGAGAGAAAAGAGAAGAATGTGGAATAGGATCACGAGGAAGAAGAAAAAGAGGAGGGCAAGTACGAGGAGGAGGAAAAGAAGAGGAGGAGGAGGACGAGGAGGAGGAGGAAGAAAGGAGTGGGAAGGAGAAGAGAAGGATGTGGAGCAGGAGCAGGGGGAGGAAGAGGAGGAGGGAAAAAAGAGGAGGAGAAGGAGGAGGAGGAAGAAAGGAGGAGTGGGAGGGAGAAGAGAAAGATGTGGAACACGAGCAGGAGGAGGAAGAAAAAGAGGAGAAAAAGTATGAGGAGGAAAAAGAGGAGGAGGCGGAGAAGGAAGGGAGAAGTGTGAGGGAGAACAGAAGGAAGTGGAGGAGGAGGAGGAGGAGGAGGAGGAGGAGTAGGAGGAGGAAGAGGAGAAATAAGAAATAAAGGAGGAGGAAAGGAGGAGTAGGAGGGAGAAGAATGTAGAGCAGGAGGAGGAAGAGGAGGAAAAATGAGGAGGAAGAGAAGGAAGAGAGGAGTGGGAGGGAGAAGAGAAGGATGTGGAACAGGAGGAGGAAGACATAGAGGAGCAGGAGGAGAAGAAGGAAGGGAGGAGTGGGAGGGAGAAGAGAAGGGCGTGGAGCAAGAGGAGGAAGAGGAGGAGGAAGAGGAAGAGGAAGAGGAAGAGGAGGAGGAGGAGGAGGAAGAGGACGTCTATAGCCCAGCCCGTCCCGCCCCTGCACTGACTGTCCGAGTAAGGGGGGGTGGGGGTGGGGTTGGGGTGGGGTGGGGGCTTGGGGGGTTGGGGGGTTGGGGGTAGGGAGGTTACCTGCTCACACAATATGTGCTCCTCGCTTCAAGGAGCGAGATGACTCAACATAAGGAAAATGTATTTTACCTTCCACGTGTTAACACACCTTGTCAGGAAGGTGAGGGGTAGGGGGGATGGGGGAGAGAAGGGACAGGGCGGGGTGGGGGAAGGGGGAAGGGGGAAGGGGGGGAGGTATAAGGGGATCTGCAAGAGATTTCGCATACGAAGCCGTCTATGGTCTTCCAATCGTTGTGTGGTGGAGTTCTTTATATATATTGTTTTGGTTACTGGTAAGATATTCTGCTCGCCTGATGGGGGGAGGAAGGGATGGAGGAAGAGGACGAGAAAGAGGAGGAGGAGGAGGAGGAGGAGGAAGAAGAGGAGGAGGAAAAGGAGGAGGAGAGGGAGGAGGAGAAGCTATCATGATCTATCCTCAACAGAATATAACGCACTTCCATATATTTCATTTTGTTAAAGTTCCGAGAAATATTCCCCCGGGAGGGGAGGAACCGCATAGGACAACCGGATCCGGTTGTGAGGGTCATCCGGGGCGTCCAGTGAATAGTCCGGACGCTTTGAACTTCCGGGGGATGAGGGTCCGTCGCTGGCACGAGGTTCTAGGTCGTCCAATAGATTTGATGTCCTAGGGTTACCAGTGACGCACTCAGCCCTTCCGCTCCGTCATATGGGTGGTAAGTTTTTGCTCGTTGCGATTAATTAACTATTAGCCTTCCACAGCCACTGGCGGGAGACGTGCATCACACACGGTATTATATTTGGGTTAAAAGAGTTCTTGGTTCCGTTAAAACAATCAACCTCGTACTTTGCAGCTCGAAGCTAAAGAACCACATCCAAAAACAAAGACTTATTGCTCTAGACAATCGTTTGACGATCATCATGGAGACATGAACCGTTGTATGAGTTTATGATTCCGTGTGTAAGAAGATTTCTCATCAGCGAAAAGGTTAAACACGTCGTGAGCTTAACTTGGTGCGTTTTACGACTTTAGCCTTCTTGGTGCCGTCAGGCGATACTGTTCAACGAGACGGGGTTGAACATATCCCTCAGGGGTGTCACGGTTAAGTGTCACCAAATTATTTTATTTCATTTAGCTGAGGGAGTTCTCCCACACCACAGTGAAAAGGTTAGGGAAGGATTGGGTGGAGGAGGGAGGGAGGGAGAGTCAGGAAGGGGCAATGTGTGGGGTCGAGGGGAAGGGAGGAGAGGAAGAGGAGGGAAGTGAAGGAAGGAAGGAGGGAGGGAGGGAGAGAGGGAAGTAAGGAGTGAGAGAGGGAGGAAATGAAGAAGAGAGGGATGGAAGGAGAGGGGGATGGACAGATGGAGGGAATGTTAGGAAGAGACAGCATGTAGGGATGAGAAGAAAGGGAGGAGGGGAATGAGGTGAAATGAGGAGGGGAGGGTGAAGAAAGGGAGGGGAGGAAAAAGGAAGGATTGTCATTCGATCAGGAGGGAAAGGATGAGAAAGGAAGGGAAGACAAGGTCACCGAGAGAGGTGGACAGGGGTGGAAAAGATTCAGTATTTTGTCAGCTATAACTAGCACTTTTATCAGAGAGGGTGAAGAAAGAAGTAAGGAGGAAGACAGAAGGCGGGTGGAAGACAGAAGAAAGGAGGGACAGTGATGGTTAAAAGTAAGCATTTTTTTTTTTCTAGAAAGGAAAACAGTCTTCCGTTATAAAAGAATGCTATGCGACTCTGGTCCGTAGGGAAACCACCTAAGTCCCTCTAATACTTGGCTGCATAGTGTAAGAGGCATAGTATAATTACTCCATATTGGAGGCGTGGGTATCGCATTAATTAACTTCTTCTTTTCTTCTCTGTTTGTTCGTCTATACTAGGCAATCTAACCATGGGAATTCCACAAACATGACCAGTTACACGACACCGTGTGTGATCGACATATCATACAAAGTTCATAAACGATTGGAAACCATTGAAAACGTTTGCTCAGTTTCGGTATCCTGGAGGTGTGTTGTCTCAGCTTTCATGAAGATCCTTCGACCCATTTGGCTTTACTTTCTCAACATTAAAGACATTATCACACCCCCGACTGTTGGAGCAGATTTCCAGTCCAGAGCTTTCGGGAAGGAATCCGATATGCCGGAGGAAAAATTAATTTTCCTCCATCATATCAATTGACATCCTATGTATTTTTTATAAAAAAAAAAAAAAAAAAAAAAAAAAAAAAAAAAAAAAAAAAAAAAAAAAAAAAAAAAAAAAAAAAAAAAAAAAAAAAAAAAAAAAAAAATTGCCATAGCGATTTTACGTTGGAAAAAGTTCTGGAGGTGGGTGGTACCACCGATTAATCGAAGGTCGGAGGAAAAATAGCCCAGTGTGATAGCCCCCTCGGTCAGGTTGATTCCCAGTGTGATAGCTCCTTCAGTCAGGTTGATTATCAGTCTACAGAATTTTCATGCAACCTTGTCATGGGTGACTTGGTAATTATGCTCATTCCTGTTCCATGCCATTCTGTCTCTTCCTCCCACTCCCTTCCTCTCTCCCTCCCCTCCCTTCCCTTCCCACTCCTCCCGACTCTCCCCATCTTGTCCTTCAGATTTCTTTCTCCTTCCATATGCTTAAGTCACCTTTCCTCGGAAGACAGAGAAACAGACAGAGAGATATAGATAAATAGATAAGTAGGTAGATAGACAGATAGGTAGGTAGATAGACAGATACATAGATAGAATAAGAGAGAGTGAGAAAGAGAAAGAGAGAAAGAGAGATAGAGATAGAGAGTGAGAAAGAGAGAAAAAGAGAGAGAGAGAGAGAGAGAGATTGAGATACATAGCTAGATAGGTAGATAGATAGATAGATAGATAGATAGATAGATAGAGAGAGAGAGAGAGAGAGAGAGAGAGAGAGAGAGAGAGAGAGAGAGAGAGAACGAAAGAGAGGACGACTGGTACCACACCAGTGGCGGCAGTGGTTACTTAGGTTAGACGGGCGATGTCAAATAACGGGTTTGAGTTAGCCGACAGATAATGACGGGGCAGTCGCCACTCGGACCTTATGATGAAGAAGACAAACGCGATGGGAAGAGCGGAGGGGCCGGGGATGATCGTGGTCATGATACGGACGCGGGTGATGGCACGGGCGATAGCGGTGCCAGTAACGAAGGACCCGGAGGAGCGATGTCTCACGGAGGAGCCTCCCGGCGAGGAGCGTTGGGTCACGCCCTATGGTATGATACGGATCATCTCGTGCACCCACCGCCCTCGGGGTCAGTCCACGTGGTGGGTTCTTCCTGGAGGGCGTCTTGGACGAAGCCTTGTGAGGAGAGGTGGGGGTGAGGGAGGGAGAGGAGGAGAATAGGCAGGTTTAAATGTTTCTTTTTTTTCCTGAAAATTTTTATTTATTTATTTTTTAATTGTGGGGGCAGAGGTACAACATGTACTTAGTGAACTCTTCCCCACACCCACCCACCCACCCATCCACCCATCCACCCACATTTTGGTAGGAAATTTCTCTACGCGCGACTTGGGGCCATCACGTGGGATAGAACCCGGAGAAGAGGCACAGAGCACAGGTGGCGAGGGACATTTCGGCAGCTGGGCGAACAGGTGGCAAGTCGACACCTGGTGGTGCTGATAATGAGGTCGGCAGGTGTAATGGTGGCGCCGGGCCAGGGTGGTCGTCAATATTGATGGGGGTGTACATGGCAATTATGGTAATCATGGCGGCTGCGGCTGCGGCGGCGGCGGCGGCGGCGGTAGGGTTACAGATAAAACCCGGGCGAGAGGTGGGCCGTGGAACGACTGGGCTCCCCTCTGGCGCAGAAGGAGGAGGAGGAGGAAAAGGAGGAAGGAAGGGGAGAGGAGGTATGGAGGTGAGCAGGAGGTGGAGTAGGATGAGGATGAGGAGGAAAAGGAAAATGAAGAGGGGGAAGGGAGATGAGGAGGGGAGTTGAGGAGGAAGAGGAGGAGGAAAAGGAGAAGGAGGAGGAAGGGGAGGAGACGGGGAGGAGGAAGAGGAGGAGGAGGAGGAGGAGGAGGAGGAGGAGGAGGAGGAGGAAGAAGATGAGGAGGGGTGGAGGAGGAGGAAGGGGAGGAGACGGGGAGGAGGAGGAAGATGAGGAAGGGGTGGAGGAGGAGGAAGAGAAGAAGAAGAAGAAGAAGAAGGAGGAGGAGGAGGAGCAGGAGGAGGGGGAGGAGTGTGATATTTCGAAGGTTATCCTGAGAGGCCCAAGGAGCGATAATACCATGGTTCTTGACAGTAATGGTGATGGGACTGACAATGGTTTTAAATGGTGCTGGCAGTGGCAGTAATGAGGAGGAGGAGGAGGAGGAGGAAAATGAGAAGAAGTGAGAGGAGGAGGAGAATGAGAGGAAGGAACAAGAGGAGGAAGAAGAGGAAGAATAGGAGAGAGAGGAGGAGGAGGAGGAGTAGGAGAGGGTGGAGGAGGAGTAGGAGAGGGAGGAGTAGGAGTAGGAGAGGGAGGAGTAGGAGTAGGAGAGGGAGGAGGAGTAGGAGAGGGAGGAGGAGGAGGGAGAGGAGGGAGAGGAGGAGGAGGGAGAGGAGGGAGAGGAGGAGGAGGGAGAGGAGGGAGAGGAGAAGAATGAGAAGAAGGAGGAACTATAAGAAGAGAAGGAAGCGTAGGAGGAGAAGGAGATGTAGGGGGAGTAAGAGGAGGAGTGGGAGTAGGAAAAGGAGTAGGAAGAGGAGGAGTAGGAGGAGGGGAAAAGGAGGAGGATAAGAAGGAGGAGGAACTAGAAAAGGAGAAGGAAGAGTAGTAGGAGGAGGAGGAGGACGAGAAGAAGTAGGAGGAGAAAGAGGAGTTGGAGGAGAAATATAAATAGTAGGAGAAAGAAGAGCAAGAAGAATAAATATATTTTTTCATAGGTGATAACCAGCGCTTCTAACAGAAAGGAGAGAGAGAGAGAGAGAGAGAGAGAGAGAGAGAGAGAGAGAGAGAGAGAGAGAGAGAGAGAGAGAGAGAGAGAGAGAGAGAGAGAGAGAGAGAGAGAGAGAGAGAGAGAGAGTAAAAGATAAACGCGATCAGCATCCAATTAGAAAATAATACTGCGTGACTCAGGTCCGTAGGTATGTCACTAAATTCCCTAAAATACTGATTGCATAGTATAACCCCATAATGGGACAAAAGAGAGAGAGAGAGAGAGAGAGAGAGAGAGAGAGAGAGAGAGAGAGAGAGAGCAAGAGAAGCATATAGAAAGAGATATATGGAAAGGGAGATATATAGAAAAACAGAGACTGAGATGGATAGATAGATAGATACAGAGAGAAAGAAAAATAAAGAGAAAATATATAAAAAGAGAAAAAGAGAAAGATAAAAAGAGAGATATAGATAAAGAGAGAAATAGAGATAGAGAAGTACATAGACATATATAGATATATATATAGAAAATAGGCAGATAGAAAAATGTACAGAGAGAATGAAAATAAAAGAAAGAGAAAAACATGAAGGTTAGGACATCGTAACCAGTAGCACAGGTGGCGAGAACCTAAAGAATAAGAAGCAGAGAAAATAATAAAATAAGATAAATAAATAAAATAGAATAAAATCCGCCTCCGCTATTGGTGTTTCCTGCATTCGTGTGCGCGTGCGTGCGCGAGCGCGCGCGCGAACGGCAGAGCCCGGGAGTCGAACCGCGGTGGCCGGGCGCGCGCTGGGAGGCCCCCGCTCGTACAAGAGATAAAGAAGGATCCTTTTACGGTCTCTACGCCCCGCTCGACTCTCCACCTTATGTTTACTACTCTCCGCGCTCTTCCTCACCGCCGACCACCATCGCTGCCGCCGCGGACCCGCCACAGCCGCTCCGCCGCCTCAGGCACCGTACCAGCTCCCGCTGCCGTCGCCTGCTGCAGCTGTTCCCGCTGTCGTAAGGTGCGAAGAAACCTCGCTTCAGAAGGAGGGAGCAAGTCAACAAATGTGAATGTGTGAGCACGAGTGGTGTTGTAGACGTGGATACAAGTGAGAACGTGAGAAGTGTGTGTGGCGATGAGTCTGAAACTGAACGTTACTGATCGTTCTTCGTGTAGTGACTGTGATGTGGTGTGTGTGTGTGTGTGTGTGTGTGTGTGTGTGTGTGTGTGTGTGTGTGTGTGTGTGTGTGTGTGTGTGTGTGTGTGTGTGTGTGTGTGTGTGTGTGTGTGTGTGTGTATGTGTGTGTGTGCGCGCGCGTGTGTGGGGAGGTTATGTCTGTGGGCGGGGCGATCCCCACCTCTCCCTTGACTTCTTGCCCATGCCCATCCATCTCGCCCAAACTCAGAAATAAGTGTCAGAACCTCACAGACAGCGGCCATCTCTCCGGGCCTCCGGGCACATGGGCAGACTCTCCCAATTGATTTTTATTTCTGTTTCCGAGCGTTATCTCTCGCAATGGTGCGCCACCATCGTCATCACTGCTAAGGAGGATGGGCTCTCTTGCTGATGGCCAGTCATCTCTTTAAGGAGGGGCACTATAATGAAGGAGCTAACGAGGCTTCATCTAAGCTTGACCTTCAGCTTGGCTTCGCCTTGTTGACCGACTGTCATCTGCTGAAGGATTGTCGTCAAATTGAAGGAGCTAACGAGGCTTCATCTAAGCTTAACCTTCATTTTGTTCTTTCCTTATTGACTGACTGTTATATGCTGAAGGATTAGCGTCAAATTGAAGGATATACAGAATACTTAACCTAACCTTAAGCTTAACCTATAGTTTGGTTTCTCCTTGTTGACTGACTGTCATATACTGAAGGATTATCGTCAAATTGAAGGATATAAAAAATAGCTAACACAACCTTAAGATTAACTTAACCCCATTCAATGGATACAGGAGTCTTTAAACCCTTCAGTCCTGCCTTAGTACGAATAGAATTATCAGGCGTTAAGT
>NC_134815.1:42365768-42368268 GCF_046742065.1 Oratosquilla oratoria | reverse complement strand
GAGGAGGACGAGGAGGAAGAGGAAAAAGAGGAAGAGGGGGAAGAAGGGGAGGAGGAGGGGGAGGAGGAGGAGGACGAGGAGGAAGGTCTCACAAGTGTGGGTATATGGTATCATACATAAATTAAATGAAACTGATATAAGATGAAATAATGGTCTATTGAGGTTGGGGAACCTAGAAGCTGGATATTCAGAAAAGGGGGAAAAATTAAAATATTGTTCTGTGTGTGCGTGTGTGTGTGTGTGTGTGTGTGTGCGTGTATGTGTGTGTGTGTGTGTGTGTGTGTGTGTGTGTGTGTGTGTGTGTGTGTGTGTGTGTGTGTGTGTGTGTGTGCGTGTGTATGTGTGTGTGCGCGCGTGCACGCGATTCACCACGGTGCTAGATCACGTGCTGGACTTGTGGTCGATAGCTCCCACCTTACAAGAAGAGAGCTTCATAGCTCGCATGGGCCACACACACAACCCATCCTTTTGATCAAGGGAGACAGTGACGGTTTACGGGATTGTGCGAGTTCCAAGCCCTCAACAGGACTCTATCTCTGTTCTGCTGATTTGGTAGGACAAGACACTAGTCACTGTAACGCCAAGTTCTGTATATGTATGTGTGTTTTCTCTGAAAAAGAGGTAAAGGAAAAAATGAAAGAAAAGAGAAAGAAAATGAGGAGAAGAAAGAAAAAAAAGAGGAGGAGGAGGAGGAGGAGGAGAAAGAGAAGATGGAAGAGGAGGAAGAAGACAAAAAGGAAGAAACAGAGAAGGCAAAAGAAGAAGAAGAAGAATAATAAAAGAATAGAAGAAGAAGAAGAAGAAGAAGAAGAAGAAGAAGAAGAAGAAGAAGAAGAAGAAGAAGAAGAAGAAGAAGAAGAAGAAGAAGAAGAAGAAGAAGAAGAAGAAGAAGAAGAAGAAGAAGAAGAAATCGCTTTGCTCGCAGGCGCCCAGCTCTGCGGGCTGCTTGCATTTCATGTCGAAATAATAGGATCTGAAATCCTCGTTAGCGCTAAACCACTCATTTTTGGATGTAAACGATCTGCATCCATCCCAGTAGTGAGACACAAATCGCTTCTCTTCTTCAGGGTCTATATCTCCACCGTAAACTGTATGATCCTCAAGACTCAGTTGTTGAGCTGGATTGTTCTTAAACACCTTCTCTAGTCGCTTAATTTTTCGCCGGGGGCTTGGCTGCGCAAACAGCGGCCTACGGCCGCAGCGCTCCGCGCTTTAATCCCACGATAGGGATCCCGTGCTGGGGATCCCGTGTTGGGGTTCCGCCCCGAGGCCGAGGCCGAATCCAAGGGACATATTTTCCTGGTCAGTTCAAGGGAACATAGCGACCACTGAGGACTTGCGACCACTGAGGACTTGCGACCACTGAGGACTTGTGACCACTGAGGTCTTGCGACCACTAAGGACTTGCGACCTTCGAGGACTTGCGACCTTTGAGGACTTGCGATCTTTGAGGACTTGCGACCTTTGAGGACTTGTTACCTTGTAGGACTTGTTACCTTGGAGGACTTGTTACCTTGGAGGACTTGTTACCTTGGAGGACTTGTTACCTTGGAGGACTTGTTACCTTGGAGGATTTATTACCTTGGAGGACTTATTACCTTGGAGGATTTATTACCTTGGAGGATTTACAACCTCGTAGGACTTGCAACTTCAGAGGACTTGCACCCTCGTAGGACTTACGACCTCGGAGGACTTGCAGCCTCGAAGGGCTTACAACTTCGGAGGACTTGCACCCTCGGAGGACTTGCACCCTCGGAGGACTTGCACCCTCAGAGGACTTGCACCCTCGGAGGACTTGCACCTTCGGAGGATTTGCACTCTAGGAGGACTTGCACTCTCGGAGGACTTGCGCCCTCGTAGAACTTGCACCCTCGGAGAACTAACACCCTCGAAAGGCTTACCGCCTCGGAGAACTTACGACCTCAGAGGACTTACAGACATGTAACATTTTTAAGATGTGTCACCTTTGAAATGGTTTAATTTTTATTATTTGTACATAACAAAATACTCTTCTTGATTTCTGACGCCTCATTAGCTTTCTTCTTGCCGAAAGGAGACAAAGAGGACATGTACTTCTCAGGGAATTCACTTCTGTGAATGTTAACTGTTTTAAATTCTTATTCTTCCTCACATCACTCAGTGAATATTTCCCTTTGTTATCCAACTCCAAAAATGGCGATGCCTGCGTTTGTCTTGCGTGGTTCCGACCATGGTGTTTGACAACCTTGCAGAGACACACCGGGACGAATCACACAACCGGGCCGGAGGAGACGTGTCCCCTTGAGGGATTTCCGGTTTCCGGTCCGATTACAGGATCTTTTTTTATTAGTACTAGGGGCTCCTCTGAGGGCTTCCAAGGAGTTCCACAGGGGCTCCCCAGGAGTTTCCAGAGTGCACTCAAGGGGCTCCGCAAGTGCTCCCCTTGAAGTCCCAGGGAGTTTTTAATGGGTTCCTCAGGAGTTCCTGGAAGGTTCCATAGGGAATCACCACAGGGATTCTC
>NC_134815.1:42345768-42350768 GCF_046742065.1 Oratosquilla oratoria | reverse complement strand
TAATAAAGAGTCATTATGTAGTGTCAGTTAGGTTCTAACCACCTTGTAGAGCAAGAGCCGGATTAAAAACAAAATCTGGATCCTTTTAAAGATGTATATGACCGTCTTTGTTGAACAAATGTCTTAGGTGTGTAATGTCTTTATTGTGTTGCACAAATGCCTTGGGTGTATAATATCCTTATTGTGTTGGAAAAATATCTTGGGTGTATAATGTCCTTTTTGTGTTGGAAAAATATCTTGGGTGTATAATATCCTTATTGCGTTGGGCAAATGTTTTGCATGCATAATGTTCTTATTGTGTTGGACAAATGTCTCGTGTATATAATGTCCTTATTGTGTTGAACAACTGCCTTGGGTGTATGATATCATTATTGTGTTGGACAAATGCCTTGGGTGTATAATGTCCTTATGTTGGACAAAATGTTTGGGTATATAATGTCCTTCCTGTGTTGGAAAAATGTCTTGGGTATATAATGTCTTTATTGTGTTGGACAAATGTCTTGAGTGTGTTGTATAATACCCTTATTGTGTTAGAAAAATGTCTTGGGTGTATAATCTCCTTATTGTGCTGGGTAAATGTCTTAGGTGTATAATATACTTATTATGTTGGAAAATGTCTTGGGTATATAATGTCTTTATTGTGTTGAACAAATGTCTTGAGTGTATTGTATAGTATCCTTATTGTGTTAGACAAATGTCTTGGGTGTATAATTTCCTTATTGTGTTGGGCAAATGTCTTAGGTGTATAATATATTTATTATGTTGGAAAAATGTCTTGGGATATGATGTCATTATTTTTCTCTGACGAAGCTCAGAAAATTTTAATTGTCTTGGAATCGAATTCTGATGACATTTAACTACAGTTGGCAATCAAGTGAACAAAATTCTCATTATTGTTTGCCAGTTTTCAAGTCATATTATACAAAAACACGGAATGAAAGTTGTGATTCTCTTCAGGCTTGTGTATTGATATTTGGTCGCGAATCTTTGAAATGTAAAAAATAAACACGTAAATGAATAAATAGATAAAATATAGATACATAAATAATTGAATAAATAAGTAAATGAATAGAAATATGAATGAATAGGTTAATAAACAAATGAATAATAACAAAATGCGCAGGGGAAAAAGAACAGCTAGATGAATAAATAGGTTAATAAACAAATGAATAAATAACAAAATGCGCACGAAAAAAGGAATTTTGGGACATGTCAACAGTACACAACAATACGCATATTTGTGCTGACTCAAAAAAAAAAAACACTTTCTAGTGTTTCCAAATTCTTTTCGTGTGCCTTTCTGAAACACTAAAACAATGCCTGCAAGCTAAGACACACCCCACTGGGGAAGTAGCTGCATAGTATCCACCCACAAGACACACACATCCTTCACAAGAACGGCTGCAACCCTGACGTCGCAATGGGGACGCAAAAGAAAAGAAGAGGAAAAAAAAGTAACGAAAAAAGAAAAGAGGAAGAAAAAAAAAGTAACGTAAAAAGAAAAGAAGAACAAAAAAGTGTCGCGTCTCCCCGCTGAGCCCGGCATAAGTGTTGGTTCCACTCTGCAAGCGAGATACGCGGGTTTGTGTGTGCAAGGTTGGCCGGATATGACGTCACGACAAATTTATCTTGTTGAGGAGTGTGCCCTGAGCCTCGCTATCTTGCATCTGGGCAGGTGCCCCCTCCCCCTCCCCCTCCCTCCCTCCCAAGCGTCTGTATATGTGACCTTGCTCCCTTCCTTCCTACACTGTACCTCCACTCCCCTCCCCTCCCCTGGCACCCTAACCCATCTCTCACTCACCGTCCTCCTCTTCCCCTCACTTCCCCTCTACCGGTACGTCTAGACTCACTATTTTCCCAAGTCTTTCCCTCACCGCTGCTATACTTTCTTCGCTTTTAAATCCTGTGCCATCATCAACATACAACGTATCTTTTCCTAAAGGTGGTGTCACATTGCCAGCATGCTACTTGGTTTTGCTACTTTGGAATATAATCGGCTTCGGTTACGATACATATATATATTTTTTTCAAATTCCCAAATGTCAAATTACTCTTGCGTCTTATAATGAGAAGCTGAATGACGACATAAGAAAATTTAAACCCTTACGGATGTCAGAGACATTGTTGAGGTGTTCTTACGGATGTCTAGAATATTGTAATCAAAGTCGTTTCTGCTCTAACGAAGAATCAAAAGCAAGTAGCATGTGTGCCGCCACCTTAAATCGGTGGTGCTAGTAGCCACCACCACTGTTTCACCGCCTCCAGCATCTTTCTATCACCCTTAGGAACTAAGCTAAGAAACATGCTAACACCAATTTCGTTTCCTGTTTTAATATCATCTTCACTAACGCAGTTCTACAAAATTAACAGCTATCACCACCACCATCAATATCACCCGCCATCACCCACTATCCACCACCATCACACTACCATCACCGTCCGACGACGACAACGACGACGAGTACCACCACCATCATCACCACGACCACCACCACAACAACGACCACGGCCACCACCATCACTTACGAAGTCTGTCTGTTCGGCAGCGTGATCGTGAAGGTCATGCTTTTGAATCTTTCCTGTTGGATCCTGTCCAGCTACGACGACGACGACGACTTTCCCCGTAAGGCGGCGCTCGGGAAACCATTTGGACGAAATAAGGGCAGTAAACCATACAGTAGTTTGTCCACTTTAACTCGAAACTTTATATTAATAACGAAAAGAAAAATATCTTAAAAGTCTTGGTGAGATGTATTCTTTTACAATAACGCGACAAAGGAAATGGTGAACACATGTAATTTTGTGAAATTGAAGGACGGTAACCAAGATGTTTAGGGAGAAAATCTCTGTCAAGTTTAAAGGAATGGACTATGTGGGTGCCATAGCAGATACTAACGAAGTATATGAATATTAGTATTTCGCCAGCAATAACCGACGATTCTATATAATATCGTGCTGAAAAAGTAGTCACAAAAGTGATAAAGGAGAGATTTATAGAGGACAGCAGAAAAGAAGGAAAATAGAGATTAGAACTGATCACAGTTATTTTCAAGTGAAGATTAGTCTTCAATCTTAAAAAAATGTGAATCTGGTCCGTATGGGTGCACTAAAGTCCCTAAGTAGAAGGTTACACAGAATCACGAGGAAATGTATTCAGAGATGTTGTAAATTGTTGAGTCCTCCCTGATCAAATAGCTTACTAATTTTAACACATCTGAATTTTAGGGCAATGGTGCTTCGATGCCATCAGCTTGGCCGTTAACAAACTTGTACATCAAGTAGTTCGCCCAAACCTGAAGCTACCTCCTGAACTCAACTGAACCACGTGTTAGCATGCTTTCCTCCTCATGTCTCCACTATGCATATCCCGCAGACCCATTTGTATAATCACGCTGAAGAGGATCACAGACAGTGATCGTAACATACGCATCTTAGTGCACCGTTCTCTTTTTTCTGCGATAATGGGATCTACAGTTCATAATCAGATATATTTATGACATGGTGTTGATGTCCCCATAGTGCTGACAGACCAGGTGTTTGGGAACAGTGGTAAACCCTAAATGGGCTAAACAATAACAACAACAACAACAGCAACAACAACAACAATAATAACAATAATAATAATAATAATGATTATAATAATATTAATAATAATAATAATAATATTAATAATAATAATGATAATAATAATAATAATAGTAATAATAATATTATATATTATATTATATATATATATACATATATATATATATATATATATATGTATATATATATATATATATATATATATATATGATTTCTAACCAAAGTTGACGTATTTGAGTTTGTATGGTTATGTCTTCACAGTGATGGGTTCCATATTCTTTTGATCTGGACTTGTATTACACATTTTCAGAAGTATGCGGAAAAAAATATTTGCCATATGCAACGATTTTAAGAATAATTTGTATTTATTTAAGTACTATGGGAATGGGTGAATATTAGATAATTTCATTTTACACAAATTTATTTTTGGGTACCGCTCAATTTTTTTTCTTCGTTCTTGTTCCCTATGTATGCGTGTAAGTGTGTGTATGTGTGTATACGGCTAGACAGCGCAGTGGTACCGTTTGCAACAGCTAATCCAATGGTCCGAGTTCGATTCCCACCCAGTTTTGAAATAATTTCAGTATCGCTACACTGCGAGCCGGCACTCCAACTCGTGGACAAGGAGCTGTGTGTAAGGTCACAGCATTACACATAGCTCGGGCATGTATGACCTCTGAACGCTTATCCAGGATGGTAACAGCTGTCGATCACGAGTCGAGCAAATGATCCAAGATAATGGTGAATCACAGTGGTTCTCCGGTGTGGAACGGTACAGTCTTCCACTTTGGCACTGAGCGTGTGACAAGATGTTGACGAGCCTACGTCAGGAGGCGCTGAGTAGCTACGGCCGAAGCCATCGCCTTTGCCCTGTTACACGCTTTCGGGATTGTTGGGGCAGGTAACAGTCATAAGAACATAAGAATGGAGGAGACTGCTAAAGACCATAAGGCCTACACTAGGAGTTCCATTTTCTTTATAACCTGTCATCCCAATCCATAAATCTATCTATCCTTCTCTTAAAACAACCGAAAGTTTCATTACATTTTTACTAAGTTTATTCCATTCGTTAACAACTCTTCTGGTCAACCAGTCCTTGCCTACTTCCTTCTTAAACCTAAATTGTCCAATTTCAACCCGTTACTACGAGTCTTGCCCTGCTGTTTTAACATGATGACCTTGACTGCATCACCCTTGTTATAGCCCAGTCACTGTTAGGAATCGGAGAGGAGTGCGGCGTGACAAGGACACCAAGAGAATGAAAGTAAAAGAGAAGTTGGGAACGAAAGGGACTAGGCAACGTACTAACCCTTTTGCTACATGGGAATGAATGAAATAAACTGGCATATGTGCGTGGCGCGCGCGCGCGCATGTACGTGTTTTAGCGAATGTATCTGTTTTTGTGTGTATATGTA
>NC_134815.1:42325768-42330768 GCF_046742065.1 Oratosquilla oratoria | reverse complement strand
AAGCCATTGAGGGTCTCCTGGAGGTCTCCGGAACTCTCCGGAAGGCCTTGATAAGGTCTTTGGAGGTGTCGGAAGGTGATTTTATCCAGTCGAGTGAGAAGGCATCATATTTGTGTAAACGCGTTGGTAGGTTCGGTTAAAATGATCAACCTCGTACTTTTCAGCTCGAAGTAAAAGAGCTCCATTCAAAAACAAAGAATTAGTGCTCTAAACAATCGTTTCATGATTATCATTGAACCATGAACGATCATCGTTGAACGATAATCGCACAGAGCAAAACATACCAGCTCGTGAGTTCAGTAAATGAGATGGCGAGGATCCTACGCCAGGAGGCGCTGAGTAGCTGCGGCTGAAACCGTCACCTTTGACCAATTATGTGTTTTGGAGACTGTTTGGAGTATGTAACTAACAGTTGCTACTGGGAATCGGAGAGAAGTGTGGACTCCAACCCACAGCTAAACGAATGCGAGCCCAACCGATTACGCCATCAGCACAGATGTAGATTGTGCATACGGTACAAAATCCTCGGAACTGGTTCTCAAGACCATTCACCTAGCAGAGCTAGTAGCGTTCTGAAATGTTGGGGGAAAAAATTGCGGAAAGGGATGATGGCCGAAAAGGAGGTAAATAAACTGGAATGAGAAGAAAGACAATAAGAGTCGAAAAAGAGGAGTGTTTTTTTATGTTTAAAGTTATTCCGTCATTATTGATGCAGCTGAGATGGACCTCCACTGAGGACCCGTGAAGGACGTTCTGCCTCTGTGACTCTCCATGCTGGCTTAATCCTGGTTAGTGAGGTCGTATGCATGGTGAAGAGCTTTTTGGTATGTTGGAAATACTGTGGTTGTGAATGTAGTCTGAAATCATTGTAATTAGCTAGAAAACACTGATTAGGTGCAAGCATACATTCATATGCGACACTGATCTACTGCACGCCTGATGTCAGCCGTTGCGGAGAGGGGTTGGAAAGTGCTTTTGCACTTATCGGGGATCGAACCCGGACCTTACGCGTTCCGAGGCAGGAACTTTACCCACTGCACCACGCAGGAGGAAGAAAGAGAGAGAGAGAGAGAGAGAGAGAGAGAGAGAGAGAGAGAGAGAGAGAGAGAGAGAGAGAGAGAGAGAGAGAGAGAGAGAGAGAGAGAGAGAGAGAGAGAAAGAGAGACAGGACTAAAATTTTGGTACCTGGCGGAGAGGGGATAAAGAACAAGAAGACCGGGATAAAAAAAAGTGTGGGGAGAGGAAGAACACGTAACAAAAACAGAGAAGAAGAAAACAAAAAAGCAAAAAGCAAAAAAGGAAGATGGAGGTACGAGAGAGATGACGGGGGATGGAGGGGGTGGGTGGGGGTGGTGGAGGGGGTGGGTGAGGGTGGTGATGAGGGACTAGGTAGGTGGAGCCACCAGTGAGGGAGGGTTGGCTGCTGTGGCCGTTATCCAGGGGGCTGGTGGTGGCGGCGGCAGCCTTCAGACAGCGTGGCGGCGAGGCAAGGCGGCACGGTGGCGGACGCTTCGGTCTCTCTCTCTCGAGCGGAGCCTGCCTCCTCCTCCTCCTCCTCCTCTTCCACGCACTTCTTTCCTTTCCCCTCCTCCTACACTTGTTCAATCTTCACCTCCTCCTCCTCCTCCTCCTCGTATGTCTTTCCTTTCTCTTCCTCTTCTTTCATCTTCATCTCCTCCTCTTCTTCCATCTTTACCTCCTCTTCCTCCTCCTTTGCTTCTACATTCACCTCCTCCTCCTTCTCCTCCTCCCCTCCTCCTACTCGTACTTATTTTCTTTCCCCTCCTCCTCCTTTTCTTCCATCTTCACCTCCTCCTCATCGTACTTCTTTCCTTTCCCCTCCTCCTCCTCCTCCTCTGCTTCCATATTGACTTTTTTTTTCCTACTCCTCCTCTTCCTCATCGTACTTTTTTCCTCCTCCTCTTCTTCATCTTTGCCTCCTCCTCCTCCTTCTACTCCTCCTCCTCCTCCTCGTACTCCATTTCCTCCTCTCCTCCTCACCCTCTCCTACTCCTCCACCTCTTCGTACGCCTTTTCCTCCTTTCCTCCTCCTCCCCCACTCCGGTCTTCCCTCTCTATCTCCTTCTCCTCCTTGTATTCCTTTCCCTCCCCCTCCTCTTCCTCCATCTTCACCTCCTCATCGTCATATTCCTTTTCCTATTCTTATCCTCATCGTACTCCTCTTTCTTCCCCTCCTGTTATTCGTCCTCCTCTTCCTCCTACTCCTTGCACTCCTTCCCCTCCTCTCTTCTCCTCCACCTCCTCTTCCTAGTACTCCTCTTCCTTTAATTCTTTTCCTCGTACTCCTCTTCCTTTACCTCTTCCTCTTCTTCTATTTTCAACTCCTCCTTCTCGTACTCCTTTTCTTCCTCTCCTCCTCCTTCTCGTACTCCTTTTCTTCCTCTCCTTCTCCTCCTCTTCCTATCTCTCATCCTCTTCATATTTCCATTTCTTTTTCTCTTCATTTCCCCTTCCTTCTCCTCCTCCTCCTCCTCCTACTAATTCTTGTACTCTTTTCTTTCGTTTCCATCCACCTCCCGCCTTACTACTCGTCTACGTCCTCCTCCTCCTCCTCCTCCTTCTCGTTTTTCTCTTCCTCCCCCCTTTCCCCTCCTCCTCTTTTTCCTTCTTTTCTTCCTCTCCCCCTCCGCCTACTTCTTCTCCTCCTCATTTTCATAATTTTCTTCCTCCTCCTCCTTTCTCCCTCCCCTCCTCCTCTTCACTCCTTTCCACATCCTCCTCCTCCCTCCCCTCCTCCTCCTACCTCCCCTCCTCTTCCTCCTCCCTCCCCTCCTCCTCCTTCTCCTCTTCCTTCCCCTCTTCCTTCCCTTTCTCCTTCCCCCTCCCCTCCTCCTCCTCCTCCCTCCCCTCCTCCTCCTCCTCACTCCCCTCCTCTTCCTCCTCCCTCCCCTTCTCCTCTTCACTCCCCTCCACTTCCTCCTCCTCCTTTTCATCCTTTCCTTCCTTCTCTTCATTCATACCCTTCTCCCTACCTTCCTCCTCTTCTCCTTCCACTTCTTCTCCTCCCTCCCTTCCTCTTCTTCTCCTTTCTCTTCTCCTCCTCCCTTCCCTATTCCTCCTCCTCCTTTTCCTCCACCATCTCCTGAGCCATGAACCTCTTAACGACGGTGATCTCTTCTGTCAACCATTGTTCGGGCCAGAACAGACGGTCTCGATCAGGTGACGGATTGGTCTCGGAACGAAAGAGGGCCTCGTTCGACCGTGACCCCATTCCTGTCCTTGGTCTGGTTCCCCAAAGCAGGACAAAAATCTCCGCCAGGTGGTCTTGGGCAGAACAGAAGGCGTCGGTCGTGTGTATTGGTCTGACCCTCCGACGTTTCCATCTTGCTTTCTTCTGCCGCGTTCCCTTTCCCGCCTCCTCTTCCTCCCCACCCACCCTCGTTTAGTGTGGGGGAGGGGAACGCTTTGGCGCGAACACATTGGTGAGATAGGAGGAGGCGCAAGGGGTAGGAGGAGGGGAAGGAGGAAGGGAAGGAAGAGGAGAAGCAAGAGGGGAAGGAAGAGGGGAAGGAAGAGGGGAAGGAAGAGGGGAAGGAAGAGAAGAAGGAAGAGGGAAAGGAGGAGGCGAAGGAAGAGGGGAAGGAGGGGAAGGAAGAGGGGAAGGAGGAGGGGAGGGAGGAGGTGCAAGGGGGAAGGAGGAGGGGAGGGAGGAGGCGCAAGGGGGAAGGAGGAGGAAAAGGAGGAGGGGAGGAAGGAGGGGAGGAGGGGAAGGAGGAGGTGAGGAAAAGGGGAAGGAAGGAGGGAAAGGAAAAGGGGAAGGAAGGAGGGAAAGGAAAAGGGGAAGGAAGGAGGGGAAGGAGGAGGGGAAGGAAGAGGAGAAGGAGGAGGGGAAGGAAGAGGGGAAGGAAGAGGGGAAGGAAGAGGGGAAGGAAGAGGGGAAGGAAGAGGCGCAAGGGGGAAGGAGAAGGGGAAGGAAGGTAGGTAGGGGGCGGGAACATTGAGTAGCGTATTTTGTGCGTGCCCATGCCCCTGTCCCTGCTTGCTCCTTCTTGGGCCCCATCGGGGTCTTCAGTGAGGAACCCTCACATGAATGAAGTCGGTGGACGCTACTAAGGTCAGAAACCTCAAAAGTACCTACGTAAACGTAAGCTACCCGTACATATCAACTTGTAAATATAAATCGCCCCAATAGTAACAATAATTTAATTAAGGTAAGGTTAGGTTAGGTTATGTTAAGAAGCAACATTCATAAAATGTGATCATATTGAAAAGTTTAATATGTCTATCGATAAAGAGAATGTTAATATATATATATATATATATTATATATATATATATATATATATTTATATATGCGTGTGTGTGTGTGTGTGTGTGTTTGTGTGTGTGTGTACGTATGTGTGTGTGTGTGATCCGCCATAGTCTTCGATCACGCGTTGGACTCGTAATCTATAGCTATTTCCCTCCCGGAAGAGAGCTCAGAGTTCATATATGACCGATCTATGGGTAATGCTGTGACCTTACACGCACACACCCACCCAATCCCCCTCCCCCACGAGAGCTTGAGTAATATCTCTCAGCGCAGCGATACTGAAATTATTTTAGCCCTGGGCGGGATTCGAACCCGGACCACCGAAGTGACAGCCGGGAACTCTGACCACTGTGTGTGTGTGTGTGTGTGTGTGTGTGTGTGTGTGTGTGTGTGTGTGTGTGTGTGTGTGTGTGTGTGTGTGTGTGTGTGTGTGTGTGTGTGTGTGTGTGCGTGTGAGCATACATGAAAGCATAAATTCATAAACACATGCGTAAGAGCAAGTGTTCTGTGCATGTCTGCATGCGCGAGTGCGTGCGTACGTGCGTGTTCAAGCTAATACGTAACACTACGCTCGCTTTCGTGCGTACAGGCACGTACGCGACATGATAAACCTGACACAGAAGCACCTCAGTCTAAGGCCCTATTCACACTGGCGGTTTCAACCACCGCGGCTCAGTGTCAGTAGAGGCGTTCACACACAACCGCGAAATTTTCCTTGACTATATGG
>NC_134815.1:42318268-42320768 GCF_046742065.1 Oratosquilla oratoria | reverse complement strand
TCAAAGGAAGGATAATTTTAGAATCCAGCCTGCTGCGGTACCTAGTTTAACGCTTGGTGTTCAGGAAGTCTGCCTTTGCTCTGTGCTGTGTCGCCTGTGTCGCCTGCGTCCCAGTTCGCGCTTAGGGTTGGAGCTTTTATTATGGATTGCACTGGATAGTTTTAGTCAGTTGAAGTCTAATCTTTTGGCAATTATCTCGTTCATATGTGTAAAGAAGCTGATGAGCCTACGCCAGGAGGCGTTGAGTAGTTGCGGCCGAAGCCGTCACCTTTGTCCTATTATCGCTTTAAGGACTGGTGGGGTAGGAAACAATCACTGTTGGGAATTTGAGATGAGTGTGGGATTCGAAGCTACAACTAAGCGAATGCTAGAGCAGCAACCACGCTTCCAATGATGTCACCAGCGCAAGTCTATATAAAGTACTTGACATATTTTGTTTTGGTCAAAGTAAAGTTATTTTACTTTAAACAGAAACAAGCCGAAAAGGTCTTGATATTGGCCACATAAAGTTGAGTAAAGTTTGGATAAATTTGGCTGGGTTAAGTCGGGCTCTTTCACCTGTGACTTATTTTCCAGTGACTTATTTTCCATTGACTTATTTTCCAGGTTTGTTTACATCTAACAACTGGCGCCCCTCACGCCAGTCTGATGCCTTTATAGACGTGTACCGCCCAAGATTTGGAGGAATCTAATATCTTATGAACAATTGTAGGCAGAGAGAAATGTTTATAGAGAGACGCAGGTAACAAAAGAAAATAATCGTCGTGGCGTTTTCCACACTCCCATATTTACGAATTCATACACAAACAAAAAAGACAGACAGACATACAGCCATGCAGATAGACAGACAGAAAGACAGGCAGACAGAGAGGAAGAAAAAAGACGTGAAGTTCAAACAGACATATGAACAGACAAATGGATGGACGAAAAAACAGACAGAAAAAAGACATACAGGTCAAACAGACATACGAACAATGAAATGTACCGACGAACGGACAGATAGACAGACAGACAAACAGAATAGTAACAGACACGAGATGGTCAGAAGGACAGTCCGAGAGACAGACAGGCGAGCAGACGGAGAGACGAACAGATAGATAGAGATAAGGACAGACACACAAACTGAAAGGAAGGACGAGAAACAGACAGACAGAGAGACAGACGGACAGATGGACAGGCGGCCACATAGTTAAGAACCTGAAGACCGGACGGGGTCAAGAAGGTCAGGGAAAGGGAGGAGGAGGAGGAGGAGGGGGAGGAGGAGGAGGAGTAGGAGGAGGAGGAGGATGACGGGAGGAGGAGGGGAGGAAGAGGAGGAGAGACAAGGAGGCGGAGAAGGAGGAAGAGGAAGAAGGAGGAGGAGGAGGAAGAAGGAGGAGGAGAGGAGGGAGAAGGAAGAGGAGGAGAAGGAAAAGGAAGATGAAGAACAAAAGCAGGAGGACGAGGAGGGAGAAGAGGAAGAAGATGAGAAAAATGAGGAGGTGAATGAGAAGGAGAAGGAGAAGGAAAAGGAAGAGGAAGAGGGAAACGAGGGGAACGAGGTTGACGGAGAAAAGGAGGAAGAAGAGGAGGAGGAAGATTAGGATAGTAGGAGAATGGGGAATGGAGAAATAGGAAGAAGAAGAGGAGCAGGAAAAGGGGAATGGGAGCAGGAAGAGGAGGAGGAACAAGAGGAAAAGGGGAGGAGAGGAGAGGAGGAGGAGGAGGAGGAGGAAGAGGAGGAGAAGGAGGAAGAGGAGGAGAGGGGGAGGAGGAGTAGGGGAGGAGGAGTAGGGGAGGAGGAGTGGGGGAGGAGGAGGAGGAGGAGGAGGAAGAAAAGGAGGAGAAGGGGAGGAGGAGGAGTGGGGGAGGAGGAGTAGGAGGAGTGGGGGAGGAGGAGGAGGAGGAGGAGGAGGAGGAGGAGGAGGAGGAGGAGGAGGAGGAGGAGGAGGAGGAGGAGGAGGAGCGGAAGACGGGAGTATACCGAGAGAGGGACTGATCTCCACCTGTGTCAATCAAGAGCCAGTTTGGTACTCACGAAGCTCATTCCTGTCACACATATGATCGACATATTCATCTATTTGTATATTCATCTATCTATTCATCTATTTCAGCGTTATCCAGATCTACTGTAGATTCATCCTCCCTGGTATGGTGATTGTATGCATTTATCTATTTGTTTATCTATTTATTTGTCAATATCTTTTTTTAATACTTATTGTCTATGCATTTTGCTTCTAAATGCATGTCGCTTATGATTTTTCTTTTGTCACATTTTTTTTTTATGATCTTAATAAGATTTTTCTTTTACTTTTTTTTTTTGAGAACCAGATGTTTCTGAAAAAAGGCTGTTGTCATGTTTCTTTGGGAATAAATTCCTCAACTTCGCTTCTCCTATCATCATGAGAGGAGTATGCAACTCCTGTGGACAGGAGATTTGATTTCTAAAGCTGAAAAATAACTAAAATGTCACTTGGTAGATGACAGAACTAAATCTTTAAAGGGATCCCTTTTGCTTTGT
>NC_134815.1:42300768-42308268 GCF_046742065.1 Oratosquilla oratoria | reverse complement strand
TATTTTATTTTTTTATATATATTTTTTTTATTCTGGCTCGTGCTTGAGGATTTTGGGCGGACCCGAAATGGAACGGGGTTCCCATAGACCGTGACCCTTTCAAGCCCGTCCCCTGTCCTGAATAAAATTGACTGTCACCAACAAGGAAAAATATCTGAAGTGCCTGATTTGATTGAGAAGAGACCACCTTCAAAAGTGACTTTTCCGAGAAAGATAAAAAAAAAAAAAAAAAAAAAAAAAAAAAATCTGAAAAATTTCAAACGTGACTTTTTGGAAGGGTCCGTCGGGGGTGCGGGGGAGGGGGAAAGGGGTGGGAAAGAGGGGGATATTGGGGTTCGAGGAGGGGGGAAGGGGTAGAGATGGCTTAGAGTGAACGTTAGGGACTCAGGCATCAGAGATTGTTTGGTTTGTCTTCAGCTGTGCTAGGCGAGTCCCTGGGTAGGTGGAAGGTTAGGGGTGGGGTAAGTGGTAGCGCTAAGGACTGGGATAGTGATAAATGTAGTAGTGGTAGTGAGGGTGGTAGTGGTAGTTGTGGTGGTAGTGATGAAGGTAATGAGTGGCGGTCAGTATAGTGGTGGTGGTGATAGGATGGTGGAAGTGGTGGTTGGTAGCGGCAGTGGTGGTTTGAGTGTTGGCGGAAGAATGTTGGAGAAAAAGCAAATCGCAAAAGGAAAATGGCTTCTGTATTGTGACATTAACAACAGTAATGACAAAAAAAAATTGTCGATCTTTCAGTCCAATTCTAATCATAAAAAAATATATATATTATTCGGAGTTTTCTTTCTTTCGTTTCGATTGATAGAGAATTCCAGAAATTTCCATTAGCGAGAAGCTTCTGCATAGTTACGAAATCTGTGGTTATTCCATCGAAGAAACAGGTCATTTCATTCAGCCGACGAGGTCACACTCTGACCTGAATCCAATAGCCTGTCATTGAAGAGACCACAGTGCCAGTGACGTCACAAGTGAAAATGACGTCACGATTACAAATAACGTCACAAGTCCCAGTGACGTCACAAGTTCCAGTCACGTCACAAGTCCCAGTGACGTCACATGAGCCAACGACTTTACTAATGTAAATTACGTCCGTGTCAGTGACGTCGAAATGCAAGTGACGTCACACAAGTCAATGTCGTCACTAACACAAATGACGTCACGTGTGCCAATGGCGTCACAAATACCAGTGACGTTGTTAGAATCAGTGACGTCACAACTTTCAGAGACGTCACTAATGTAAATGAAGTCCCAAGTGCAAATGACGTCACAATCGTCATCGAAGTCACAAAGGGCATTATTTTTTTTCATACATAATATAGTTTGTTTATGATAAATCTATCTTCTTAGATAAAATATTCATATCCTGTATATAGAAATACAAGAAGCTCTCAACAACGAAAAGTATATTTGCATAGTGATGGAAGGACATGGGGCAGATTTGGATGTCCGTATGACAGCACCTTCTTTCATCTTGTCATCTGTTCCCGGAAGACCTTCATGTAGAAGGCGACGATGAAGGGGGAACCTAGTTCACGGCCACTTCGAAGAAAGAGGACCCAGGAGATCGAAGACAGGTCCTCTGAATCGAGTGTTGTCGTTCCTTGTGATTCAGAAGGGTGTTGGGTCACGTGCTGAACTTTTGATCGCCAGTAACAAGCGTCCCAGGAGAGGGCTGAGAGTTTGTGTATAACCTGATCTATAGACAGTTCTGTGACCTTACTCGTGCACACACACACACACACACACACACACACACACACACACACACACACACACACACACACACACACACACACACACACACACACACACACATTCTCACGCATATGCACACACATACACACACTCATACAAACACACACACACACACACACACACACACACACACACACACACACACACACACACACACACACACACACACACACACACACACACACACACACACACAAACACACACACACAAACACACACATACAAAAAACTTACACACACACACACACGCACGTAAGCAAAATCTCCTTGTACAAGGGAGAAAGTAACGGCTTGTGTTTGTGAAGCTTTTAAATCATAAGCGTGGCTGGAACAAGGACTCTCTGCCTTGGAAGCCAAGACGCTAGCCTGCCAAATCGTGACAGGTGACAGTTGATGGGCACTGAAGGGAGTAAAGAGATAAATGAAGGACTGAAGAAGGGGTAGGGAGAAGGGGAAGGGGAAGGGGAAGGGGAGGGAGAAGGAAAATGGGAGAGTGAAGGCCGGGGGTGAGGGGTTGAGGGTGTGACGTGACACCTGTTTTGCATCAAGATCACACCGACGTCACAGAGGCCTTTACCCATCCCCTCCCCTTCCTCCTCCTCCTCCTCCTCCACTTCTCTCCCTCCTCTTTCCTTCTTTTCTCCTCTTCCCTCCAAAGTTTTCCCATCACTGTGTCACCTGGGATCTTTCTTGCGCCTTGTGAACGTCCTCAGAGGACTCGGCCCACTTCCCATTCCCTTCCCCTCCATTTTCCCCTTTTAATTCCCCTTTTTCTATCCCCACCCGTCCCCACCCTTCACCCTCCCTTTCCCTCCCTTAACCTCTCCTCCTCCCTCACTCCCTGTCTTCCTCTATTCTTTTCTCTCCCTCATGTTCTCCCTCTCCCTACCCTATACCCACCATGTCCTCTTTTCCTGTGTATGTGTGTTTATACCTAACTTTAGTATACAGGGAAGGACCAACGTTCGTGGGGTACCGTGTATGTGTGTGTGTGTGTGTGTGTGTGTGTGTGTGTGTGTGTGTGTGTGTGTGTGTGTGTGTGTGTGTTTGTATGTGTGTGTGTGTGTGTGTAATTCACTATGGTCTTGGATCACGTTTTGGACTCGTGATCAACAGCTACTATACTACCCTCCCGGTTGAGAGATCAGAGCTCCTGTATGACCGATCTATGGGCAATACTGTGATCTGGCACGTACACACACACCCAACTCCCCGCCCACGACAGTTGGAGTAACGGATCGCAGTGCAGCGATACTAAAAATTCAGCCCTGAGCGGGATTCGAACTCGGCTCGCTGGTTTGGCAGTTGCGAACGATACCGCTGTCTCTCTCTCTCTCTTTACTCTCTCTCTCTCTCTCTCTCTCTCTCTCTCTCTCTCTCTCTCTGTGTGTGTGTGTGTGTGTGTGTGTGCGTGTACGTGAGTATGTGTGTGTGTGTGTGTGTGTGTGTACGTGAGTATGTGTGTGTGTGTGTGTGTGTGTGTGAGAGTGTGTGCGTATGTGTATGTGTATATATATATATATACATATATATAATGTGTGTGGGTGTATGTGTGTGTGCGTACGCGCGCGCGCGCGCGTGTGTGTGTATGTGTGTGTGTGCGTTCGTATGCGTGCGTGTGTGCATGTATGCTTTTGTGTGTGTGTGTGTGTGTGTGTGTGTGTGTGTGTGTGTGTGTGTGTGTGTGTGTGTGTGTGTGCGTGTGTGTGCGCGTGTTTGTGTGTATGCGTGTGTATGTGTAAGGTCATAGCATTACCCATAAATCAGACAATACGAGTTATTGGCTCTCATCTGGGAGGGTAAACGCTGTCGATCTCGTGTCAAACTAATATAGGTTGATCACGAGTCGAACACGTGATTCAAGACCATGATGAGTCATGCGCGCGCACACACACACACACACACACACACACACACACACACACACACACACACACACACACACACACACACACACACAAATATATTTTCCTATTCCCGTTTCTTTCTTTCTCCAAGCAAACAAATATGTCATTGACGACACAGAAATACACACAAGTAGACTCCACACTACACCAGCAAAACAAAACCTTTTCCCGAGACGTCACAAGTATCTTAGCAAAGTCCCGTCCCTTCTGAGCAGCTCACAACTCTGTCGTTTCCTTCCCCAAACATGATCTCGTCTTGCCCCCGCCCTATATGGTCTCTTCAAGGCCTCACGTCTTTGTTGACAATCACACCTCGATCCTCTTCCTTACTCGATCTCCTTTATTATCATTTTCTCCCCCGTTTTGTGCGCCAGGACCGTATCCTGTTCGGATTCTTCCCTATCCATCACACTACGTTTGTTGATATTAAATTCCTCCTGCCTTGTTTGGGGGTCCAGGTATATCGTTTACTCATCAATGGCTTCGGCGAAATGTGTTGTTTTCTGTTCTCCCTGATGTTAAAGCAACACTCGGGAAATATATTTGTCAATATATCTCTCATGTTTCCTGCAATGGCTTAATAAAATGCACTGTTTTCTATATTTGCACTAATACTAAAAAATGCTCACAAAAATACTGTACATATATATATATACATACATATATATAGATGAATATATATATATATATATATATATATATATATATATATATATATATATATATATACATATATATATTTATATATACATATATACCCAGGTGCTCGTTTCCTCTCCCATGTACATGGGTGACACTGTTCTCTAGTTTAATGGATCTTCCTTGTTTCTATTCTACAATGTACGAACAATTGTATCTTGTAGAACAAGGTGAGGAGCCTACGTCAGGAGGTGCTGAGTAGCTGCGGCTGTTGCCGTCATCACTGCCATATGCCTTTGGACTATTAGGGCAGGTAACAATCACTGCTGGGAATCGGACAGAAGTGCGGGGCTCGAGCCCACAACTAAGTGAATGTGAGACTAGCACACCACCAGCACAGGCGAATTAGCAATTTCTTCAAAAGTGTAAAATTATATATATATATATATATATATATATATATATGTATATATATATATATATATATATATTATATATATATATGTGCGTAAATAACCACTAGGAAAAGTAAACTAACAAAGCAGAGCGCTTTCGTGTAATTACATCTTCAGTGCAGATACACGAAAGCGCTCTGCTTCGTTAGTTTACTTTTCCTAGTGGTTATTTACGCATTTGTGAACACACGCTCCTATTGTTTTTATTGCATATATATATATATATATATATATATATATATATAATATATATATATATATATATATATATATATATATATGTATATAGATAGATAAATAGATAGGATGCAATAGAATTACTGCGTCTTGAGGTAGTGTCCGAGGGGTGCCCGGATGTGCAACAATATGTGGGTCCCAGAGGCAGCAGGAAGGCTTCCGAGAGGCCTCCCGTCTCCCGCCACCAGCCTCATCCGGGGACAGGCGCACGACGACTTGACATTTCGTTCAAGGGTCGTTGTCACGACTTTGCATTCCTAGGCGGAACTCCTGTGGGCTGCTGTATTTTTTTATTTTTTCACCGTATCTGGCTGAGGCAGTGGTTATCATCCTTTTTTTCTCCATCCCCCCCTCATCTCTTCATGAGTTCCCAACATCTGTGTAGCTCCCTTTCATATTTCTCTCCAAACCCTCTCCGCCCTCCTCCTCCGCCCCCTCCCCCCAAAAAAGAAAAAATATATGTATGTACATATATATATATATATATATATGTACTATATATATATGTATATATATATGTATATGTATATACATATATGTAACATATATGATAATTTTACATTGTTATATTTTCCATCTAGTGCGATACTAGAATATGTGCATGTGTATATGTATATGTGTAAGTTTGCGTGATGTGTATGTGTGTGTGTGTGTGTGTGTGTGTGTGTGTGTGTGTGTGTGTGTGTGTGTGTGTGTGTGTGTGTGTGTGTGTGTGTGTGTGTGTGTGTGTGTGTGTGTCTGTATGTGTGTGTCTGTATGTGTGTGTCTGTATGTGTCTGTATGTGTGTGCCATGTTTCAGAACGTGAAGCGTGGCACTAATATTTCCAGCGAAAGAAAAATAGGGAAAGAAATATCGTTGGCGGCCAAAACTCCCAACCCAAGAAATTTACGCCTTTCGGAGCCATGGCTTAGAAAACGGCGTATTTTCCCTCAGGCGCCGGCCCTTCTTTTAGGATAAGACGAAAGACTCGAAACAAGATGGCCTTACCATCGATTCAAATACATCTCTTTCTCTCTCTTTCTCTCTCTCTCTCTCTCTCTCTCTCTCTCTTTTTCTTTCCCACTCTCTACTTCTCTCTCTTTACTAAATCCGATACCAGTTTTTTTTTTTTTTTTTTTTTTTTTTTTTGATAAGACGAAAGACGCGTAAGAAGATGGTCTCCCGGTCGTTTGATACACTCTCCTCTCTCTCGCTTATTTTCTCTCCGTCGTTCTCTCTCTACTGAATCCAACTTTCAGCTGAATAAAATATGCCGATTAGGTTAATGGGGGGTGACATGTTTCCCTTAAAGCGTTATTCAAAATCTCCCTAATATAACCAAATACGGGAAGATGAAATTCACACTTTCTGGAACATACGACGTTGATCCGTTGTCATGAGAACTGTCACAGACATCAGATCCAGTATATTGCCACTGAGATTCTCTTTGTAAATGTCCAAACTTTACATAATCTCTCTCTCTCTCTCTCTCTCCTCTCTCTTTCTCTCTCTTTCTCTCCTCTCTCTCTCTCTCTTTTTTTGCTCCAGTCCAGCTAGCGTCAGACAATCTTATTCATCCTTGAAGTACATGGGTCCTCCAGGGTTACTATTCTTTATAACGCCTGCTATCTACCCCTCCTAGTATTAGCCTTATTCTTATGTTATTCTGTTATTATGTTCCCACTGAATAAAATCACGTAACGTCAGATGACTGTAGCAAATGTGTCCTTCTTGGATTACGTTCTTTCGTTTGACGTCTTTAGAGGGTCATGTTGTATTTTTGTCACTTATACAGTATTACTTAAACATTTTTGCTACGCTTAATACCAGGTATTTCTATTTAGTTTAGAGAAATCCTACACAGCCCTATCCACGTCTTCAAATGATTCAAACACTTCATCTGATTTGAAAATGGTTAGCAAGAGAAGGTTCCAATCCTACAAACTGTGGATCGTCCTCATACGTACAAACTCGTCTTCTCTCAACAAGAGAGACGTTAGTTATTAGATGTTAGTTGTTAGAGGTTAGTTCTAAGATGTTAATTGCCAACCGGATGATGGGCGAAATTCTGGGTACCGGACAGTCCGGGCATATACCCTCCGGGAATTACCAGACGCAGTAAACAGCAAATTCACTACACCAGAACCAGAATAAGGGTGTTGTATTCTAAAAATGGGATTTGGGTTATTCTTCATAGGGTTAGATCCCTTTAGACGAGGTTTGATCCCTCTCAATGGGGTTGGATTCCCCTTAAAGGATCCGAATACTTTAAAAAGAATCCAACCACTATAAGGGGGGATCCAACCTCGTACCACGGATATCGAAATCACAGCAATACGCACGGGCTTGGTCAAATAGGTGAGGAGCCTACGCCAGGAGGCGCTGAGTAGCTGCGGCCGAAGCCGTTACCCTTGCCCTTTGATGCTGGGAATCGGAGAGGAGAGCGGGGTTCGAACCCACAACTAAGCGAATACGAGACCAGGCAAATAGGAGCGGGGGTATATAGGGGCTATGGGCACACGCACAAAT
>NC_134815.1:42283268-42285768 GCF_046742065.1 Oratosquilla oratoria | reverse complement strand
TTAGGATCTGTTTACATAGTAAATTGACGATCTGTTTCCATCGTAAAGTTACGATCTCTGTACATCGTATATTTACAATCTGATTATATCACAAATTTACGATCTGCTTACATAATAAATTTACGATCTGTTTGCATCGTAAATTTATTATCTGATTACATCGTAAGTCTACGATCAGTTTACATCGTAAATTTACTGTTTATATTGTAAATTTACGATCTTTACACCGTAAATTTGCGATCTAAAGATATGTGTGACCCCGCAGCTTTATAAGAAGACGACATCAGCCACTATTAGAGTTACTGCAGAAGTGGAGGAAACTATATCTACACGATGAAGAACAACGTATATACGTGGAGTACTGAGACAGAAACCAAGGCTCCACAGAGGCCCAAAGGGTCGTGTGATGGAAGTGCTGTAGACTTTGAATTTCACGTTTTTTTTTTATTGACTTATTCATTTATTTATCTGTTTATTCATTTCTTGATTCATCATACACTAGGGGATCTTTATTCATTTATCATTATTATTGGTCATTATGACTTTAAATACCAAATTATCGTGTATTACTTCCTGTTATTCATTTATACTTGGATACTCAAGAGGCGAAGATAACAGACGTGATATTAGGAACGACGGAAGAGAGATTATGGATATTTCCTCAGCAATAACCAGCGCTTCTATCCTTCAGGACACTACTGCATCAAAGATGTGTGATCGTAGTAGAGCTGCTAGAGAGGTTTAAGGAAAGGAAGCAAAGCCGAGTGAGGGAGAAGAGTTTAAAGTTATCAGTTTTCATTTTCAGTGGAGATTTGTTTCCAATCATGAGCCTAAACGCACACTGAGACACAGGCGACACAGGCTACACAGGCAACGCAGCACAGAGTAAAGGAAGACTTCCTGTTGCTGAACTGAAGTACAGTTTGAACTTGTCTCTCACCTGAAATGCTTCTAGATGCACTGCATCAACATTTCAAAAGAGAGAGAAGTTCAAACTCTACTTCAATTTAGCAACAGGAAGTCTTCCTTTACTCTGTGCTGCGTCGCCTTTGTCACCTGCGTCGCCTGCGTCGCCTGCGTCGTCTGCGTCTCGGTTTGAGCCTAGGCTAAGTGACAATTGGAGGCGGGTGGAGGGTGGCGGGGGGTGAGTATATATGGTCCCTATTATAAAGAGGGAGCGCAGGTTCCTTGGGTCACGGTCACAGGATGTGGAACGTCCGGCTGGCCGACATCGACAAGATCTCGTTATCAACCCAGGAAGGAAAACATAAGAACATAACATAAGAATGAGGGAGACTGCAAGAGACCGTAAGGCCTATACTAGGCAGCTCCGTATCCCCAGAAGGGAGAGGTGAGGGGGGTGGGAGGAAAGGGAGGGGAGAGGGAGAGAGAGAGAGAGGGGAAAAGGACCAGGGAAGGGAGGAAGGGAGAATGGAAGAGGGGAGAAGGAGGAAGTGGCCAGGGGAAAGTGAGAAGGAGACAGAGGAGAAAAGGATGGGAAAGGGAGGGGAGAGCGAAGAGGGGGAGAGGGGAAGAGGGGAGAAAGGTGAGGAGAAGGGGGAGAGAAGAGGTGAGATGGGAAAAAGGAGAGAAGGGGAGGGTGAAATAGGAGAAACGGTCATCAGAGTGATATAAAGGATGAATTTGGGAGTAAAAGGCGAGGTGAAAGGTTTTGAAGAGTGAGTGAAGGGTTTTGAAGGGAGGTGTGAATGAGGGAGTGAGGGTGGGCGTGCAAGGGAGTCTGATAAGGGAGGAAATGGAAGAAGACTAGAAGGGAAGGGGAAGGAGGAGACAAAGGGTGGAGGAAAGGAAGAGGAGGGCGAGGGAAAGAAAAAAGAAGAGTAGGAAAAGGAAAAGAGGAACTGGGAAGGGGATGGGAGAGGGGAAACAGAAAGGTGAAGAAAGGAGGAGTGACGAGGGGAGGAGTGTGGGAAGAATGAAAAGGGGAATTAGAGGAAGAAGAGTTGGAAGGGGAAAGGCTGATTGATCAAAGGGGAAGGAGAGAGACCTAAGGGGATAGAAGCGCTGGTTAGGGTTGGCGGAATGCAAATACTGACGCTTCTCTACTTAGTAACTTTCAGACATACGAACGAAGCCTGAAGCCTGGTTTACTAATTTCAAAGGTAAGAAATCCAACATTTAAGTATTTGAATTACAAATAATTTTTGTTTTATGTGTCATTAGTCATATGTTTTAGGACAAGAAAACATGTATTGACGTTATATCACGCTTACTTATGCATGTAGATTTGGGAACTTTTAAAATGACGTTGAATACCGACTTACGAACATTTCGAGTTACGAACGGGCGTTCGAGACGTAACTCGTTCGTAGGTTGAGGAGTGTCTGTACTAAAGCCAGCTGGGATTGAAAAAAAAAATCTGGAATCACCCCCTGTAGTTGATTAAAATCGCTTGCCACGGGACAAGACAAAATAAATGAAGAACGTCATCAAGTGGAGGACTGACGGGTGACCAAGCCGGTAACGGGTAACTGGGGTA
>NC_134815.1:42270768-42273268 GCF_046742065.1 Oratosquilla oratoria | reverse complement strand
CTGGTCACTGTTAGTCTGCCTTCATTGTCTTTTCTTATGTCTTCATTATACATTCTGGTTGGCTGTCATTATAAGACAGCCAAAAGAAAAATAAGTCAGATAATTATAGACGAATATAATTAAAATGAATTGGAAGAAGTTATGTCTACGATAATGCATAGATACACACATACATAAATACATACATACATACATATGTAGATACATACATACTCATACATACATTCATATAAGCAGTATATATATATATATATATATATATATATATATATATATATATATATATATATTAGGCCAATACATGTATTCATGAGCATATGGGCACATACATACAAATAGAAACATAAAGTAATTGTGAACGTGAGTGTAACTGTGTGCACGTGAATGTGTGAGCATGAATGTGTGAATGTTAATATAAATGTAAACAAATGTGTATGTGTGTGTGTGTGTGTGTGTGTGCATGCGCACGCGTCCACATGCGCTCATCCCAAAAGACCGACAAACACAGAGATGTGGCCAAAAGATTATGTCGACACAAGACACCTCGTTATCACCCCACGACAAGTCCTGGACTCTGAAGAACTCAAACAGCTCATTGAACCAGAGAGCACTATGAAGTTAAAGATATATCCCCCACCCACACCCACACACCCACGCTCTGTCCTGTGCGCCTGCATCCTACTATTTATTCTTAGAAAGTCAAAGGCACGACTTAGATTTCTAACATACAACAGAACCTCAAGAATGCAAAAGAATTTGAAACACAGACGCTATGACGTCATAACGTTCCCTTGGGGGAAGAGACGTTCGCGAACCTCTTCAATACCGGGTGGAACTTATCCTCTTATTAAGGCTGTATTCAGGCTATTTCACTCATTTCCGCGGTAGAACTCCGGGTGGAACCTTTTCATTTGTTTCGGCTACCGGTACACAGTTGTTTTGGTATCCATGGTTCCCGTCTCTTCGGAAGCGAAGCAATAAAGACAGAGGACCCATAAACAAAAATGAAATCGTATGACTTTAGCAGAATAAATTTTCGAATTGAGTTCTTCTGGGGGGGGGGGCGGAATAAATCATTCTGAATGGTTTTAACCTTTCCCCCCCCGACCCCAAAAAGCCCCCCCACCTCCCCTCCAGCCGAGACGTCCGGGAGTGTGTCAGAGTGGCAGCGGGGGATAATGAGAGGAGGAGAATCCGTCACCAGGTGCTGGAATGCACAGAAAAAGACAAATTCGGACAAAAACCTTGAGAATGTGTAAAATGGCTTCAGTTCGCCGGCTGTAATGTACAGCGTTCAAAATGGAGTACGAGTAAGAAAAAGAAGAGGAGGAGGAGATGGTGGAGGGGAGGAGGTGGAGGGAAGGAGGTGGAGGGGAGGAGGTGGAGGGGAGGAGGTGGAGGGGAGGAGGTGGAGGGGAAAAGGTGGAGGGAAGGAGGTAGAGGGGAGGTGGAGGGGAGGTGGAGGGGAGGAGGTGGAGGGGAGGAGGTGGAGGGGAGGTGGAGGAGAGGAGGAGGAAGAAGAGAGGGAGAGGAAGAGCAGGAAGAAAAAGAGGAGAAAGAGCAAGAGGAGGATATGAAAAAGAGGGGGGAAAGAAGAGGAGGAGGAAGAGGAGGAGGAATAGAAGGAGTATCAGGATGTGAAAAAAGAGGAGGAAGAGAGAGGAAAAGCAGGAGGAGGAGGATGTGAAAAGGAGGATGATAAGGAGGAGCCGGAGTGAAAGGAGAAAGAGGAAGACAGAATCCTGGGTAAAATTGTTCATTATTATAAAATAACAAGATCAATTAAGCGCCCAACGAGCTTCAAGGAATTGGTTTCGAGATTTAACCAAACTCTTTTGCCAGACACTTTCACCATATAGAACTGCTTCATATTCGTCAGAAAAAAAAAGATAACTATATTGACAAAATATTTTTATCGTTTTTATTCTTTTAATCAATAAATTTTCTAATTAGTTTAGAAGCGTCTTTGAAGTACGAATTAGTAGGAAAAAAATCAGATGAGATTCTTTTATCTTTGAAGTCTACATATTTCCAATACAGGGAACCAATACATCCCACTGGCTTACTTTAAAGCGTTTGTTCTTATCGACGTTAGACGTAAAGTGCGGGGTGATAGAGACAAGGTCATCATATTAAGACAACATGGCAGGACTCGGAATAGTAGGTCTAAATTGGATAAATTTATATTTAAGGAGGAAATAGGCAAGAAATGGTTTACCAATTGAGTGGTTAACAAATGAAATAGACTTAGGAACCATTTAGTAGTGAGCATTGAAACAATTAGTTGTTTTAACAGAAGATTAGATGGCTTTATGGAGGGAGATGATAGGTGGCAATGGACATGGAACTGCCTAGTGTAGACCTTGTGGTCTCCTGCAGTCTCCTTCATTCTTACGTTCTTATGTCAGATTATGATGTTCAACAGAGGTCTGGTTTCCGTGCTACAAGGACCTAAGTACCACTGTCGTAGAATTGCCAAAGAGCTCAAGAAAAGTAGAGG
>NC_134815.1:42255768-42263268 GCF_046742065.1 Oratosquilla oratoria | reverse complement strand
TCTACCTTACGGAAACAGATACCTTAATTCTAGAAGGACGTAGAGTGCGGAGTGATCTAATGGAGGTATTCAAGTGGATCAAGAGCTTAGTTCGTAATTCATCTTCTGACTATATGACGCAAGAGTAGTTTGGCAACTGAAGATTGGAAAAGCAAAATATCATAACCAAAGTCATGTCTACTCATAATACGAAGTAGCAAAAGCAAGTAGCATTCCAGCCTAGTGTGCCACCACTATAGCATCGTTCGGATGGTCATCATTAAAAGCCACTGGACCAGAAGATCTGGAGAAAGGGTAGTGGAAAGCCCCCCTATGGCGTCCGTCTCATGACCCCCTGGCGAGGCCCTGCCAGACAGTGAACACATCGGCAACGCTGGCAAGGTCAAAGGTTAACGTTGAAGGAGGAGCGAGATTGGAGCACAACTCGGGTGGACAAAAGAAAACGCTTTCTCCATGGACACCTACAATGACAGGTCAAACGTTTAGATGCAAGTTCTTATTTATTCGTCTATTTACGTATTCGCATGTCTCTGTTTTTCTCTGCTCGTTTTCTCTCTCTTTATATATGGTATTTCCCTTTATTTATTTATTTTTTCTTGTCTTGAAAGTAACAATGAAAGACGAAACTTAAGGAAACATTCGACAGGAGACTAACTTTAGTTAAAAGGCTTCGATGTATCACATGGACAGTTGGTAGCAATGGCGTGAGCTGTCATACAGATAAAGAGGAGACGACGCACCGCGCGACCAAAGGCTCGCTTCCCAACAGAGGTTCACACCAAATTTGGCGAGAAGAATTTTATCTCATTATACACAATTATCTGTTCATGAAACCATCCATCTCGGCATTATGACATCCCTATTGTCAACCAATCAATCTGTTGCCCCAGGTCTCTCTTGCAAGAGACCCACGGTCCTCAGGTAACCGGTAACGGTTTGGCCCACATGTCACTTGACGGGGTAATATAATAACCACTTTGTTGGTAAACCAGTTCTCACTTATGTCCTTCTTAAATCTAAATTTGTTTAATCTAAATCCATTACTACAAGTCCTGCCCCTGTTATTTTAATGTGATGACCTTGTCTGCATCACCCCTGTTAAAGCTCTTGACCCATTCGAATACCTTCATTAGATCACCTCGCATTCTTCGTCTTTCCAGAGTTGCTGTCAGGACAATGTTGGAGAACGACAGAGTAGGATGAGATGTTCAATGTCTTCTGTAAGTAATTGCATCTGAGGCACATCGAGTCTGTGGCCGGGCCTGTTCTGTGTTGATACTACTTTAGTGCTGGATGGTGACCTGAACACACTCGTCGAGGTAATGATTTCTTAGCTGGGCTTATGTCTAAGGGAGTTTGATGGAGTACTGGGTTTTGGGGTCGGTTCCAGAGTGTTTAATTTTTGAACATCGTGTTTATGTTTTTTTCTTTCTACGATTTTGAAGTTATTGTAGATGGTTGTTCGGTGTGATGCTTGAGATTTTTTTCCTTATTCTATTTCTTATTTTCATCTACTTATCAAGAAGAAAAGAAGAAGAAAAAGAAGAAAAAGATGAAAAAGAAAACAAAAAGAGAAGAAATATAAGAAAAAAGAGAAGTAGAAGAAAAAGAAGAAAAAAAGAAAAAGAAAGGAAGAAAAAAGGAGATAAAAACAAGAAAAGAAAAAGAAGAAAAAAGAAGAAGAAAAGAAGAAGGAGAGAAAGAAGAAGAAAAGGAGAAAAAAGAAGAAGATGAGGAAGAAGAAACAAACGCATCAAATATATAATTATGTCAGTGTTTATATCTTTCGGTTAGCTGCTACGCACTGTTTAATATTTGGTTCAGATTCCTTCCTTCCAATAGAAACCTCACTCTCTTCCACAGAGCCAGAGACTGATAACAAAGCAGATGATTTATTTATTCATTTATTTATCTATTTATCTATTTACTTATTTATTACTTTTATTATCATTACTACAGCCATGGCCAGGTGGGGAGGTGACCCAAACATCGGCACAATAATACATACATACATACATATACCAAGGCTTTTTCCCCCTTACAAGGGAGGTAGCCAAAAAGGGAAAGGCATAAAATCATTTCCACCCATTCCATCCCTGAATACACTCCACACCCCTCCACCCTCCCTCTTATCATCGGCACAATAATAATAAATACATAAATAAATAAATAAATAAATAAATAAATAAATAAAATAAAAGCGGCTTGTCTCAACTGACAGGGCTTTGCCCAATCAGGGGTTTCCTACTTTCTGCCTCGTGGAAATAAGATGGTGAGTTTTTTTTTTTTTATGAGTACATATATTTCTTCTAATTCATCAAAAACAGTATCAAGTTTGATGATATATTTAAAAATAATACCGACAGAATTGTTCTGAATATTTTTTTTTTCTAATTCACTAAAAGCAATACTGACAGAAATGTTCGAGTTTGATGGTGTTTTATGGTTTTTTGTCTCCATCTAGACCCAACAAAGTCGTCTCTGCTTTGATGACTATTATTATGACACATCGCATTATGGGCCAAATCGAGGCGTCCGGTGTTTACTTACGTTTATTACATTTGCCCTTATGAGGTCTGTATTAGAGCATGGGCTCAACAACACAGACTTGTTCTCAAAATATGTAAAAAAAAAAAAAAAAAAAAAAAAAAAAAAAACACCGGACCGTTATAATAGCTCTACTTTTCCTGATTTTTTCTTTATATCTTTGCTTCGCTAAATCTCATTTCACACGTATCGACTTTTCGTCCGTGCGCCGTCCACGACACGACGTCGTGTTCTCAAATAACCATGGGTGTCTAAGAACTCTTTCACACGTGGTCGTGTCCGTGACGTGTGAAAGTGTCCAAAGACAACCATGGGGTTGTTTGAGAGCACGACGTCGTGTCGTGGACGGCGCAAAGCGAAAAGTTGATATGATGGCGCAGTCGGAAGCATGCTGGTCTCATATTTGCTTAGTTGTGAGTTCGAGTCCAGGACTCTGATTCCCAGAAGTAACAATTAGTTACCTGTCCCAACAGTCCTTAAATCACATAACAGGGCAAAAGTGGCGGCTTCGGCCGCAGCTACTCAACGTCTCTTGGCGTAGACTCTTCACCTGTAGTCCTATACAAATAAATAGTTCACGAATTGCCTAAAAAATTAAATGATATATTTCAAGAACGTTATTACAGAGACTTATAAAAATGATCAAAGAACAATGAAACCTATGGAAACGTTATTGTCCAGTTTGATGAAGTTGCTTAAAAAAAGTGCAAGAAAGTACCAAAGATTATAATGATGGTTATGTTAACTGCAGTAAATATTATGTTAGTGAAATCTTACGGTATGCTGACTATAATGAAAACGACAAGATAATAAAGTCTGGATAATCACAGTAACCTGTAGCAGAGAAGCTGGTGAGGAGCTTACGCCAGGAGGACCTGAGTAGCTTTGGTCGAAGTCGTCACCTATGTCCTATTATGCGCTTATTGGACTGTTAGAAATCGAAGACAAATGCGGGATTCGAACCCACAACTCATCGAATACGAGACCAACACGCTATCGATGACGCCACCAGCGCACGTGGTGGTTACACGGTAAGGATATCGAAGGCCTTGGAAGACCAGGAAGGGCCCTGCAACCCGAGGCGGTGTCCTTCTTGGCACCTTATGAGGTGGCATTCGTCATACAGTGAAACTTGTTTCGAAAACGGTGATAGAAAAAAAAAATCTGCTGTGGGTCTATGAATATACAGCATAGGAGGGATGTTTTTGTTAAAACACATACATTCCTAAAAAGAAATAGATGAATAACAACACATCGCAAAAAGAAGAAGAAGAAGAAGAAGAAGAAGAAGAAGAAGAAGAAGAAGAAGAAGAAGAAGAAGAAGAAGAAGAAGAAGAAGAAGAAGAAGAAGAAGAAGAAGAAGAAGAAGAAGAAGAAGAAGAAGACAAAGAAGAAAAAGAAGTAGAAAAAGAAGAAGAAAAAAAGAAGAAAGAAGAAGAAAAAGATGTAGAAGCTGAAAAAGAATCAGAAAAAATAAAAACAATACACCACAATCCGCTTCAGACGAAGAATACAGTAAACAAGTTGGGCTGGTGGCGGAGTGGTACAGTAGTATTACCGCGAGAGCAATCCGCGGGGCTGATATGTTCCAAGGCGAGGTGCCGAGGTGCCCCGGGATCCAGGGTGGGTCCACCCGCACGGCGGCTGCAAAGGTGATAAATGAGCTGTGGAGATCATTCATCACCTAAACGGCCGCTGCTGGTGGCCTTTGGCTAGGTTTATAGCAACATGCTAACCCAGTACCTCTTTAAATAAATATATATGTATATATATTAATATATATATATATATATATATATATATATATATATATATATATATATATATATATATATATATATATATATATATATATATATATGTTGAGACATTCTAACAGGTTGACGTAAGTGGAGTAGGAAACACGGGAGTCTTAGTCCGAGTTTATTCATGACTAGTTTCGCAGGTATGCAAAAAAAAAAAAAAAAAAAAAAAAAAAAAACATACCTGCGAAACTAGTCAGGAATAAATTCAGACTAAGACTCCTGTGTTTCCTACTCAACTTACGTCATATATATATACATATATATATATATATATATATACATATATATATACACATATACATATATATATATATACATGTGTATATATATATATATATATATATATATATATACATATATACATACACAAATGTATGTGTGTGCACACATACATGCACACACGCACACACACAATATATATATGTATATATATGTATATATATATATATATATGTTATATATATATATATATATATTATATATCTGTTATATATATATATATATATATATATATATATACATATATATATATAAATATATATATATATATGTGTGTGTGTGTGTGTGTGTGTGTGTGTGTGTGTGTGTGTGTGTGTGTGTGTGTGTGTGTGTGTGTGTGTGTGTGTGTGTGTGTGTAGATATATCACAAATATTCCAATGGATATCTTACATATTATTTTTGTATTCATAATTCATACATGATATTTGACGGGTAGCGTAATCGGAACTTGCTTTTTGGCAGAGAAAAGGGCCAGCCAACAGGCCTTTGCTGTTGAGGGCGCTTCACTCATCTGAGTAAAATCGTCTGGCTGCAGCTAGAGCACCCATTTCAATGCTGAGGATTTCTCCTCTCCCCCTTCAGCTGAATGAAACTGCCTGGCGGCAAATAAGACAAATAGATACTGCCAAAGGGTGTGGTGTATGTTTTTCTGGTGTTTAGATATTCCGATGGAGACGCCGTGATGTCACCATCTAACAAACGACATGACGTCACGATTTGAACGTGCAGGCCGATTTGTCTATATTGTACTGGCCTTGACAGTTTTTTTTTATTCTATCTTTATCTTTTTTAAAAGTGGTGGAGGTCATTTGTCATGGAAAAAAGATACTGACCTACATTTGATTTTAACTCTTCATTCTTTTTGCACACACACGCGTACACGAACACACGCACACACATGAGCTTCTTTGCAGACGACGCTAAATTATTATGGGAAGTAAAAACCGAAAAGGATTGCGAATCACTACAGGAAGACCTGAATAAAGTATGGAACTGGAGTCAGAAATGGGAAGTGGACTTCAATATTAAGAGGTGTAGCATAATGGAGTTTGGAAAAAGTAGAAATATAATATCAGGACAATATAAAATTGGAACTAAGGAGGTAAAGAAATTGGAATCTGAAAAAGGTTTGGGAGTAATCATCTCAAACGACTTGTCCTATGATAAAAAATAAATGAATTGTTGGAGAATCCTATAACTTGCTAAGATCAATAAAAGGGCCATTTGCATATTTGGACGAAGAAATTAATACAAAAATATTAGTCACACTGATAAGGCCTAGACTAGAATATGCGGCGACATTGTGTTCACCCAGTACCAAAAAGAATATAAAGAAAATTGAAAGAATCCAGAGAGCAGCCACAAAAATGGCTCCTGCACGTTCAAACATGTCATATGAGGAGAGATTGGCTAAACTGGAGTTACCGACAAAGAAGAGAGAGAGATGACCTACTGCCCATCTATAGAATCATGAAAGGCACATAAATACTCGATAGAGAGGACTTGTTAAATTGGGACAAGAGAAACACAAGAGGACATGGAAAGAAACTTAAAAAAACATAGTTATAGAAGAGATCTGAAGAAGAACAGTTTTCCACATAGAGTGGTGGACACTTGGAACAAACTGGACAAAAAATAATGTGTGCAAAAACCATTCATGAATTTGAGAGCAAACTAGACACTGCGAGATACAAAGACAGAGCAACATGAGCGTAGCTCCTCTCCCCGTAAAATACAACTAGGTAAATACAAGTAGGTAAATACACACACACACACACACACACACACACACACACACACACACACACACACACACACACACACACACACACACACACACACACACACAAGTAAAAATACATTTCACAGTAGAAGACATTTACTGTGAATTGCATGTGAGGAGAAAGTACGATAGAGAATTATGTGATAAATGACAGAAAAACATAAAACAAATGAGTGTGAAAAAAAATGAACGAATATGAATAATCAGAGAGGATGCGGAGGAAAAGACAAAGACAACAGAATAAGAGAAGAAGGGCAGAAGAGGACAACCGAAGAAACAATTAGGCAAAATTATAATATTTTTAATTTTCTTAATCATCTTTTCAAGAAATGGTGAAAATAATGGTCTAACCATTTTATTCGTATTTTTTGTTTTAGAGACGATGAGTTGGAGCGAGGGATGAGAGTCAGTTCAAGAATATATTATTGAAAAATTAATTTTGAGAGAGAGAAGGAGAAAGAGAAAGAGAGAAAGAGAAAGAGAGAGAGAGAGAGAGAGAGAGAGAGAGAGAGAGAGAGAGAGAGAGAGAGAGAGAGAGAGAGAGAGAGAGAGAGAGAGAGAGAGAGGGAGGGAGAGAGGGGGGGAGGGAGAGTTTTATTTGCAGCTTTTGCTGTCACAGCCAAGTCACATGACCGGTCATAAAGCTGTCACGTGATCATAAGATGAGCGTCCATATATCTTGATGTTGATCACATTGAGACCAGCCTGAATTTTTTTCCCTTACAAATTGCTATCAGGTTGGGTCCTTTGGGGGATGGGGGGGGGGAATAGGGTGGAGATTAGGAGAGGGGGCTGTATAGAATTAATACCACCACACCAGCTATACATTGCTAATATATAATTTAGCTCTAATATACATATTTCCATCCGGAATCGAGACCAATTATTAGAAAAATTGAAAACATTAGAAAGTTAACAAGTGTAAGAATGCTATTGTTTTTTTTTTTTTTTTTGTTTTTACAAAGTATTATATTATATATATATATATATATATATATATATATATATATATATATTTATATATATATATATATATATATATATATTATATATATATTATATATGTACATACATATACATATCGG
>NC_134815.1:42238268-42250768 GCF_046742065.1 Oratosquilla oratoria | reverse complement strand
GATTGACGTATGGTCTTGGTTATTATTTTGTTTTCGAACCCCCATCAATATATCTCCCGACGCCATTTCCTAGGTCAGGGGTGGGCAACCCTTGGCACGCGTGCTCATCTTAGAATAGGTAAATAAGTAAATATCCAGTTTCTTTTGTATGACCATTGGTAACCGCATCCTACGCTGGGCGGCGGATTGGGGCCCTTACAAGAGGTGAAGGGAAGGGTACTCATACTTGTATGTAGGCCTATCATTTATGTTACTCTGTTGGCACGCGAGAAAAAATTGGATCTCATATATTTGGCTGATTCTGGCACGCGCACTTAAAAAGGTTGCCCACCCCTGTTCTAGTTTTTCTCCTCGCCTGTTTCGTCTCAATATATCCCTAGTTCTTATCCAGTAGCTTCGCGGTCTTTCCTTCGTTCTCGTACCTTCCACCTCTGCTCGCATTTCCATACCTGCCTGCCTTGTCCCATCCCGCCCCCAAGTTCCTGCTGGAGCAAGACCGTGGACAGATTCCTCTCCAGCCGCTCTGGAGAGGACCTGCGACGGGTGGTGGAGGTGGTGGTGGAGGGGATGGCGTAGGGCGGGGAGACAGGAGGAGGACGAGGAGGAGGGGGGAAGGGGGGGTTGGTGGAGGAGGCGGTTGCGGTGACGGAGGAAAGGAGGGTCTGTCTCTCCGATGTCATGTCCGCCATGGTGAATTCCTCCATATGTAAAAGGTCTTCCTGCATAGCAAACCAACCGCCTGCCTGCCTGCCCACCACCCGTCTGGGCGAGGAATCTGCCAGCCTTCCTTGACCTATACGTTTACTCCGGCGGCCTGCTGGCCTGCGTTGGTCTGTCTAGCCTCCTAGTGCCTCTTCCGTGGCCTGCAGACCTCTCCTGGACTGTCCTGCAGATTTTTTGGCCTTCTTGTAACCAGCCCTCCTTGACCTAGCTGCCGGTCCTTCTTGGCCTGCAGAGCAGTCTATTGGACTTCCGCAACCTACCATCTAAATCAGTAGCCAAGAAGTGTTTCTCTTTTTTTTTTTTTTTTTTTTGACTTTTGAAGAAGGTTCGACTTAGGATGACGTCACAAGTGAAGTTTCTTTCATCTGAATAAAATCGCCCTGGGGCAACACCTAAAAGAATAAGGTACCCAACTCCTCAGTCTGTCTGCCTCATCCCCCCTGACCTGCTCACTGCCCTGTAACGACCTGTCAGCACTTGGCGTGACCTGCAAACAGGTCCATCGGGTATTTCTTCTTTCCCTATTCACATGCATCTGTAAAAAAAAAAAAAAAAAAAAAAAAAAAAAATGGAAGAGTCCATTATGAAATTGTGAAACCTGTCCATCATTCTAATAAAATCGCCAATCGGACCGATATACACAAATTACTTCGCTAATTGGTCGAGCAGATTATTTTCAGTACGTCACTACTGAAGGTCTTTACACATATCCCCACCCTAAAAAGAAAAGAAGATCGTGATCTAAATACGGATAAAAATCCAAAACCCCGCAAATCATCTCTCCTAGAACGAAACCGGTATGAAATAATAACAATAAGAATTAGATAGATGAACAGATAAAATACAGAACAATGAAAGGCTTCTTGACTTTTTGGAGCAAAGTCGCACGACAAAATCCCGATGAAATGTTCGAAAAGTTTGACATCGAAGAAGGTAATGCGGGATTATTTATCTATTTATTTATTTACTTATTTATGTACTTATTCATTTATTCATTCATTCATTTATTTATTTTATCTTTTTACTTGTTTATTTCTTTCTTTCTTTATGGTTAATCTATTGTTGCAAATACGTTGATTCTGGACAAAACGATCCCATGATCGATCGATGACGTGAATGAAGGAGACTCCAAGAGACCATAAAGCCTACACTAGGCAGTTCCATGTCCATTACCACCTATACATCCCTATCCATAAGGTAATCTATTCTTCTAAAATAACCGATAGTTTTAACGCTTACTACATGGCTACTAAAACTATTCTATTCATTAACCACTCTATTGGTAAACCAGCCCTTGTCTATTTCCTTCTTAAATCTAAATTTGTCCAATTCAAAAGGGAGTAGGACGAATGTGTGTAACCTGAAGGCAGATTGGATCAAAACTTTTACCACATGTTATTCCTTTTCATAAATTTATCTAACCTTCTCTTAAAACAACCAATAGTTTCAGAATTCACCAATGTCTATCATGTATATTCTATTTGTTAACCACTGTCCGTAAACCACTCCTTTTCTATTTCCATCTTATATCTAACTTTATCCAATTCAAAAGGGAATAGGAGTAAGCTGGATCTGAATATTGATACCAAGTTGGCTGAGTTCTGCAGGAGAGGGCACAGAGAGAGACAGAGAGTCCACAGGGAGGTGACAGAAGTCTTCTCGCAGGTTTAAGAAGGAAATAGGCAAGAACTGGTTTATTAACAGAATTGTTAACGAATGGAGTAGACTTAGTAACCATGTAGTGAGCGCGTAAACAAGTGGTTGTTTTAACAGAAGGTTAGATAACCTTATGGATAAGGATGGAAGCTGGTAAGGGACATGGCACTGTCTAGTGTAGGCCTTATAGTCTCTTGCAGTCTCCTCCATTCTTATGGAGATCATGGAAGAGCGGGGAAAAAGGAGAATAAAGTGAAGACACAGAGAATAGAAGATCTGGAATAACAAATAAAAGAAAAGAGAGAAATTTTATCATCATATCATGTTATATACATTTCAAGATACGTCGTGAATTATGCATCATAACTTTTGCAAGTGTAAAATATATCATAAGTATTATCTATATATCTAAAGTGGTAGACAGAAAAATGTGGAGAGCACAATTTTTGTAGTATGGATCTGGACCAAGGGAATAAAGTCAATGCAGAGATCGCAGTTATACAAAAGAAGACACGCCCCCTCTATATCCTGGCCAATCAGAGAAGAGAAGGGGCGTGGCTCCTTTCGCCCGACACAGCTGCAGTGAGTATTACAGTTTGTCTTTATGCTTTACCTAACCCTTCCCTTCTCCTCCCCTCCCTATACTAGGTCAAATTGATAATGCCCCACTTTACGTATTTTTTGCCCAAATTACAGTAACTGCCAGATAAATAAATCTGTGCCGGTCTATGTTAGTATGCTTTGTTAGTGTTAGTAGCCTTTCTCAAACTACACACATGCGCACGCACACACACACACACATGCGCACGCACACACACACACACACACACACACACACACACACACACACACACACACACACACACACATACACACATACACACACACACACATACACTCACACACACACACACACGTATTGTGGCGTTTTGTACAGCTGGGTCATTGTATGGACAACCTGCACAGGTGTACAGGAGAGCAACCGCCGCGGTTGGGTCACCGGTGCGTGCGCGCGCGCAAGGTGCAGGTCTGCGCAGACCCCTGGACAGCGCGGTGTCTGCGTGCCACTGCTTCGCATTCCCCTCGCCCCCCCTCCCTCCCCTTCCCCCAAATACACACTCCCCCCTCGTTCCCCCTACCCCCGTCCTCCTCCTCCTCCTCCTCCTTCCCCCATTCCCCCACTCTTGGAGACCCCTTCTACCCCTAGTCTGCTTGCTCTCCCACCCGACCCCGGACTTTACTGCCGTTCCAAGATTTTCTTGAGCTGATCAGGTGGTGTACCGGAGACAGACCCCGGGTCCAAAGATGGCGCCTTCACAGCTCCGCCCAGCTCTGACCCCATCCATCTTGTGGCGTTTTATGTAGTCTTCCTTCTGGCTAAAACTGGACGATTTCAAGCTGCAGAGTAAACCGCTCGGACTTGGAGGGAGGGCTTCGTTTATGAAATTCTGTTCAGTGGTTACATATTTTATAGATTTTTTATATTCTATATGGGACGGGAGATAGGGGAGAGGGGGATACAAATTCTTATCAATACACCATCTGTTGTTGCATTGATATAATTCTGTTAAAAATACTGTATTACAGAATTAATATTGGGTAAATTATTGCAACAAAAAATACATTAGTTTAGGGAATTCCGAAGCACAGTGGCTCAGTTCCGGATGGTGAATACAATCGCCAGGAAATTAGCCATGATAAGTCATGTGTGCCACGGTAGCAAAGGGGAGGGGTTAATTTTCTTACTTATTTGCCATTTCTCTAAAGGTTGTTACTTTGCCTATTTACTAATTTTCTTTTTATCTAAGCATAGGCTTGCCTTAGCAGAAAAAGGAAATAATAATAAGAAAACAAGAAAAATAAAATAGAACAAATTAAGAATGAAATAAAATAAAACGAAGTAAAATAGATTAAGAATAAAAAGTAAAACAAAACAAAATAAAATAAAATAAACGAAATACAATAAAATGAATAGAAAAAATGGTTGTGATCAAAACATATATATCCTAATACGAAAAAATAAAGGAAAAGTAGAAAATTAGCAAGAAACTGCTGTTAAATTAAATATAGCAATTAGGAACCAATAATTCGTCAAAAACTGTTGAGAATACTTCTGTCAGGTTAAGATAAACGGAGGACACATCGTCGCTTGCACCATCATGAAACTATCACCATTTGCTCCCTCTGGCATTGCTTAAAGAGGAACAAACGGGAATCTTGATTTCTCAGGTCTTTTTTTTTTCTTTTTCTTCCTCACCTTCGTTTACTGTCACCTCAATTATTCTAATTATCTGACTACTTCATTATTGAACAACCATAATCATACTTCGGCCATCGGCACCCGAACTAATAGCATTTACAATCTGCACAAGCACGACCCCACCACCACCATCAACAGCAGCACCACCACCACCACCACCACCACCACCACCACCACCACCACCACCACCACCACCACCACCACCACCACCACCACCACCACCACCACCACCACCACCACCACCACCACCACCACCACCACCACCACCACCACCACCACCACCACCAATATCACTACTACCACCGCCGCCACCACTAACCGCTACCTCTACCACGTTAATTAACACCTCTGCTATCATCACTAACACCACCACCATCACCACCACCACTACTCGTACTACCATTTGCACCACCATGACCCCACTACCACCACAACGAGGACCAGATGTGGTTCGCCACCGTCAGCCTCGGAGTCTCTCTTACGGCGGCTAACTGACTGACATCTTTTGGTCTGTCTACGGCCGTACTTGTTCCCCCTCCAGGCACTTCCTCTCGTCTCCTCTCCCCTACCCTACCGTCACTACCACTATCGGCACCTCAGTGATGCACCACTGACGTCATCAGCACCATTATAAATGTTCGCCATCACCAGCATCACCACCACCACCACCACCACCACCACCACCACCACCACCACCACCACCACCACCACCACCACCACCACCACCACCACCACCACCACCACCACCACCACCACCACCACCACCACCACCACCACCACCACCACCACCACCACCACCACCACCACCACCACCTCCTTCTTCTTCTGCACATCGGGTTTCGTTGCTATCGTCTTGGGTCGCTCTCCCGAAGTCAGACACTCTCGATGCCCGTGTCTTCACAGATTTTACAACGCCGGTAGCCGTCCGGCCGTCTGTAAGTCCGTCCGTCCTTCACCTCCCTCACTGCCTCACCCTCCACCTCCTGCTTCCCTCTCCTCTCACCATCTGAAGTGGTTTATTGGCCGTAGTTCCTACAAATTGTTATACTGCCTCCCATTTGTTGAACATCCTTCGATAGCTCACCTGAAATCCTTAAATGCCGTTTTGGTCAGACCGACCGTCCCGGGCGTCGCTTGCTTGTCTGATGCGGCGACATAACGTTTCGTTATCGATCTTTCGTAAGGGCTCTTCCGGATCGGGGACAACGTTACGATAAGAAGAGACTTCGAGGTCCTTTGGAGAGTTCTTCAATGTGGCCAAAGTTCTTCTGGGCGCAACGCAGAGCAAGTGTCGAAATAACGTTAGAGATTTTTTTTTTTTTTTTTTTTTTTTAAAAGCATCTTATTGGGATTGAATTCCACCGCCCCCTCAATCCAAAAGGTCTGAAGATCGAGTGGTCAAAAAATACTTGTCTTTTTTATAGTTAGGAACCTCATTAATATATCTTAGCATCCAACAATAGGAAGGAACAGTTCCCTTCCAATTGGGCTGAAGGCGAAGTAAAGGAGGGGGAAAGAAGATGAAAGGAACTCAACAAAAAAGGGTTATAAAAAGGAGAAAAAAGAAAAAGAAAAACACAGACAGACAGACAGACAGACAGACAGACAGACAGACAGACAGACAGACAGACAGACAGACAGAGAGAGAGAGAGAGAGAGAGAGAGAGAGAGAGAGAGGAGATATTTTTTCCTGTACAATGTGAAGGATGATGAAGACGCCGGACAATTGCGACGACATTTACGTAACGTCGACTCGAGTAGAAGAGGCGTCGACATCTCAGATCGATAAGCCGCTAATGATGATCATTGAGCTGCTTCGATTTTAGTACCTTTAAGACACGATGTCAAGCTTTTTGCAATTTATTCTGGCTGTAACCTCTCTCTCTCTCTCTCTCTCTCTCTCTCCCTCCCTCTCTCCTCTCTCTCCCTCTCTCTCTCTCTCTCTCTCTCTCTCTCTCTCTCTCTCTCTCTCTCTCTCTCTCTCTCTCTATCTCCCTCTCCTGGTCTGTTCTCTAAGCTAAATAATATCGTCTGATGATGGTGATTATAGTGATGTTAATGAAAATAGTAATGATACGATGTGACGATTGCGATGATCGTGACGTTAATCATATCAATGATGATCATGATAATGATGGTAATAACGATAATGATAGTAATGATGATAATGGTGGTAATGACAATAATGATGGTGATGATAATGATAATAATGATGATAATGATCATAATGATAATGATAATAATGATACTGATACTGATGATAATGTTGATAATGATGATAATAATGATAATTGTGTATACATTGTGACGAATGTGGATAGGAGGTAAGGGAACACGGGCTGAGGGAAATACTTTTATTCCTGACTAGTTTCGCCTGAGTGGCTTCTTCAGAGGAACATAGTTTGAAGTCAGGTTGGTCAATATATATGGCAAAAGAAGGAACGTGGCAAAGTGTCAGGTTGGTCCCCCACTCGACCTCATCTGTCGGTGTGGCGGATTGTCACAGCGGGTGGACCAAGTATGTGACAGAAAATACATCGGTGAAACCGGCAGAGGCTTAGACACCAGATTGAAAGAACACCGAGCAGATGTAAGGCACCACAGGGTTAGTAGTGCATTAGTTAACCATGTCGATGAAAGAGGCCATCTACCAAAATGGGACCAGGCAAGAATTCTCATGGATAACATTACACGGCAGGAAAGAAAGGCGATGGAGTCCGTTTTTATCAACATCCATGATAACATCAATAAGAGAACTGGGGATTTAATATGGGCTAAAGCAGCAGCACACTTTATCGTAATGAATAATAAACACAGAGCCCCTGATCCAGACGGACGTTTCAGCCACGCGAACAACAGGAGGATACTTGGTCCACCCGCTGTGACAATCCGCCACACCGACAGATGAGGTCGAGTGGGGGACCAACCTGACACTTTGCCACGTTCCTTCTTTTGCCATATATATTGACCAACCTGACTTCAAACTATGTTCCTCTGAAGAAGCCACTCAGGCGAAACTAGTCAGGAATAAAAGTATTTCCCTCAGCCCGTGTTCCCTTACCTCCTATCCACAATAATGATGATAATAATGATAATGATAATAATGATAATGATAATGATAATAATGATAATGATAATGATAATGATAATAATGATGATGATGATGATGATGATGATGATGATGATGATGATGATGATGATGATGATGATGATGATGATGATGATGATGATGATGATGATGATGATGATGATGATGATGATGATGATGATGGATTATAATGATAATGTTGATAATGATGACGAGGATAGTGATGATAATGATAACAATAATGATAATGATGGTAATGATAATGGTGATAATGGCAATAATGATGATAATGACAACAATAGTGAAAGTAATAATGATGGTAATGGTGATGATAGCGATAGTGATGACAGTGGTAATAATGGCGGCAATGGTGATAATGGTGATAATGATGATAATAATGATAATGAGACTGACAATAATGGTGACAATGACGATAAAGATGTTAATGATGATGACGGCAATGATGATAATAATGATAATGATAATGATGAAGATGATAATGATAATGACGATGATGGTCATAATGCTAACGATGATGATGATGATAGTGATGGTAATGGTAACGATCGTAAACATCATAATTTCGATATCGATGGAAATTGCGATGACCGCAATAATCATAATAGTTACTGAGGTCGAAGAACTGGGCCTCTTTTGCGTTCGACTTAGTTCTCGACGTTTGCCACCAAGAAGTCTTGCAGGAATGAAAATTTCGGGAAGAACAATCTGGTAAAAAAAAAGGAGGAGGAGGAGGAGGAGGAGGAGGAAGAAGAAGAGGAAGAGGAAGAGGAGGAGGAGGAGGAGGAGGAGGAGGAGGAGAAGAAGACGAAGAAAAAGAGAAGAAGAAGAACGCGAAGAAGAAGAAGAAGAAGAAGAAGAACGCGAAGAAGAAGAACGCGAAGAAGAAGAACGCGAAGAAGAAGAACGCGAAGAAGAAGAAGAAGAAGAAGAAGAAGAAGAAGAAGAAGAAGAAGAAGAAGAAGAAGAAGAAGAAGAAGAAGAAGAAGAAGAAGAAGAAGAAGAAGAAGAAGAAGAAGAAGAAGAAGAAAATCGCAATCAAGCTATTTAAAAATGGCTCACATGCAAACACCACCTCCTTCTACCCGACCCCACCCCAACGATGCCCCCTCCCCCCTTCCTCCCTCCCATCTCCAAGCCAAGAAACTTTCACCTTTTCTCCAGGTGTACATTCCCTCAGAAACCATCACGGTGGTGAATAGAATTGCCTGGTGTTGTACAGAACAGAACGGGGTCTCGCACTCAAGTGAATAAAATCGTGTAGCATCAGCCAAAAGAAAATGTGTAAAAAAGCGCTGATAATATTGAGGATCCAACTACAAACTGGAAGACCCATTACAAAAGATCATCAGGGGAACAGGAGATTGGTGAAAAAATAAGAAGAGAGACAGATATATATATATATATATATATATATATATATATATATATATATATATATATATATATAGAGAGAGAGAGAGAGAGAGAGCATAAGAACGTAAGAAGGAGACTGCAAGAGACTATAAGGCCTACACTAAGCAGATTCATATCCATTACCACCTATCATTTCCATCCATAAAGTTGTCTAACCTTCTCTTACAGCAACCGATAGTTTTGGCGCTCAATACATGGTTACTAAGTCTGTTCCATTGGTTGACCACTCTATTGGTAAACCAGTTCTTGCCTGTTCTGTTTTTAAATCTAAATTTGTCCAATCTAAATCCATCACTGCGAGTCCTGCCCTGTTATCTGAATATGACGACCTTGTCTGCATCATCCTTGTTAAAGCCCTTGATCTACTTGAACACTTCTATTAGATCTGCACTCTCCGTTTTTCTAGGGAGTGTAGATAAAGGTGCCTCGCAAGGTAGATTTCCGAGCCCATGTATCATTTTGATCATTCTCCTCTGTACTGATTATTGCGAACTTACATCCATCCATTTTATAGGACAGAGACCAGAATTGTACCGCATAGTTAAGGATGGGTCTAACTAACGCCAGATAGATCTTGATAACTACTTCTGCATTTTTATTCGCAACCGTCCTGGCAATGAAACCTAATGCTCTGTTCTATTCCTGGCGCTAATGCACTGTTTCCTGGATTTAAGGTCAGGGCTCACTAGCACTCCCAAGTCTTTCTCGCACTCAGTTTTCTCTAAAAGGGTGTTATCTAAGCTATATCTACTTTCTGGGTTGTGTAAACCTACGTTTAACACACTGCACTTTGAGATACTGGAGTCCATTTGCCATTTCTCCAACCATGTGAACAATTTGTTAGGAGAGAGAGAGAGAGAGAGAGAGAGAGAGAGAGAGAGAGAGAGAGAGAGAGAGAGAGAGAGAGAGAGAGAGAGAGAGAGAGAGAGATCCAAACTAAAAAAAAAAGAAATATAAACTCACAAGGGAACGTGCCCCCTCCCATCTCTTGTAGAATTTGACTCTGCTCCACCTCTTCTTCCTTCTCCTCCTCCTCCTCCTCTTCTTCCTTCTCCTCCTCCTCTTCCTCCTCTTTCTCCTCCTCCTCCTCCTCCTCCTCCCTCCTACGAGATATTAGCCTCGTTTGACAAGTTACACAGCAAATGAGATTGTAAAGACAAGAGCAAGTCCTTCAATTGTCTTTGACCGACGTGGCACGAAGTGTTCTTGGACCCTCCAATTTAAGACTGAGATAAGACTCCTATGATCTGCAAGAGGGCTGGACATCTGATCGCCCATCAAATACAGCTAGCGCGAGAAAATAAGACCGAATTAAAGGTTTCCATCCAATTCTATTCAATTCATGAGTTGGATTGAAAAAAAAAGAAAAGAAAAAAGATGAAGAGCATGTCGACCGGTAAGATAGCTTGTGACGTCATGTCGTTTGAAAATATTTTACTATGACGTCATGTTGGTCTTGACCATTGGATGGATGTGTTGAATATATTTTTTCTGATATTTATGTATAGATAATCTCACATAATTTTGTATTTATAAGTAATCTTGGTTGAGAAGATGCATACATACAGACACATAATCATACAAGAATACTGACATATGTACGTGTATGTATTTTCACACAAATGCGTAGCTATTTGTCAACATACATCTTCATCAATACTTAGAGTAAAAAAAACAAAAACAAAAACAAACAAAAAACCGCTTATGCAGGTAAACAAAACAAACACAGAGTTGAATATGTCCCATCAAGTAAGCGAGGTTGTTTGTGTGTATTTTCAAGTTTGAGAAACAGGCGTATGGGTTGAGTCTGTATAATTTTTGTTCAGTCTTTCACATTCTTTTGCACACCTTTCAAATGTTTCGAGTATTTCAGCGATGAATACTACAAGCGACACGGCGATCCAAGCATTTGCGTGAGTTCTTCACATTCCCCATTCCAACATCTTACCACTATCCCCCCCCCACCAGCATCACCACCACTACCACTACTACTACTACTACTACTACTACTACTACTACTACTACTACTACTACTACTACTACTACTACTACTACTACTACTACTACTACTACTACTACTACTGCTACTATATATTTTTTTTTAATACCGCCTCCATCCTCGTGGAACTGTGTGGTGGAAGCAGGATCTGTCTCCCACAGACACAGTTCATTGGCCCCTATCCCGCCAATGACTGTGGTCGACGAACCTTTTATTTATCTATTTATTTTTTAATGATAATGCCTAATACAAAAGTTCATTTATCCTACTGTCAACCACCGTCTGCTCAAAATCTAGGTTTTGTATATGTGCTGATTTGGGCGGTGGGGATCTGGTACCTCTCCGGCATATTACTACTACTACTACTACTACTACTACTGCTACTACTACTACTGATGCTGCCACTACTAGTATCGCCACTACCACTACCATTGCAAATAGTATCCTCATTCCTTGACCCCTTGTTTCTCTTTCTTCTTCAACTCCTTCTTCTTTTCCTCTTCCTCCTCCTCCTCCTTCTGCAACTTCTCCTTTGTGTTCTTTTCTTCGTTTATCTCTTATTCTCTTTTGTTTCTTATTCTCCTCCTCTTCTCTTCTTTTCCTCTTCCTCCTCTTCCTCTTAATAGAACTTATCTTCATCTGAAGACCTCACTCTTAAAGGTTTTATTCAGGCTAATACAGGACGATTTTATTCAGCCAAGGAACTGATTGGGAAAGGAAATTATCATATCATGACCAGGTCTGCCCTTCAACTGAATATAATCATTTCCTTTTAGCCAGAATAAAGATGTAAGATGCCTGCCAGGGGGTTAATGCATGGCAATATACACATGTTGAAAGCCATCACTGACACCTTCATCGCCGTGAGTAGCTGGGTAGCGGTCTCCGGCTTAAAAGGGACCTCGACAGACCGAGACCCAACTCAGGTAGGAGTTATTAACCTTATTCTCAGTTCGAACAAAGTATATGAAGTTACCACCTTATTGAAATGGTTAATCTACATTTACATCTAAATCTCAATCTACATCTATATATTCAATCAGCGTGCGACAATGGCAAGTTCTGCTCCGTTTGGTGTGTCTTGAAAATACTTTAAGACACTTGATTTACTTAAGATGCCATGCGGCCCTCAAGCCGCGTCTGCATCTCCAGAATCCTACAGTGTCTGCAGACACGACAGAGAATATTGTTCTTGGTGGCGAGCTCACAGCCTTTGTCTGCAGATGGCAAACCAGCAACGTGTTATTTGCGTCTGTCCTCTGCTCTCAAAATTGACGAGATCGTCGCCGAAGACAATATTCTCACTTGTATCTGCAGACAATATATATGTGCTAGTGTGG